>NC_074674.1:47287012-47494512 GCF_029448725.1 Salvelinus fontinalis | reverse complement strand
TATTTGGTTTTATATAAACTTAAGTATCAAAAGTAAATGTAATTGCTAAAATGCACCTAAGTATCAAAAATAAAAGTAAAAGTATTAATAACTTTAAATTCCTTATATTAAGCAAACTAGACGCCACTATTTTCTAGATTTTTTATTTAATTTACCGATAGCCAGGGACACTCCAACACTCCGACATCATTTACAAACGAAGCATTTGTGTTTAGTGAGTGTGCCAGATCAGAGGCAGTAAAGATGACCAGGGATGTTCTCTTGATAAGTGCGGGAATTTGACAATTGACAATCCTGCTAATCATTAAAAATGTAAGGAGTAGTTTTGGGTGTCGGGGAAAAATGTAAGGAGTAGTTTTGGGTGTCAGGGAAAATGTAACCAGTACTTTTGGGTGTCAGGGAAAATGTAACCAGTACTTTTGGGTGTCAGGGAAAATGTAACAAGTACTTTTGGGTGTCAGGGAAAATCTAACGAGTACTTTTGGGTGTCAGGGAAAATCTAACGAGTACTTTTGGGTGTCAGGGAAAATGTAACCAGTACTTTTGGGTGTCAGGGAAAATGTAACCAGTACTTTTGGGTGTCAGGGAAAATATAACAAGTACTTTTGGGTGTCAGGGAAAATATAACAAGTACTTTTGGGTGTCAGGGAAAATATAACAAGTACTTTTGGGTGTCAGGGAAAATATAACAAGTACTTTTGGGTGTCAGGGAAAATGTAACCAGTACTTTTGGGTGTCAGGGAAAATATAACAAGTACTTTTGGGTGTCAGGGAAAATATAACAAGTACTTTTGGGTGTCAGGGAAAATGTAACGAGTACTTTTGGGTGTCAGGGAAAATGTAACCAGTACTTTTGGGTGTCAGGGAAAATATAACAAGTACTTTTGGGTGTCAGGGAAAATATAACAAGTACTTTTGGGTGTCAGGGAAAATATAACAAGTACTTTTGGGTGTCAGGGAAAATGTAACCAGTACTTTTGGGTGTCAGGGAAAATATAACAAGTACTTTTGGGTGTCAGGGAAAATATAACAAGTACTTTTGGGTGTCAGGGAAAATATAACAAGTACTTTTGGGTGTCAGGGAAAATGTATGGAGTAAAAAGTACATCATTTTCTGTAAGAATGTAGTGAAGTAAAAGTTGTCAAAAATATGAATAGTAAAGTAGAGTACAGATACCCCCAAAAGTGACTTAAGTAGTACTTTAAAGTACAGTATTTTAACTGAAGTACTTTACCCCACTGGTAACAGGGAACTGAGTATCGCCGTCTTCTCTTCTATCTTTATCTCTTTCACTTCTTCTTCTCTCTTCCTCTTTCTCACACACAATAGGGGGTAGCTACTAAGCATAACCACCATGCCCTCTCTCTCTCTCTCTTCCCCTCCTACAGACAGTGTAGTGGAGGATGGGGAGTTATCTACAGTGTGTTATAGACCAGAGGGGTTGGACCAGCTACTACAACAGACTAAGTTCACCAGGAGAGAACTACAGATCCTCTACAGGGGCTTCAAGAATGTACGTCTCTCCCTGAGGACTGTCTGTCTGTCTGTCTCTGTCTGTCTGTCTGTCTGTCTGTCTGTCTGTCTGTCTGTCTGTCTATCTGTAATACAATTTGTAGATATTGTCAAAGCAGTATAGTGGTACAGCATTTCAGTAAATATAGTACAGTAAATATAGTACAGTGCAATGAGGATAATGAATACAGTTTATTTCAGTAGTAATAATAATAGTACTTCAGGGAATTAGTGGTCATGGGATGTCCCTCAGGCTATATGATGATGGTTCCACTATGTATTACTGTCAGTTAAATACAATGTAAAAACTTCAGGGAATTAGTGGTCATGGGATGTCCCTCAGGCTATATGATGATGGTTCCACTATGTATTACTGTCAGCTAAATACAATGTAAAAACTTCAGGGAATTAGTGGTCATGGGATGTCCCTCGGGCTATATGATGATGGTTCCACTATGTATTACTGTCAGTTAAATACAATGTAAAAACTTCAGGGAATTAGTGGTCATGGGATGTCCCTCAGGCTATATGATGATGGTTCCACTATGTATTACTGTCAGTTAAATACAATGTAAAAACTTCAGGGAATTAGTGGTCATAGGATGTCCCTCGGGCTATATGATGATGGTTCCACTATGTATTACTGTCAGTTAAATACAATGTAAAAACTTCAGGGAATTAGTGGTCATGGGATGTCCCTCAGGCTATGGCAGTCATATACATGTGTGGCTGTAATATTTGCTGTTCCTCTCTCACCCAGAATAATTCAGCTTTATGTCATTAGTAAATGCACAGAAGTTGGGAATTGATTGAGATATTTTCTTGAAAAAATAAGATCTTTACTTGGGAGTATTTCTCTCTCTGTCTCATTCTGTCTCACAAACACATGATATCTCTGTCTGTCTCTGTCTCTCTCTTTCTGAAGCCCCTCTCTCAATTTCTCTTTCTGTGTCGCTGTCTCTCCCTCTCTAACACACTCTCTCTCTCTCTGTTTTTATGTGTGTGTTATTTCTGTTGATTATTGAATAGGAATGCCCTAGTGGTGTCTCTCTGTCTTAATGTGTTCTACCATTCTGTTGATTGTCCAATAGGAATGCCCTAGTGGTGTCTCTCTGTCTTAATGTGTTCTACCATTCTATTGATTGTCCAATAGGAATGCCCTAGTAGTGTCTCTCTGTCTTAATGTGTTCTACCATTCTGTTGATTGTCCAATAGGAATGCCCTAGTGGTGTCTCTCTGTCTTAATGTGTTCTACCATTCTGTTGATTGTCCAATAGGAATGCCCTAGTGGTGTCTCTCTGTCTTAATGTGTTCTACCATTCTGTTGATTGTCCAATAGGAATGCCCTAGTGGTGTCTCTCTGTCTTAATGTGTTCTACCATTCTATTGATTGTCCAATAGGAATGCCCTAGTGGTGTCTCTCTGTCTTAATGTGTTCTACCATTCTGTTGATTGTCCAATAGGAATGCCCTAGTGGTGTCTCTCTGTCTTAATGTGTTCTACCATTCTGTTGATTGTCCAATAGGAATGCCCTAGTGGTGTCTCTCTGTCTTAATGTGTTCTACCATTCTGTTGATTGTCCAATAGGAATGCCCTAGTGGTGTCTCTCTAACTTAATGTGTTCTACCATTCTGTTGATTGTCCAATAGGAATGCCCTAGTGGTGTCTCTCTGTCTTAATGAGTTCTACCATTCTGTTGATTGTCCAATAGGAATGCCCTAGTGGTGTCTGTCTGTCTCTCTGTCTTAATGTGTTCTACCATTCTGTTGATTGTCCAATAGGAATGCCCTAGTGGTGTGGTGGATGAAGAGACATTCAAGTTAATCTATTCCCAGTTCTTTCCTCAGGGAGGTGAGTGTCTTTAAGTGTGTGTGCTGCACCCATGCATGAAATCCTGTGTACGTTTGTCTCTTTTTCTATCTCTCTCTCTCTCTCTCTCTCTCTCTCTCTCTCTCTCTCTCTCAGTATCCCCCTCTCTCACTTCCTCCCCGGGCGCCGAAGACGTGGATGTCACTTTAAGGCAGCCCCCTGTACCTCTCTGATTCAGAGGGGTTAAATGCGGAAGACACATTTCAGTTGAATGCATTCAGTTGTACAACTGACTAGGTATCCTCCTTTCCCTTAAGACTCCAGCACCTACGCTCATTTTCTGTTCGAAGCATTTGACACCCACAAGAATGGTTCTGTGAGCTTCGAAGACTTCATCACAGGCCTGTCAATCATCCTGAGAGGCTCTGTCACAGAGAAACTCAACTGGGCTTTTAACCTCTACGACCTCAACAAAGATGGCTTCATCACCAAAGAGGTATGGTACGATGTGTGTGTGTGTATGTATGTACAGTTGAAGTCGGAAGTTTTCATACACCTTAGCCAAATACATTTAAACTCAGTTTTTCACAATTCCTGACATTTAATCCTAGTAAAAATTCCCTGTTTTAGGTCAGTTAGGATCACCACTTTATTTTAAGAATGTGAAATGTCATAATAATAGTAGAGAGAATGATTTATTTCAGATTTTATTTCTTTCATCACATTCCCAGTGGGTCAGAAGTTTACATACACTCAATTAGTATTTGGTAGAATTGCCTTTAAATTGTTTAACTTGGGTCAAACGTTTCAGGTAGCCTTCCACAAGCTTCCCACAATAAGTTGGGTGAATTCTGGCCCATTCATCCTGACAGAGCTGGTGTAACTGAGTCAGATTTGTAGGCCTCATAGCTCGCACACGCTTTTTCAGTTCTGCCCACATATGTTCTATGGGATTGAGGTCAGGGCTTTGTGATGGCCACTCCAATACCTTGACTTTGTCGTCCTTAAGCCACTTTGCCACAACTTTGGAAGTATGCTTGGGGTCATTGTCCATTTGGAAGACCCATTTACGACCAAGCTTTAACTTCCTGACTGATGTCTTGAGATGTTGCTTCAATATAGCCACATAATTGTCCGTCCTCATGATGCCATCTATTTTGTGAAGTGCACCAGTCCCTCCTGCAGCAAAGCACCCCCACAACATGATGCTGCCGCCCCCGTGCTTCATGGTTGGGATGGTGTTCTTTGGCTTGTAAGCCTCCCCCTTTTTCCTCCAAACATAATGATGATCATTATGGCCAAACAGTTCTATTTTTGATTCATCAGACCAGAGGACATTTCTCCAAAAAGTCCGATCTTTGTCCCCATGTGCAGTTGCAAACCGTAGTTTGGCTTTTTTATGGCGGATTTGGAGCAGTGGCTTCTTCTTTGCTGAGCGGCCTTTCAGGTTATGTTGATATAGGACTCGTTTTACTGTGGATATAGATACTTTTGTACCTGTTTCCTCCAGCATCTTCACAAGGCCATTTGCTGTTGTTCTGGGATTTATTTGCACTTTTCTCACCAAAGTACGTTTATCTCTAGGAGACAAAACGCGTCTCCTTCCTGATCGGTATGGCGGCTGCGTGGTCCCACGGTGTTTATACTTGCGTACTATTGTTTGTGCAGATGAACGTGGTACCTTCAGGCATTTGGAAATTGCTCCTAAGGATGAACCAGACTTGTGGAGGTCTACAATTTATGTCTGAGGTTTTGGCTGATTTCTTTAGATTTTCCCATGATGTCAAGCAAAGTGGCACTGAGTTTGAAGGTAGGCCTTGAAATACATCCACAGGTACACCTCCAATTGACTCCAATGATGTCAATTAGCCTATCAGAAGCTTCTAAAGCCATGACATCATTTTCTGAACATTTCCAAGCTGTTTAAAGGCACAGTCAACTCAGCGTATGTACACCTCTGACCCACTGGAATTGTGATTCGGTGAATTATAAGTGAAACAATCTGTCTGTAAACAATTGTTGGAAAAATGACTTGTGTCATGCACAAAGTAGATGTCCTAACCGACTTGCCAAAACTATAGTTTGTTAAGAAGAAATTTGTGGAGTGGTTGAAAAACAAGTTTTAATGACTCCAAACTAAGTGTATGTAAACTTCTGACTTCAACTGTGTGTATGTATGTATGTAGGTGTGTGTGTGTGTGTGTGTGTGTGTGTGTGTGTGTGTGTGTGTGTGTGTGTGTGTGTGTGTGTGTGTGTGTGTGTGTGTGTGTGTGTGTGTGTGTGTGTGTGTGTGTGTGTGTGTGTGTGTGTGTGTGTATGTATGTATGTATGTATGTGTGTGTGTGTGTGCAAATATGTTTTTTTTCTCTTCTAAACTATTCCCCCATCCTCCACTCTGTGTGTGTGCGTGTGTGCATGTTTGTGCGTGCATGTGTATTTGTGTGTGTGCCTCTGTGTGTGTTTCTGTGTGTGTGTGCTTCAGGAGATGACTGATATAATGAGCTCTATCTATGATATGATGGGGACGTGTACGTACCCCTGTATGCAGGACGACGCCCCCAAGGAGCACGTCGACAACTTCTTCCAGGTAACAACTAACCACAGATCTAGAATCAGATTAATAACTTATTCAAGGTAACAACTAACCACAGATCTAGGATCAGATTAATAACTTATTCAAGGTAACAACTAACCACAGATCTAGGATCAGATTAATAATTTATTCAAGGTAACAACTAACCACAGATCTAGGATCAGATTAATAACTTATTCAAGGTAACAACTAACCACAGCTCTAGAATCAGATTAATAATTTATTCAAGGTAGCAACTAACCACAGATCTAGGATCAGATTAATAACTTATTCAAGGTAACAACTAACCACAGATCTAGGATCAGATTAATAATTTATTCAAGGTAACAACTAACCACAGATCTAGGATCAGATTAACAACTTCTTCTAGGTAACAACTAACCACAGATCTAGGATCAGATTAATAACTTATTCAAGGTAACAACTAACCACAGATCTAGGATCAGATTAACAACTTCTTCTAGGTAACAACTAACCACAGATCTAGGATCAGATTAACAACTTCTTCTAGGTAACAACTAACCACAGATCTAGGATCAGATTAATAACTTCTTCTAGGTAACAACTAACCACAGATCTAGAATCAGATTAATAACTTCTTCTAGGTAACAACTAACCACAGGTCAAAACCATGATTCAATCATAATGTGCTTGTAGGCAGCAGCACATTTTAAAGCCCATGTTACTGCGTTAGTGGAGATCACATTCAAGGTAAACACAGCAGATGTTGGCTCAATTGGAAATTACCTTTAAATGCTTTAGCACAGTATCTTATTTAATCCAGGCCCCAGGGTTAGATAATTCTACCTCCAGTGTTTTCTTATTTAATCCAGGCCCCAGGGTTAGATAATTCTACCTTCATTGTTTTCTAATTGAATCCTGGCCCCAGGGTTAGATAATTCTACCTCCAGTGTTTTCTTATTTAATCCAGGCCCCAGGGTTAGATAATTCTACCTCCAGTGTTTTCTTATTTAATCCAGGCCCCAGGGTTAGATAATTCTACCTTCATTGTTTTCTAATTGAATCCTGGCCCCAGGATTAGATAATTCTACCTCCAGTGTTTTCTTATTTAATCCAGGGCCCAGGGTTAGATAATTATACCTCCAGTGTTTTCTAATTGAATCCAGGCCCCAGGGTTAGATAATTCTACCTCCATTGTTTTCTAATTGGATCCAGGCCCCAGGATTAGATAATTCTACCTCCATTGTTTTCTAATTGAATCCAGTCCCCAGGGTTAGATAATTCTACCTCCAGTGTTTTCTAATTGAATCCAGGCCCCAGGGTTAGATAATTCTACCTCCAGTGTTTTCTAATTGAATCCAGGCCCCAGGGTTAGATAATTCTACCTCCAGTGTTTTCTAATTGAATCCAGGCCCCAGGGTTAGATAATTCTACCTTCATTGTTTTCTAATTGAACCCAGGCCCCAGGGTTAGATAATTCCACCTTCATTGTTTTCTTATTGAACCCAGGCCCCAGGGTTAGGTAATTCTACCTTCATTGTTTTCTAATTGAACCCAGGCCCCAGGGTTAGATAATTCTACCTCCATTGTTTTCTTATTGAATCCAGGCCCCAGGGTTAGATAATTCTACCTCCATTGTTTTCTAATTGAATCCAGGCCCCAGGGTTAGATAATTCTACCTCCAGTGTTTTCTAATTGAATCCAGGCCCCAGGGTTAGATAATTCTACCTCCAGTGTTTTCTAATTGAATCCAGGCCCCAGGGTTAGATAATTCTACCTTCATTGTTTTCTAATTGAACCCAGGCCCCAGGGTTAGATAATTCCACCTTCATTGTTTTCTTATTGAACCCAGGCCCCAGGGTTAGGTAATTCTACCTTCATTGTTTTCTAATTGAACCCAGGCCCCAGGGTTAGATAATTCTACCTCCATTGTTTTCTTATTGAACCCAGGCCCCAGGGATAGTTAATTCTACCTCCATTGTTTATCACAAGGGTTTTAAAAGGACCCTCTAGACATAACCTCTTTATTGTTGCATTCTGACTTTGTGAACAACCAAAAGGTCAAACAGAGGTTATTTATATTTGTCCTGTTTCAGATGTAAGTGTGTAACCTGTACAGTGTGTGGTGTGAAATGGAAATATGTTTGTTGCATATCCCACGGAGACCTTTCGGAGTGTGGGGTCACGGCCAGGGATCAGAGTAGCATATTCAAATGTTTCTCTGTTTCACTCTGTCAGAAAATGGACAAGAACAAAGATGGCGTGGTCACCATTGAGGAATTTCTGGAGTCTTGTCAAAAGGTGTGTGTGTCTGTGTGTGTGTCTGTGTGAGTGTGTCTGTGTCTGTCTGCATGTGTCTGTGTGAGTGCATGCTTGTGTGTGTGTGTGCATGTGTTAAATTGCAGCATGATTCTATAGGATATGATTATTTATGACGTGATTTAATAATATTCAACACGTCACAATGTGAAGTTTATTTCCACAAAGATGTGTTTTTCATCAGAATTATTTCTTATGGGTATATTCATGTGTGTGTAATGATGTGTCACATTTAATGGTGTAAAACCTTGCATTGTTACTTTTTTCCCTCTGAGAGTGACGTGGATATACAGTTGAAGTCGTAAGTTTACATACAACTTAGCCAAATACATTTAAACTCAGTTTTTCACAATTCCTGATATTAATCCTAGTAAAAATTCCCTTAGGTCAGTTAGGATCACCACTTTATTTTAAGAATGTCAAATGTCAAAATAATAGTAGAGAGAATGATTTTCACATACACTCAATTAGTATTTGGTAGCGTTGCCTTTAAATTGTTTAACTTGGGTCAAACGTTTTGGGTAGCCTTCCACAAGCTTCCCACAATAAGTTGGGTGAATTATGGCCCATTCCTCCTGACAGAGCTGGTGTAACTGAGTCAGGTTTGTAGGCCTCCTTGCTCTCACACACTATTTTAGTTCTGCCCACAAATGTTCTGTAGGATTGAGGTCAGGGCTTTAATGGCCACTCCAATACCTTGACTTTGTTGTCCTTAAGCCATTTTGCCACAACTTTGGAAGTATGCTTGGAGTCATTGTCCATTTGGAAGACCCATTTGCGACCAAGCTTTAACTTCCTGACTGATGTCTTGAGATGTTGCTTCAATATATCCACATAATTTTCCTCCCTAATGATGCCATCTATTTTGTGAAGTGCACCAGGCCCTCCTGCAGCAAAGGACACCCACACCATGATGCTGCCACCCCCGTGCCTCACGGTTGGGATGATGTTCTTCGGCTTGCAAGCGTTCCCCTTTTTCCTCCAAACATAACGATGGTCATTATGGCCAAACAGTTCTATTTTTGTTTCATCAGACCAGAGGACATTTCTCCAAAAAGTACGATCTTTGTCCCCATGTGCAGTTGCAAACCGTAGTCTGGCTTTGTTATGGCATTTTTGGCTTCTTCCTTGCTGATTGGCCTTTCAGGTTATGTCGATATAGGACTCGTTTTACTGAGGATATAGATACTTTTGTACCTGTTTCCTCCAGCATTTTCACAAGGTCCTTTGCTGTTGTTCTGTGAATGATTTGCACTTTTCGCACCAAAGTATGTTCATCTATGAGACAGAACGCGTCTCCTTCCTGAGCGGTATGAAGGCTGCGTGGTCCTATGGTGTTTATACTTTGGTACTATTGTTTGCACAGATGAACGTGGCACCTTCAGGCATTTGGAAATTGCTCCTAAGGATGAACCAGACTTGTGGAGGTCCACATTTTTTTTTCTGAGGTCTTGGCTGATTTCTTTAGATTTTCCCATGATGTCAAGCAAAGAGGCACTGAGTTTGAAGGTAGGCCTTGAAATACATCCACATGTACACCTCCAATTGACTCAAATTATGTAAATTGGCCTATCAGAAGCTTCTAAAGCCATGACATAATTTTCTGGAATTTTCCAAGCTGTTTAAAAGGCCCAGTCATTTAGTGTATGTAAACTTCTGACCCACTGGAATTGTGATAGAGTGAATTATAAGTGAAATAATCTGTCTGTAAACAATTGTTGGAAAGATTACTTGTGTCATGCACAAAGTAAATGTCCTAATCGACTTGCTAAAACTATAGTTTGTTAACAAGACATTGGTGGAGTGGTTAAAATACGGGTTTCAATGGCTCCAACCTAAGTGTATGTAAACTTCCCACTTCAACTGTATATATTGTTGTCTCTCTGAAATGTACGAATCTAGTGATAGGTTAAACAAATACATGTCTGTCATTGAACAACCCCATGACATAATGAGATGTGGAAAATCACACCAGACTTTTTCATAAGTTATTGAAACAAAAAAAGCTAATTCACTAACATTCGATATTAAACTTTTTATTTATTTAAGAACCTGTTTCTGCTTTTGTACTGTTTAAACCTTTTCTCGAACTGCTTCTTACCTGTTGTGCTTTTTGTCCCTTCCTGCCGCCTGTCCAGGATGAGAACATCATGCAGTCCATGCATCTGTTTGACAACGTCATTTAGTGATACTTCCTGTGGGTGTGGCCTAAAGGACAGGGTTCCCATATTTAGCTCCACAGCCTCCACCCCCAGCTCCCCTTATCCCCAAACACAGACTCATTAGGGCTGTCAGGGGGGTAAAAGGTACCCCTCCATGGATCTCCACTCTCCCATCCATCCCCCCCAAAAGAGACACCCCTACCTGGGAAGATCATACAACAGTTAGGTGTGCAATAGGTACACCTCCATGGGTCTCCACTCTCCCATCCACCTCTAGCCCATCTCTGACCCCCAAAAGAGACACCTCTACCTGGGAAGGTCGGTCAACAGTTAGGGGCTCAAGAGCCACGCCATGTTGGAGACCATAGCACTCATTCTATATGACATCACATTCACACTATGCAATAATGTCATTTATTCTCTATTAATAGTTGGACAAAATGGTGGACTCTTATTCTTCTAAGGATAAAAGGCTTTAAATCAGGCAATAATCTCATTGCCTGGTCTGAACTTGTTAACTGTGATATATTATTATCAATCAACAAACGTTCCAGAATGTTCCATCTCTCAATGTTCTGGAATGGAATCCCCTGGCTGACGGAATTACCCACAACCGTCCAAACATCCATATTGTGTCCTATTCACCTCATTTTCAACAGAAATATGGGTGGGGTCTGTTTAGGTTTTTTTGTGGGTGACTTCCGGTTAAGAGCTTCCGGCCAATAGTTGGGAGCTAGCTAGCTAACTAACTCAGTATCGCTTCTCACAACTTTCCAAACATGGATTCACATAAATGGTTATTTTATGTTCTGTAAGGGGTTGCCACGGTAACTGTCAGAAACAGAAGTTGTTCATAGAGCAGGAGTGTTTTGAACACCAAGCGTTTTTGAGGAGCGAGTGCAGTCGTGAGGCACCTTTTGATTTGCACCCACCTCCTAAGGACGAGGAGTCTCTTCAGCTTTGGCGCAAAGCATTGAAAAGATGCTGTAAAGAGGTCAATGGAACTCGACCAAAACAATCAAATTGCCATGGAAACGCGTGGGGGAAAGATCCCAAATCTCCTCATTGCCCCCCAGCAAAATGAACCTACATTTAGGTATTATTTACAGTATAGAGTATGTGAGTATGTGTACTATCTTGTGGTAGAAATCAGAATATAATGCTTGTATGGATGTCAACCACAGGAGGTTGGTGGCACCTTAATTGGGGAGGACGGGCTCATAGTATTGGCTGAAGCGAAATCGTTGGAATGGTATCAAATGCATCAAACACATGGTTTCCATGTGATTGATGCCATTCCATTTGCTCCGTTCCAGCCTTTATTATGAGCCGTCCTGCCCTCAGCAGCCTCCTGTCATGTCAACCCCAATGTTCAGGTCATCATCACCAACTAACTACTTTACAGTGAAAAATGATTGACTACCGCCACCCATTTCTGTATGCTAGCTATGCTACCAGCTTATATGAAGGGGAGTTAGCATTTAGCAGTCACTCCTTCTAAACCTGAAAAGGTACAACTCCTAAATGATGCAGCAAAAACAGCCAAATATATTCAAATCAGGCTTAACCACATAACCACATTGAGAGCCTGTTTAGAATGCATCACTCATGATGGATTGATGAATATACACTGTCTTACATCAGATATGTTGAATGTGCCCCAATCCGGCGTCCCTCTTATATCCCCCCCAGTCTGCGTTCCTTTGGCCTCTTTACAGTATCTATAGTGTCTGCATGATGTGTGTTTTAAAAATGACAATGAATAATATTTGATGTAACTGGTTGTCTGTCTAGGTGCTGGACATTGGTCCTTCTGAAAGTGTCTGTGTATATTTTGTACTGATGATGATGATCAGCATGATGTGATGATAATGATGGAAGTGAATAAACCACTGTTGCTATGCAAACAAATGTAAATGTTTTATTTCTAGTGTTGGAATCGGCTAAACTTTGAACATTGAGATATTAAATAAATGATAGAGAAGAAAGATGCCTTGAATAGGAAGAGTGGAAGAGACTGGGTTGTGGGTCAGAAGGTAACGGTTCTCTGTGGGTTGTGGGTCAGAAGGTAACGGTTCTCTGTGGGTTGTGTGTAACGTTTCTCTGTGGGTTGTGGGTCAGAAGGTAACGGTTCTCTGTGGGTTGTGTGTCAGAAGTTAATGGTTCTCTGTGGGTTGTATGTCAGAAGTTAACGGTTCTCTGTGGGTTGTGGGTCAGAAGGTAACGGTTCTCTGTGGGTTGTGTGTAACGTTTCTCTGTGGGTTGTGGGTCAGAAGGTAACGGTTCTCTGTGGGTTGTGTGTCAGAAGTTAATGTTCTTTATGGGTTGTGTGTCAGAAGTTAACGGTTATCTGTGGGTTGTGTGTCAGAAGTTAATGTTCTCTGTGGGTTGTGTGTCAGAAGTGAACGGTTCTCTGTGGGTTGTGTGTCAGAAGTTAACGGTTCTCTGTTGGTTGTGTGTCAGAAGTCAACGGTTCTCTGTGGGTTGTGTGTCAGAAGTTAACGGTTCTCTGTGGGTTGTGTGTCAGAAGTTAACGGTTCTCTGTGGGTTGTGTGTCAGAAGTTAATGTTCTCTGTGGGTTGTGTGTCAGAAGTTAATGGTTCTCTGTGGGTTGTGTGTCAGAAGTTAACGGTTCTCTGTGGGTTGTGTGTCAGAAGTTAACTGTTCTCTGTAGGGTTGTGTGTCAGAAGTTAATGTTCTCTGTGGGTTGTGGGTCAAAAGGTAATGGTTCTCTGTGGGTTGTGTGTCAGAAGTTAATGGTTCTCTGTGGGTTGTGGGTCAGAAGGTAACGGTTCTCTGATGGTTGTGTGTAACGGTTCTCTGTGGGTTGTGGGTCAGAAGGTAACGGTTCTCTGTGGGTTGTGTGTCAGAAGTTAATGGTTCTCTGTGGGTTGTGTGTCAGAAGTTAACGGTTCTCTGTGGGTTGTGTGTCAGAAGTTAATGTTCTTTATGGGTTGTGTGTCAGAAGTTAACGGTTCTCTGTGGGTTGTGTGTCAGAAGTTAATGGTTCTCTGTAGGTTGTGTGTCAGAAGTTAATGTTCTCTGTGGGTTGTGTGTCAGAAGTTAACGGTTTTCTGTGGGTTGTGTGTCAGAAGTTAACGGTTGTCTGTGGGTTGTGTGTCAGAAGTTAACGGTTCTCTGTGGGTTGTGTGTCAGAAATTAACGGTTCTCTGTGGGTTGTGTGTCAGAAGTTAACGGTTCTCTGTGGGTTGTGTGTCAGAAGTTAACGGTTGTCTGTGGGTTGTGTGTCAGAAGTTAACGGTTCTCTGTGGGTTGTGTGTCAGAAGTTAACGGTTCTCTGTGGGTTGTGTGTCAGAAGTTAATGGTTCTCTGTGGGAAGACAGATAGCTTTGGAATGTGTTGGCTGGAAGGGAGTAGAGCAACGGTTGAGATGGGGGAGACAGATGGACATCTGTGGACTAGGGGAAGGAGGGGTTGAGGTCAGGAGGTGAGGTCAGTTCCCCTTAAGGGAGTAATCAGGGTTTAGTATCTGGTTACCTTCTTTCTGTTGAACCATAAGATGTAAGGATTGGAGAGAGAAGGAGGAGTGTCCTAAAGTGGGATGTATAAAACTGATGGTGATAAATGGTTTGCTGTCTGATTACAGCTGTACAGAACCTTTGGGAAGAATTCAACTTGGTTAAGCTTCTCTAGTGTCCGTGAGTCAATATCAACCTAACAGTTACTGTATGTACAGTACAAGAGGTGGGATTTTAAAAGCTACTTTGAAGATACTGTTATAACAAGGTGAAAACAATGACAATGAAGTTTCATCTGAACAGTTTATTAAACACAATCCACACTTAACAGTTTCCAGTATTTCTATAAAAGCGATGAGAGACGTTACATCAGGACACTGAGGCAAAGTATTACCATAACTTTGTCATAAAACCAATAATATATGTATATGTGTAATGCCGAGGTGTAGTGGATGAACGGGAGTCAAACGCAGGAGACAGAGAGTTCAGAGTAGCGTTCAAAATTTAATTACCCACACGGGTGCAAACACGACGCTACTCAAAAAACAAATGCTTCACCCCAAACAGAGTGAGAACCACAGACAATACCAACCAACACGATACCCAGACACAACAAGAATGTACAGAGTGTACACACAACAATCCCGCACACCCAGCAGGCCGGGCTGCTGGGTAATAAAGCCCCACAAATCACCCTAACCACAAACAGGTGCACCTACTCAACAAAAAGGGAGGGGGAGGAAAAGTCAGTAGCAGCTAGTAGGCCGGTGACGACGACCGCCGAGCGCCACCCGAACAGGAAGGGGAGCCACCTTCTGTGGGAGTCGTTACAATATGAACATACCAAGTAAACATATTATGTATCATCTAACAGTACTGTATACTGTAATAGAATAGAAACAGTACTGTATAATGTAATAGAATAGTACTGTATACTGTAATAGAATAGTACAATACTGTCATAGAATAGTACTGTATAATGTAATAGAATGGTACTGTATACTGTAATAGAATAGAAACAGTGCTGTGTACTGTAGAATAGTACAGTGCTGTATAATGTAATAGAATATAAACAGAATATAAGAAATGTATTGTTCCTGAGAGGAAACATCAAGAAGTAATTAAAACATATTTATAATGTTCTTTGCCTTCATATAAAATATAACAAGTTTAATTTTATAAAAAATATTAAATATATGCATTCTGCAGCGATACGCCATCCTATCTGGTTTGTGCTTAGTGGGACTATCATTTGTTTTTCAACAGGACAATGACCCAACACACCTCCAGGCTGTGTAAGGGCTATTTGAACAAGAAGGAGAGTGATGGAGTGCTGCATCAGATGACCTGGCCTCCACAATCACCCCGACCTCAACCCAATTGAGATGGTTTGGGATGAGTTGGAACATAGAGTGAAGGAAAAGCAACCAACGAGTGCTCAGCATTTGTGGGAACTCCTTCAAGATTGTTGAAAAAGCATTCCAGGTGAAGCTGGTTGAGAGAATGCCAAGAGTGCTCAAAGCTGTCGTCAAGGCAAAGGGTGTCTACTTTGAAGAATCTCAAATATAAAATATATTTTTACACTTTTCTGGTTACTACATGGTTCTATATGTGTTATTTCATAGTTTTGATGCCTTCACTATTATTCTACAATGTAGAAAATAGTAAAAATAAAGAAAAACCCTTGAATGAGTAGGTGTGTCAAAAGTTTTGACTGGTACTGTATATACAGTGCATTCAGAAAGTATTCAGACCCCTAGGCTTTTTCCACATTTTGTTATGTTACAGCCTTATTCTAAAATGAATGAAATTGTTTTTTCCCTCATCAATCCACACACTATACCCCATAATGACAAAGCAAAAACTGAAATATCACATTTATACAAGTATTCAGACCCTTTACTCAGTACTTTGTTGAAGCACTATGGTAGTGTTTACAGCCTTGAGTCTTCTAGGGTATGATGACACAAGCTTGGCACCTGTATTTGGAGAGTTTCTCCTGTTCTTCTCTGCAGATCCTCTCAATCTCTGTGAGGTTGGTTGGGGAGCGTCGCTGCACAGCTATTTTCAGGTCTCTCCAAAGATGTACGACCAGGTTCAAGTCCAGAGCAGCTCGGCCACTCAAGAACATTCAGAGATTTGTCCCGAAGCCACTCCTGCGTTGTCTTAGCTGTGTGCTTAGGCTCGTTGTCCTGTTGGAAGGTGAACCATCTCGCCAGCCAGGACCTGAGCGCTCTGGAGCAGGTTTTCATCAAGAATCTCTCTGTAATTTGCTCCGTTCATCTTCCCCTCGATCCTAACTAGTCTCCGAGTCTCTGCTGCTGAAAAACACCGCAACAGCATGATACTGCCACCACCATGCTTCACCGTAGGGATGGTGCCAGGTTTCCTCCAGACGTGACGCTTGGCATTCAAGCCAAAAAGTTGAATCTTGGTTTCATCAGACCTGAGAATCTTGTTTCTCATGGTCAGAGTCCTTTGGGTGCTTTTTGGCAAACTCCAAGTACGCTCTCATGTGCCTTTTACTGAGGAGTGGCTTCCATCTGGAAACTCTACCATAACGCCCTGGTTGGTGGAGTGCTGCAGAGATGGTTGTCCTTCTGGAAGGTTCTTCCATATCCACAGAGGAACTCTGGAGCTCTGTCAGAGTGACCATCGGGTTCTTCAGCACCTCCCTGACCAAAGCCCTTCTCCTCCGATTGCTCAGTTTGGCCGGGCGGACAGTCTTGGTTGTTCCAAACTTATTCCATTTAAAAATTAGGGAAGCCCCTGTGTTGTTTGGTACCCTTCTCCAGATCTGTGCCTCGACACAATCCTGTCTCGAAGCTCTACATATAATTCCTTCGACCTCATGGCTTGGTTTTTGCTCTGACATGCACTGTCAACTGTGGGACCTTATAGACAGGTGTGGGCCTTTCCAAATCATGTCCAATCAATTGAATTTACCATAGGTGGACTCCAATCAAGTTGTAGAAACATCTCAAGGATGATGAATGGAAACATGATGCACCTGATCTCAATTTCAAATCTCATAGCAAAGGGGCTGAATACTTATGTAAATTAGGTATTTCTGTTTTTTATATTTAATACATTTGCAAAACGTTCTAAAAACCTGTTTTGATTTGTTATTGTGATGCATTATGTGTAGATTAATTAAGATTTGTTATTTAATCCATTTTAGAACACGGCTGTAACGTAACAAAATGTGGAAAAAGTCAAGGGGTCTAAAGACTTTTCTGAATGCACTGTATATTATGTGTATCATTGTACAGTACTGTATAACATCATAGAACAGTACAGTACTGTATAATGTAATAGAATTGTACAGTACTGTATAATGTAATAGAATAGTACAGGACTGTATAATGTGATAGAATAGTACAGGACTGTATAACGTAATAGAATAGTACAGGACTGTATACTGTAATAGAATAGTACAGGACTGTATAATGTAATAGAATAGTACAGGACTGTATACTGTAATAGAATAGTACAGGACTGTAGAATGTAATAGAATAGTACAGGACTGTATACTGTAATAGAATAGTACAGGACTGTAGAATGTAATAGAATAGTACAGTACTGTAGAATGTAATATAATAGTACAATACTGTAGAATGTAATAGAATAGTACAATACTGTATAACGTAATAGAATAGTACAGGACTGTATACTGTAATAGAATAGTACAGGACTGTATAACGTAATAGAATAGTACAGGACTGTATAATGTAATAGAATAGTACAGGACTGTAGAATGTAATAGAATAGTACAGGACTGTATACTGTAATAGAATAGTACAGGACTGTATAATGTAATATAACAGTACAGTACTGTATAATGTAATAGAATAGTACAGGACTGTATAACGTAGTAGAATAGTACAGGACTGTATACTGTAATAGAATAGTACAGGACTGTATAATGTAATAGAATAGTACAGGACTGTAGAATGTAATAGAATAGTACAATACTGTAGAATGTAATAGAATAGTACAGGACTGTATAACGTAATAGAATAGTACAGGACTGTATAACGTAATAGAATAGTACAGGACTGTAGAATGTAATATAATAGAAACAGAATAGAATATTTTTTTTTATTGTTATTAGCCTTCATATATAATCTCATAAATTTGATTATAAGTGTATATATTTTTTTAATGAAAAATGTAAATAAGAATAATATATATATATATATACACACACACACTACCATTCAAAAGTTTGGGGTCACTTAGAAATGTCCTTGTTTTTGAAAGAAAAGCACATTTTTTTGTCCATTAAAATAATATCAAATTGATCAGAAATACAGTGTAGACATTGTTAATGTTGTAAATGACTATTGTAGCTGGAAACAACAGATTTTTTATGGAATATCTAAATGGGCGTACAGAGGCCCATTATCAGCAACCAACACTCCTGTGTTCCAGTGGCAAGTTGTGTTAGCTAATCCAAGTTTACCATTTTATAAAGCGAATTGGTCATTAGAAAACCCTTTTGCAATTATGTTAGCACAGCTAAAAACTGTTGTCCTGATTAAAGAAGCAATAAAACTGGCCTTAGACTAGTTGAGTATCTGGAGCATCAGCATTTGTGGGTTTGATTACAGGCTCAAAATGGCAAGAAACAAATAACTTTCTTCTGAAACTCGTCAGTCTATTCTTGTTCTGAGAAATTAAGGCTATTCCATGCGAGAAATTGCCAAGAAACTGAAGATCTCGTACAACGCTGTGTACAACTCCCTTCACAGAACAGTGCAAACTGGCCCTAACCAGAATAGAAAGAGGAGTGGGAAGCCCCGGTGCACAACTGAGCAAGATGACAAGTACAGCATTGTTTATAAGACAAAACTGACCCTAGATCAGCACTCCAACTAAGTGTGAATACAGTAGTCCTGTGTCTCAGTTGGTAGAGCATGGTGCTGACCCTAGATCAGCTCTCCAACTAAGTGTGAATACAGTAGTCCTGTGTGTTGGTAGAGCATGGTACTGACCCTAGATCAGCACTCCAACTAAGTGTGAATACAGTAGTCCTGTATGTTGGTAGAGCCTGGTGTATGGGTTCAATTCCCAATGGGGCCACCGGCATGAAAGATGGATCCACGCAGAATAAGTCACTTTGGATAAAAGTGTTTCTAAATGGCATATCTTGATATAATATTATAACACTTAGTATGACTATACAGGTCCAGATATACAGGGTTTCTGTCAAACTTGTTGTGTTCAGGTCTTCTTTGTTCTGGGTTTGTTGTGTTCAGGTCTTCTTGGTTCTGGGTTTGTAATGTTCAGGTCTTCTTGGTTCTGGGTTTGTAATGTTCAGGTCTTCCTGGTTCTGGGTTTGTAATGTTCAGTTCTTCCTTGTTCTGGGTTTGTAATGTTCAGGTCTTCTTGGTTCTGGGTTTGTAATGTTCAGGTCTTCCTGGTTCTGAGTTTGTTGTGATCAGGTCTTCTTGGTTCTGGGTTTGTTGTGTTCAGGTCTTCTTGGTTCTGGGTTTGTTGTGTTCAGGTCTTCTTTGTTCTGGGTTTGTTGTGTTCAGGTCTTCTTGGTTCTGGGTTTGTAATGTTCAGGTCTTCCTGGTTCTGGGTTTGTAATGTTCAGGTCTTCCTGGTTCTGGGTTTGTAATGTTCAGGTCTTCTTGGTTCTGGGCTTGTAATGTTCAGGTCTTCCTGGTTCTGGGTTTGTAATGTTCAGGTCTTCCTGGTTCGGGGTTTGTAATGTTCAGGTCTTCCTGGTTCAGGATTTGTTCACTGTACTGTAGAGAACAGAGGAGTCCTCAGCTGCTTGTGCTGCCGTGGGTCTGAAGAGAGAGAAACAGAAATGAAACAGAATCTGCATCCCAAAAAAACCTTCTTAGACTCTTTATAGTGCATTACTTTGACCAAGGCCAATAAGGTTCTGGTGAAAAGTAGTGAACTAAATAAGGAATTCAATTTGGGTTCAATTTGGAACACAAAACAGTTCCTCAAAACCACCACTATCTCATTATAGACAGGAATTGTCTTGAGATTTTAATTGCTGTGTTTGTAGTTTAAGGAAGTGCCGTCACTAGTGGCCACTCGGGGTCAACTATTTTGCTTATTAATGACATCATGGTCTTCTCGTCCAATAAGCAGCAGCATATGAATGAGCTGTAATCAAGAATATAGCTTGTTTACAACCTAATCTAATAAAATATATATGTAAATGGAATGTTATAGGAGGGTCAGATTTTCTTTGTGAATTCACTTGTTTTTGAGAAACTATCCCCAACCATCTATTCACTTCCTCATCCTCGTTGTTCAGTAAGTGGCTCCAAAAACACCCAAAACATCCTTTAAGAAACTAAAAAGCTCTAAGTAGTCTATAGTGATGCAGGTCTTTACATGTTGTACACATGAAGTTGTGTCATTCTGAACTTAATCCACAACGTTATGTTCCATGTTGTTGAGACTTGAACGATGCTTCTCGTCCGTTCTAGCAGCATGATACACTGAGAATGGAACAGTTGGACGGGGAAACAGAACGAGTCACACAATGGAATATAACGTTGTGGATAAAGTTTGGAATGACACTTTCATGTGTACAACTGTTACATCTAAAGTCCTGCATCACTATACTGAGAGCTTTCTGTTTCTAAAAGACGTATTTGGGTGTTTTTGGAGCATTTGTTCATCTTTTTTCAGAGCCTCTACTGCACAACGAGGATGAGGAAGTTAATTACTGGTTGGGGAAAGTTTCTCTAAAACAAGTGAAGTCACAATGAAAGGTGTCTGGACCTTTCTATAACATGACATTTACATAAAAAATAGAAATTTGGTTGTAAAAAAAACAACTTCTGCTTTAATGTGGTGTATTCACAATGCTCTAGAAATGACTCTATGTTATTTTAATGGCATAATATGTTCACCGGTTGGCAGCACTGGGGCAGTTGAATTTCACAGCATCGTACTGGACATCCTCTTCCTGTTTCTGGGGTGGATGCAGCTGGACGGTGGAGTACAGAGGCACTTCCTGGATTTTGGAGCGAGAGAAGTGGATGCTGGCATAGTGAACATCATCCTGGTCGACGGAGGCTGCTGTCTGTGCTGCAGTAGGGATCATGGTCATACCTGAGACGTTTTCATACACTGGACTAGAGTCTCCCTGATGGAGAGAGAGGACAGACAACACAATGAGTAGAAATGTCCCACAAAGCAATACAAATAATCTGATAATAACAGACTCACCTGTACATTCTCTGATGTCTCTCTTGTGTCAGATGTGGATTTGGAGGCCTTCTTCCTGGTTTGCACATTAATTAATTTATTATTGAACGAATCAATGAACAAAGTAAGTTAATAAAAAAGAGTTGGAGTGAAACAATCGTTTAAAGAATCTCTCACCTGAACCACATGAGTCCAGAGAGACAGAGGATGAGAACCAGAACAACGACTATGATTCCTACAGCTGCAGTCACAACTGATGTTTGTTTCACTAAATTAAAATATGGATGATATGAGTCCTGGCATTTTATAAACTGAACATAAACATAGTTCAGGACATTAATACAACATTTGTTAATTGATCTAATCTCAACGTCTATATAATTATAAAACAAAGTATGATAAGCCAATGCATAACTATTAGTAACAGCTTGAAATGTAATGTTGTATTGAAATATTAAAGATGAAACTTCACCTGGTAAAATGATCATCAGAGCTGTAGAGTTCCTAGATCCTCTTCCATTCCAGGCCTCACAGTGGTAATGTCCATTGTCCTTAGACTTGAACTTACTTATGTTGTAGATCTGTCCAAATCCATTTAGAAAAGTCTTATTTTGAAAGTACCAGGTGTATTTGTCCACAGGTGGGTTGGCATCACTGCTGCAGGTCAGAGTCACTGAACTGCCCTCCACTATTTCACCAGAGGGACTGACTGACACGGAGGTGTTCTTTGGACCATCTGGTGGACAATATGTAACAACATTGTTATGAATAGTGTTTTACTTGTGATTGAAATATGAATTTAAATGTGATCCTCTGATTAAAAGATGAGGTTATGTGAACTAACACTGAACGTCCACAGACACAGAAGAAGAGTTGAGACGTCCATATTTATTCTCAGCCTCACAGTAATATTCTCCACTGTCCTCAGAGCTGATGGTCGTGAAATTGTATATCTTTTCAGATCCTGTCAGTGAAGCTCCATTCTTCTTGTACCAGGTGTATTTGTTCACAGGTGGGTTGGCATCACTGCTGCAGGTCAGAGTCACTGAACTGCCCTCCACTATTTCACCAGAGGGGCTGACTGACACTGAGGTGTTCCTTGGGCCATCTAGTAAAGGAGAATTTGCCAGACCGATAGGACAGTAGCATATTTACGACAGTAGTATATTTACAAATGACATGTGTCAAAAGTAAATGATCTGTTAAGTCAGATAACTATCTAAAACTCTGACACAAAACGTTAACAAATACACATTTGGAGATGTTATGCTTAAGGACTACTTAATTTAATTATAATTGTTTTGCTACTTTAGCATTCAAACACTGAGCTGTACTTTACTCACACTTCACATCCATGTTTATGGTCCTAGACCTGTCTGTCCCCATCTCATTCTGGGACTCACAGTAGTACTCTCCACTGTCAGATGACTGGATTTGATTGATGACATGCTGTGGTCCTGTCATACTCTGATATTCACCTCCATTCTTCTTGTACCACCAGGTGTAACTCTGGACAGGTGGGTTGGCATCACTGCTGCAGGTCAGAGTCACTGAACTGCCCTCCACTATTCCACCAGAGGGACTTACTGACACTGTGGTCTTTGGTTTATCTGATGTAAAATACCAAACATTATGTCAAAGTAATATTACTAATGAGTAAAACAATGATTTTGTCTAAAATGATTGATAAAGTAAAACATCTCTTTTGCCTGAATACATGATACTTGCTAAGTAGAATACTGTACTATTGTACTGTACTCACACACTGCAGGAGAGCTGGGGTCCTCATGGCCTTTTACAGCACAGTAGTAGCTGTCTACAGCATTAGGGAGGACTGAATAGAGGGAAGTATTCTCAGTTACAACCTGTCCATTCTTGTACCAAATGTAGGTGGGGTTACCAGTCAGAGTACAGGTGGTGCTACAGGTCAGTGTCTTCTGTCCCTCTGCAGCAGGAGTCACCTTCACCTGCAGACCTGAAACAATATGTATAAAACCACATACATCTCTGTGTTAACAGGATGGTTCATATATTTTCTCCTGTAATTCAATATGATATACAGTTGTATCATACAGTGTAGTGTATTACCTGTGACAGACAGAGTTGTTCCTGGGAAACTATGACCCCATTCAAAGTAGTTTGTTTTAAAAGTGAAGCGATACTCAGCTGAGTCCTCCTCTCTCAGATCTGTGATTCTCAGGGTGAAGGGACCTTCGTATGTTCCAGTGTACTCCACACGACCTGCATACCCTGGGTCTGTGGTTAGGTCTTTAGGGGTCGACCTATCACTTCTAAACCAGAATGTTGATGTGGTGGAATAATAACCAACATAAGTACAGGATATGTCCACTGTTGACCCCTTCAAGACACACATTCTCCTCTTGGTGTAAGTCACTCTGCTGCATCTCTGACCCTGAACACCTGAAACACAGTGACATAACGAGAGGTCAACTGGATTATATTCTCAGTTATTTCTAGAAATACTAAAAGTTCTCAAGTTCTCATAGTGAAACCAACACACACAGGTTAAACAGTATAACAATTTGAATTAAATAAACACTCACACACTGCAGGAGAGCGGAGATCCTCATGGCCTTGTACAGCACAGGAGTAACTGTCTGCAGCATTAGAGTAGACTGAATAGGGGGAAGTGTTGTCAGTTACTATCTGTCCGTTCTTGTACCAGATGTAGGTGGGGTTACCAGTCAGAACACAGGTGGTGCTACAGGTCAGTGTCTTATACGCTGAGTTCTGTTTAGGAGTCACCTTCACCTGAAAACCTGAATTAAAGGGGAGAAAAAACAGAGTACATCGTTTAGAATTAATGATTCATTTCCTGACTCTTCAACACTGTATAATGTGCTGTGCAGTGTTACCTGTGGCAGAGTACATACATCTATGACATTGTCTGTAATTTCTATGTAATGATGAATATTGAAGTATTACCCTTCTCATTGACCTTAAATGATTGATACTTCCTAAGTAGAACCCTAGTTTCATTCATACTCACAAACTACAGGAGAGTGGAGGTCCTCATGACCTTCAACAGCACAGGAGTAAATGTTCACAGAAGAATCCCAGACCACCAGCAAATTACTAGAGTGTTGTTGGGAAACAGGTTCATGTAGACGTTGTCCGTTCTTGTACCAGATGTAGGTGGGGTTGTCAGTCAGAGTACAGGTGGTGCTACAGGTCAGTGTCTTCTGTCCCTCTGCAGCAGGAGTCACCTTCACCTGCAGACCTGAAACAATATGTATAAAACCACATACACCTCTGTGTTAACAGAATGGTTAATTTATTTTCTCCTGTAATTCAATATGATTTACAGTTGTATCATACAGTATAGTATTACCTGTGACAGACAGAGTTGTTCCTGGGAAACTATGACCCCATTCAAAGTTGTTTGTTTTAAAAGTGAAGCGATACTCAGCTGAGTCCTCCTCTCTCAGATCTGTGATTCTCAGGGTGAAGGGACCTCTGTATGTTCCTGTGTACTTCACACGACCTGCATACCCTGGGTCTCTGGTTAGGTCCTCAGGTGTCAACTTATTAGTCCAACTAGCACTCTGTTTAGGTCTAAACCAAAGTGATGATTTGACTGTATTATAACCAACATAAGTACAGGATATGTCCACTGATGACCCCTTCAAGACACACATTCTCCTCTTTGTGTCAGTTACTCTGTTGCAGTACTGATACTGAACACCTGAAACATAATGACAAGAGGGCATGATTTACACAGTAGAATATTGAGCTTCAGTAATCGTGTGATACAGTTTTGTTAGACAACTCTGAAGCTGTTTAGCAGACAGAATAATTATATCTGAAAAGTTATAATAGAATACTGATTTGAATTCATACTCACACACTGCAGGAGAGTGGAGATCCTCATGGCCCTTTACAGCACAAGAGTAGCTGTCCTCATCATTAGGGATGACTGAATAGGTGGAAGTCTTCTCAGATACTATCTTGCCATTCTTGTACCAGGTGTAGGTGGGGTTACCACTCAGAGGACAGCTGGTGGTTCTACAGGTCAGTATCATCCTCTGTGACCGATGTGAAGGAGTCACCTTCACCTGCAGATCTGTAGTAGATAAAAACATTAAAACCCTGAATCACCTGTTCTCTAGTTTAATCACATGATGCAAGACATTCTCAAACTCATTTAATTCTTAAATCTTTCATATATACAAATCCAATTTCTAGACCTAAATGGACAGTAGATATTAATTGAACAGACTAGCAGTATAAAGCATGTAACTGTACCTGTTACAGACAGAGTGACTCCAGGATCTCCATAATATCTCCCTTCAGTCTGATCTGTTATAAATCTGAACTTGTACGTAGCTGAGTCTCTCTCTCTCAGGTCTGTGATTCTCAGGGTACAGTCTTTCTTCTTATCCCCATGATACTCCAGACGACCTGCATACCCTGGGTCCTGTCCTATATCTTCAGGTTCTACACCAGCCTCCATTTTAGTGAACCAGAAGGTTGATGTGACTGTACCACTGGGATATGTGTAAGAGCAGGACAGATCCACTGATGACCCCTTCAAGGTACAGATACTCTGAGTGGTGTACGTCACACTCCAGCCATACTGACCCAGTACCACTGAAACAGTCACAGTGGCACAACACAATGGTATCAGAATGAAGACAAGGTATATTGGCTCATACTGAAGGTAGGGTTTGTCCACACTTTGTTGCCATAGTTCCTGATTTTAGTGTGAATGGAAACCACAGACAAGCATCACTCAGTGAGGTGTGAAAGATAACTATTTAAAGTGAAGTGTAGACTCCTAACAGAACACACCAGCATAACATTATGATTCTTTACCTTTAGAAATGTCTGTAGATTGATAAACAGAACAACTAAAATATAAGAATGAGACCATACCTGCTACAGACCAGAGAAAGACCACCAACACACTTCCTGCTGTTCTCAAGACCATTGTTGCATCTCCCACCCTGCAGTCTTAGAAACATAAACAACAACTCACTCTATAGCTGGTGAATAACTACATACAAACCATCAGGGGCAGCAGGTAGGGCTCTAGTCAAAGTAGTGCACTCTATAGCTGGTGAATAACTACATACATACCATCAGGGGCAGCAGGTAGGGCTCTAGTCAAAGTAGTGCACTCTATAGCTGGTGAATAACTACATACAAACCATCAGGGGTAGCAGGTAGGGCTCTAGTCAAAGTAGTGCACTCTATAGCTGGTGAATAACTACATACATACCATCAGGGGCAGCAGGTAGGGCTCTAGTCAAAGTAGTGCACTCTATAGCTGGTGAATAACTACATACATACCATCAGGGGCAGCAGGTAGGGCTCTAGTCAAAGTAGTGCACTCTATAGCTGGTGAATAACTACATACATACCATCAGGGGCAGCAGGTAGGGCTCTAGTCAAAGTAGTGCACTCTATAGCTGGTGAATAACTACATACATACCATCAGGGGCAGCAGGTAGGGCTCTAGTCAAAGTAGTGCACTCTATAGCTGGTGAATAACTACATACATACCATCAGGGGCAGCAGGTAGGGCTCTAGTCAAAGTAGTGCACTCTATAGCTGGTGAATAACTACATACAAACCATCAGGGGCAGTAGGTAGGGCTCTAGTCAAAGTAGTGCACTCTATAGCTGGTGAATAACTACATACAAACCATCAGGGGCAGCAGGTAGGGCTCTAGTCAAAGTAGTGCACTCTATAGCTGGTGAATAACTACATACGTACCATCAGGGGCAGCAGGTAGGGCTCTAGTCAAAGTAGTGCACTCTATAGCTAGTGAATAACTACATACATACCATCAGGGGCAGCAGGTAGGGCTCTAGTCAAAGTAGTGCACTCTATAGCTAGTGAATAACTACATACACACCATCAGGGGCAGCAGGTAGGGCTCTAGTCAAAGTAGTGCACTCTATAGCTGGTGAATAACTACATACATACCATCAGGGGCAGCAGGTAGGGCTCTAGTCAAAGTAGTGCACTCTATAGCTGGTGAATAACTACATACAAACCATCAGGGGCAGCAGGTAGGGCTCTAGTCAAAGTAGTGCACTCTATAGCTGGTGAATAACTACATACATACCATCAGGGGCAGCAGGTAGGGCTCTAGTCAAAGTAGTGCACTCTATAGCTGGTGAATAACTACATACATACCATCAGGGGCAGCAGGTAGGGCTCTATTCAAAGTAGTGCACTCTATAGCTAGTGAATAACTACATACATACCATCAGGGGTAGCAGGTAGGGCTCTAGTCAAAGTAGTGCACTCTATAGGGAATATGGTGTCATTTGGGATGCAGATATAACAACACATCATCATCACAGCCTTGAGTTGATGGTGTGTAAATAACATCATAATGGTTTGGTAATATGGAGTGTCAGTGGTATCTGCAGGTAGCCTAGTGTTTAAGAACGTTGGGCCAGTAGCTGAAAAATTACTTGTTCAAATCCCCAACCTGACAAGGTGGAAAAATCTGCCATTTTGAGCAAGGCAGTTACCACCAGCTTGATTGATAACTCCTATACCCAAGCTGTGAGGATAAACAACAAGTCACACATACCTATTATATCATCATTATATGATAGTGTCTGTATTCACAAAGTATCTCAGAGTAGGATCTAGGATTAGTTTTCCCATTTAGATCATAAGTATATGGACCAGGAGGACCTGATCCTAGATCAGCACTCCAAGTCTGAGACCCTTGAGTACATGACTTGTGGCTAAAAACTAAAAAACATATTTCAAGATATCAAGAGTACTTACAGACTGAAGGGGAGAGGTCTTGTACAGTGAGTCAACTGACTGGTAGTGAGTGGAAACTTCTAGTAAGTGTGTGTTCTGTGGTTGATACATATTTAAAGTAGTTAAGACACAAGTAGCTGATGCAGAACTGTCCTTTCCTTCCTCTTTAAGTCATTAACATGCATGACTACCTGTACAGCACATCAGAATAGTCTTTACTGTAGCCTACGATGTGGAATGTTTATAATATATTAGAATGTGTTTACTATAGCCTACTATTTGGAATGTTTATAATATATTAGAATGTGTTTACTATAGCCTACTATTTGGAATGTTTATAATATATTAGAATGTGTTTACTATAGTCTACTATTTAGAATGTTTATAATATATTAGAATGTGTTTACTATAGTCTACTATTTGGAATGTTTATAATATATTAGAATGTGTTGCCTTGCCCCTTTCAGTTCTACATGGAACAGGTCAAAGTTCTATATATATTTATTATTATTTATCTAAGCCTTATTTTACCAGGTAAGTTGACTGAGAACACATTCTCATTTACAGCAACAACCTGGGGAATATTAAAAAGGGGGATGAATGAACCAATTCAAATC
The DNA here is from genome assembly GCF_029448725.1 of Salvelinus fontinalis. Taxonomy (NCBI): domain Eukaryota; kingdom Metazoa; phylum Chordata; class Actinopteri; order Salmoniformes; family Salmonidae; genus Salvelinus; species Salvelinus fontinalis. Next base: position 47,466,118 of record NC_074674.1, on the reverse strand, counting down.
TGGGGATGATTAGGTGGAATGAGGGCCAGATTGTGAATTTTAGCAGTGGACACCAGGGTTAACACCCCTACTCTTACAATAAGTGCCATGGGATCTGTAGTGACCACAGAGAGTCAGGACACCCGTTTAACATCCCATCCAAAAAGACAGCACCCTACACAGGGCAATGTTGCCAATCACTACCATGGGGCATTGGGATGTATATATTTTTAAACCAGAGGAAAGAGTGCCTCCTTCTGGCTCTCCAACACCACTTCCAGTAGCTTCTGGTCTCCCATCCAGGGACTGACCAGGTGAACACTGCTTAGCTTCAGAAGCAAGCTAGCAGTGGGATGCAGGGTGGTATGCTGCTAACAGTTGGCTGGTTCCATGGACTTGTAAGTAAGCATTTCATGGTAGGGTCTACACTTTCCATTACATTTTCATTCTATTCTACAAACCCATTCAATTTACACTCCTCATCAGCTGCATCAAAGTGGTACTGAAGGTTCCAGTGTTCTAGACTAGAGCTCCACCTACTGGCATCTCAAAATTACTGCACCATCCTAATAATAATGTCCTCAATAATATTGGACTAATAAAACACAAAAAACTGACATTACATCAGATAGAATGGTGAAACACAACACTGTCTACTTGACAAAGTCCCATTTAATCACACAAACACACGTTTGTAGTAGTACAACATGCCACTGTCATTCTGTTACCAAAGGCGGAAATCCCAGGGGGGACGGGGGGGACACGACCCCCCCATCTTGGGAAAAATATGACTTGTCCCCCCCAATATATCACTGTAAACATAACTATGTAATTTCAATAATATTAATAATACGCAATGAAAGCACTTGTGCTGATTATAGACACTTAATAGCGCATTTAAATTTCAAAAGATTGCGACCCCCCCCGCCCTTTGCCTCACAATGGTTTGATCCACTGCCAGTTCTTTAGCTGGCAAGGTAATAAAGGGTTCGTATCTACTGTCCGAAAGGGACATGTACGTAACTGACGTGAGGTTCATTCAGTCAATCCATAGCAGGTCCATAGCAATGTTATTTATTTATTTTTATGTTGGCAGGGTTCACACACTAGTTGAATTTGCAGAGCTAGCGCGCAAACTAAAGCAAACATTAACTATCAAGCTAGCTAGTACCTATTCCATTTATGTGGCGTCGTCAAAGATGGAATCTTTGCTATCGTCAGTTTATTCCAAGATCAGCATGCAGCTGTAGTGCTTCGACGTCCCTGTGATAAGGTTAGCAATAAACTGAAGTCCAAACTGAACAGAACAAAACTACACTCTCTTCTACCATTGTCTTAAATATATATAATGGTCTCGTTGCAAAAGATAAATTGTCGCTAGTGAACTTTTTTTATTTTATTTTATTTCACCTTTATTTAACCAGGTAGCAAAGATTATAGCAAACACACAGAAATGGAATTGGTGCTCGCTAGCTTTACAAATTCAGCTATTGTTGGAAGCCAGCCAATATGAAACAAACTATTTAAATTACAACAGGTTGCAGCATGTGTTGTGTAAATGTGTGTGTGTGCAGCTAGGCCAGCCAGCCAGCCAGGTAGAAAAATGGCAGAAAAAAGTAAGAAGACGGACATCAGAGTATTTGTCAGTACACCAAAACGCATAGTAAGAACTCTAGTATCCTAATATCTCAAAGACTAGTTGATAAAATGTTCATAAGAAAGAAGTGAAATGCTAATGGAAATGTTTCACAATGATGTCATTAGGCAGAGCAGGCAACAGATGGCACACAGACAGCAGAGCTGGGGACAGATATGCAGGGACAGATTGGCAGAGACAGGGAGTCTCAGGTAAGTTTGTTGAGTCTTTGTTTGGCAACATTATGAAAGGTTCTCAATTTTTTTGACTTGTAAAATAGGGACATAATTGGAAAATGCCATGGATACCCCCACTCTCAACTTAAACTGGTGACTAAACTAAGATTTGTTTACGGCAATGGTATTGCTGTTGTGATTAATTGTGTAGTTTTGGGAACCGGTAGTTAGGAGTATGGCAAACACCTTATTTATTTTCTAGGAGACAGACTGAGTCAGTTAGGGTGGTGAAAGGGAAAGAGCCAGGGAGAGAGACTTCAGAGGACAGTGTCACAGCCACGGCAGGACCAAGTGTCACCCTTGTTGCCAGCAGCACCAGTATAGGGGACAGTGGCACAGCATTGTCCAGTTACCACAGTGATGGCACAAAACCATATCAGCCACACCCACAATTTATAGAACCGCAAACTCTTGCCAACAGAGTGTTGACGTTTCAAGAGAGATGGTTTCGCGATTTCCCCTGGCTACATTATAACCCATCAATAAAAGGAGTGTTGTGTTTTCACTGTAGCCAAGGGTTTTCAAGCCAGCCATCTTTTGGTCAAAGAGCTGATGCTGCCTTCATTAGTGCAGGATTTAGGAACTGGAGAAAAGGCATTGAAAAATTCACAGCACATCAAAATTGCCAAACCCACCGCCACTTTGTAATTGTAACAGCACACCAGCTAAATCCAATCAGTGTCCAGTTATGTCCAGCGCGTGGGGTAAACAGCAGGATGACGCAAGGCATTGCTTGATGAAAATTGTTAGTTCGGTGCGGCATGTAGTAAGACAGGGACAAGCCTTTAGAGGCCACACGGATGACAGTGGGAATTTATACCAGATTTTGAAACTTAGGGCAGAAGAGGATGATCCCATTTTACTGAAGTGGTTAACAGAGCGTACCACAATGTACACAGGCCCAAAAGCACAGAATGAAATTCTGAACATCATGGCCAATAGTCATTCGAGGCATTGCAGCTGAGATTAGGTCTCTTCCGATTGTACAATTTTCATTAATTGTTGATTGTCACGATCGTGTGGTGGATTGACGGACCAAAACGCAGCTTTAGGAAAATAAGCCATCTCCTTTTTATTTGAAGAAGGCAAACGAAACAAACACACTTATGAACTAAACAAAACAAGAAAACGATCGTGAAGCTAAACAACGATGTGCACACACAGGCTACAAACGTATCACATAGACAACGCTAGACACATGTACTCAACACAAACCCATATACTACACCAACAACCCCTTTACCATAGAAACACCCAAAACCAACAAAACACAAACATTCCCCATGTCACACCCTGACCTAACTAAAATAATAAAGAAAACAAAGAATACTAAGGCCAGGGCGTGACATTGATGGTACTCAAGATGTCTCTGGTGCTGAACAGGAGAATGTCTGTCTGCGTTATGTTGACCATGACCTTGTCCCTCACGAGGAGTTTATTGGGCTATACAGGGTGTCGGAGACAACAGGCGAGGGCATTGCGAAAGTGCCAACTGATGTGTTGTTGAGGAAACCCGCAAACATATGCTCGGTTCTTTTGTTCAGTAGTGTGTATAGCAGTGGTTCTCAACCTTTTTGGGGTACTGGAACCCCTGCATATTTTGAGGCAAGGCAGGCAAGGTTTTGAGCGGTCCTCAGGGACCTCCACCCCCTCTATATTATATGTAAACTTACTGGAAACCTTGTGGTACTGACTACATTCATTACACTTTTTATTTCACGGACCCCTTGCAATTAGTCCATGGAACCCTGTTTGAGAACCCATGGTGTAATTGATAGTTGTTCTTTTGTTTAGTAGTTTTCAGTACACTTACAAATGATTTATTTCATGTTATTTTATTTAAAATGGCATACTTTGTGCGACATACTTGTCCATAGCTGCTGTTTGAAGAGTTGAGACACTGAAGGATATTTTGTTTGATTTATTTGGGTTTTTCATTGAAGTAGTTATTTTGCTTTTAGAACTGTACTTATTTTAAGCTTTTTGTTCTTGCAAAGATATTGTAGACTCAGGCCAGGTGGACATATTTAATGACTATATAAATGTATCAGAAAAAGTCCAATTAAAAGGTCAATTCAATACGGAGACCAACTTTGTGATGGTTCTCAATGGAGATTCTTTTAGATGTGATCACACCATGTTCATTGTATTTATGAAAACTACACCCATACAGTGTACAGTACCATTGTCACCTACTGACCTTTCTTGATATTGCTGGTTGTAAGTACGAATACCTGCATACATACTGGACTGGTAAGGAGCACTGCTATAACTATTATTAGTAGTAGAATTATAATGATTTAAACATTTGAACAAGTTGGGAAAACCCTTCAGTTAACTACTGTACCTATCAATTATCCAGTTGTAGGAATTATGGTTCCTCAATATACATTTAACAACGTATGCTATGTGTTACAGCACTACTTTTGGTGTCCCCCCTCAGGTATTGCTCTTGAGAAAATTTAATGTAATTGTCCCCTCCAAGGTTGATCTCAGATTTTCGCCCCTGTCTGTTACACTGAATGCGTCCCAAATGACACCATAATCCCTCTATAGTGCACTACCTTTGACCAGAGCTCTATGGGCGTGGTATGACTGTGTGTGTTTGCATGCCCTCTCAACTTGACTGGCCTGCAGCCCTGTCAATCACCCTTTGCACCGCTGTTCATCCAATCAATCAGGGTGCTTGGATGCGCTGCAGGACACCGCCTCCCCCCACCTTTAGTTAGTGCACGACATCGTCAGTCTTGAGAATAAGTGTTGTGTTGCTGGCAGACTTTTGACATGCAGTTCCTTACTGAAGTGTGAGTCCAGTGAATATAACCACCCAATAATATATAACATCTTCAAATGGAAACAGCTGTGTCTGCATGTATGTGGTGGTGGTGACCATCAAGTGTAGAGTGACGGGCCTCAACACCATGTTCTGACCAGACAACACTATAGTGGACAGAACCAAAACCAATCAATTAAGTACGTAGCGGGTATCGTCATATCCAGCTAACCGCTCAGACGAGATCCAGCTGTTTATACATGTAAAAACGGTCTGGATGACCTCTACTAATCCCTAGGTAGTGACTCAGGAATGTGTGAAGGACCACAGGGACGTCAGAGCAAAGGGTTGTTATTGTGACCACAACAAGTCCCTCCGGTTCACTTTGGGTTCTTATACAACAGGGTTTCTAGGAGGAAAGAGATACATGGAAATAGAATGAAACCTTCTCTCCAGCTGCTTCTTACCCGTTGTGCTTTTTGTCCCTTCCTGCCTCCCGTCCAGGATGAGAACATCATGCAGTCCATGCATCTGTTCGACAACGTCATTTAGTGACACTTCCTGTGGGTGTGGCCTATCAGAAGGGACGCCCATATTTACCCCCACTGCCCCCGCCCCATGTTCTATCCCCAAAACAGACTCAATGGGGCTGTCAGGGGGGTAAACGATGCCTCTCCATTGGATATCCACTCTCCCACTCTCCCATCCACCCCTAACCCCTCTCTTCCTACCTGGGAAAGTTTGACACTAGTTAGGGGGTCAAGAAACAAATGACATCACATTCTCACTAAACAATGATGTATTTTATTCTCTAACTACTAGTTGGACAAAATGGTGGATATTCATGTAAGGACAAAGGCTTTAAATCAAGAAATAATCTGAACTTGTTAACTGTGAGATGTAATATTATCAATCATGGAACATTCCGGTATGTTCCATCTTTCTGTGTTCCGGAGTGGAACGCCCTCGCTGGTGGAACTACCTTCAACACTCCAAACATCCATGATGTCATACTGTGTCTGCATGATGTGTTTTAAAATGGCAACAAATAATATTTCATGTAACAGGACATTGCTCCGTCTGAAAGTGTCTGTGTTTTTTTTGTACTGATGATGATGATGATGATGATGATATTGAAGGTGAATAAACCACTATTGCTATACAACCCAATGTAAATGTATTATTTGTAGTTACTATATGTACTGTAAAGTACAAGAGGTGAGATGTTGAAAGATTTCCATTTCCTCTCCACTGAAGATACTGTTATAACAAGGTGAAAACAATGACAATGAAGTTTATTGTTAAAAGTATATTAAAAAAAATGTCATAACACAGTTTACAAAAAAAGATTTGATAAAAGCATTAAGAAACGTTGCATCAAGCAGAACTCTTTCCTGGACGTTGAGGCAAAAGTCTCCCAAAGTTTGATGATTGTTTCAGAAACATAACATAAAAAATACATAATTATATAAAATGCATTGGGAAAGTATTCAGACCCCCTGACTTTTTTCCAATGTTGTTACATTACAGCCCTCTTCTAAAACAGATTAAATACAAATGTATTCTCAATCTACCACACTATACACATAATGACAAAACAAATAAAGGCTTTTTAAAAAGGTTTGCTAATTAAAACAGAAATATCTTTAGATAGGTATTCAGACAATTTTCTTTGAGACTCGGAATTGAACTCAGCTGCATCTTGTTTCTATAAATCATCCTTGAGATGTTTCTACAACTTGATTGGAGTCCACCTGTGGTAAATTCAACTGACTGGACATGATTTGGTAAAGCACACACCTATCTATATACGGTCCCACAGTTGACAGTGCATGTCAGAGCAAAAATCATGAGGTCGATGGAATTGTCTCTAGAACTCAGAGACAGGATTGTACTGAGGCACAGATCTGGGGAAGGGTACCAAAACATTTCTGAATTTTTGAAGGTCCAAGAACACAGTGCCCTCCATCATTCTTAAATAGAAGATGTTTGGAACCACCAAGACTCTTCCTAGAGCTGGCCGCCCGGCAAAACTGATCAATCGGGGGAGAAGGTCCATGGTCAGCGAGGTGACCAAGAACCCGATGGTGACTCTGACAGAGCTCCAGAGTTCCTCTATGGAGATGGGAGAACCTTCCAGAAGGACAGCCAACTTTGCAGCACTCCACCAATCAGGCCTTTATGGTAGAGTGGCCAGACGGAAGCCACTCCTCAGTAAATGGCACATGAAAGCTTGCTTGGAGTTTGCCGAAAGGCACCTAAAGACTCTCAGACCATGAGAAACAAGATTATCTGGTCTGATGAAATCAAGATTAAACTCTTTGGCCTGAATGCCAAGCGTCACGTCTGAAGGAAACCTGGCACCATCCCTACGGTGAAGCACGGTGGTGGCAGCATCATGCTGTGGGGATGTTTTTCAGCGGCAGGGACTGCGAGACTAGTCAGGATAGAGGGAAATATGAACAGAGAAAAGTACAGAGAGATCCATGATGAAAACCAGCTCCAGAGGGCTCAGGACCTCAGACTGGGGCGAAGGTTCAACCTTCCAATAGGACAAGGACCCTAAGCACACAGCCAAGACAACGCAGGAGTGGCTTTCGGGAGAAATCTCTGAATGTCCTTGAGTGGCCCAGCCAGAGCTGAGACCTGAAAATATCTGTGCGGCGACACTCCCCATCCAACTTGACCAAGCTTGAGAGGATCTGCAGATAAGAATGGGAGAACTCCCTAAATACAGGTGTGCCAAGCTTGTAGCATCATACCCAAGAAGACTCAAGGCTGTAATCACTGCCAAAGGTGCTTCGACAAAGTACTTATCAACATCTCTAGAGGGGGTGGGACGCTAGCGTACCACTCGGCCAACATCCGGTGAAATTGCAGAGCACCAAACTCAAAAACATAAATACTCATTATAAAAATAAAATTCATGAAACATACAAGTGTTATACATCGCTTTAAAGATAAACTTCTTGTTAATCCAACCACGGTGTGAGATTTCAAAAAGACTGTACGGCGAAGAAAACCATGCGATGATCTGAGAACAGCGCCCAGCAGACAAATCATTACAAACAGTAACCAGCCAAGTAGACGAGTAACACAAGTCAGAAATAGCGATAAAATTAATCACTTACCTTTGATGATCTTCATATGGTTACACTCACAAAACTCCCAGTTACCCAATAAATGTTTGTTTTGTTCGATAATGTCCCTCTTTATGTCCAAAAACCTCAGTTTTGCTGGTGCGTTTTGTTCAGTATTCCATTGGAACAAAGCGCGGTCACAAAAGACAGACGAAAAATCAAAAAAGTATCATAAAGGTTCGTAGAAACATGTCAAACAATGTTTATAATCAATCCTCAAGTTGTTTTTGTCATAAATAATCGATAATATTTCAACCGGACAAAAGCTTCATCAGTAGATAAGGAGAAACAAGAAAGGCACGCTCCCGGTCACGCGCTGGCTTCATGTCTGGAAATGTCCAATGTCCACTCATTGAAAGTGCTGTTTCTCCCTCATTTTTCAGAGTAAAAGCCTGAAACAATGCCTAAAGACTGTCACATGTTGTAAGGCATAGAGATTGTGAACTGCATCATAATTCTTTGTATCTTGGATAGGCTTTCAATGGAAAAACAGACATTTCAAAATAAAGGCACTTCTTGGATGGATTTTCCTCAGGTTTTCGCCTGCCATATCAGTTCTGTTATACTCACAGACATTATTTTAACAGTTTTGGAAACTTTAGAGTGTTTTCTAATTATATGCATATCCTAGCTTCTGGACCTGAGTAGCAGGCTTTGGGCTTTTCATCCAAAATTCAGAATGCTGCAACCTACCCTAGTGAGGTTAAAGAGTCTGAATACTTATGTAAATGTGATATTGCAGTTTTTTGTATTTATACATTTGCAAAATTTTCCCTGCTGGGACTTCCCATACGAAAAATGTATTGAAACACGACTGTAATGACTGTGAATTTGGATAAAAGTGTCTACTAGATGGCATATATTACTATATACTATTATAAACTGAGTAGTTTGGTTCATGGATGTTGATTGGCTGAAACAGAATTTCAGAAGTCTATACTGTATATCAGACAATATACCACGGGTATGACGTAAAAATACTTGTTTACTGTTCTATTTATGTTGTTAACCAGTTTAAAATAAGCCGTGGTACAGTATGTTGGTCATATATTATTTCTATCTTTCCCCATTATTTCTATCTCTACTTTGCACTTTCTTCCACTGCAAACCAACCATTCCAGTGTTTTTTTTACTTGCTATATTGTATTTACTTCGCCACCATGGCCTTTTTTATATTTGTATTTATTATATATATATTTTGTTTGCCTTCACCTCCCTTATCTCACCTCACTTGCTCACATTGTATATAGACTTATTTTTCACTGTATTATTGACTGTATGTTTGTTTTACTCCATGTGTAACCATGTGTTGTTGTATGTGTCGAACTGCTTTGCTTTATCTTGGCTAGGTCGCAATTGTAAATGAGAACGTGTTCTCAATTTGCCTACCTGGTTAAATAAAGGTGAAATAAAATATACCACAAACCCCTGAAGTGCCTTGTTGCCATTATAAACTTAAGCAATAAGGCCCGAGGAGGTGTGGTATATGGCCAATATACTACCGTTAAGGGATGTTCCTATGCACAACGAGGAGTGCTTTGATGCAGCCCTTAGCCGTGGTATATTGGCCACATACCACAAACCCCGAGGTGCCTTATTTTAAACTAGTTACCAATGTACTTAGACCAGTAAATACAAATTTAAATACCCAGGGTATACGGTCTGGTGTACCACGCCTTTCAGCTAATCAGCATTCACGGCTCAAACCACCTGGTTTATAATGGTCAATATTCCACACCTCCACAGGCATTATATCAGTTTAAATATACAGGTCCAGATAAACAAGGTTTTTGTCAAACGTGTTCTGTTCAGGTCTTCTTTCTGGGTTTGTTCTTTTCAGGTCTTCTTCTTTCTGGGTTTGTTGTGTTCAGGTCTTCTTGGTTCTGGGTTTGTTGCGTTCAGGTCTTCCTGGTTCAGGGTTTGTTGACTGTACTGTAGAGAACAGAGGAGTCCTCCTCATCTGCTTGTGCTGCTGAAGAGAGAGAAACAGAAATGAAACAAAGACATCGTCCCAAATGGTGGCACCCTATAGGGCTCTGTCTAAAGTAGTGCACTAAAAAGGGAATAGGGTGCCATTTGGAACAGAAGAACAGTTCCTCAAAACCATCATAACATCACTCCCTCATTATAGACATAGTCATAGTCATAGTAATTGTCTTGAGATGTCAATTTTTGGGTTCATAGTTTGGGTTCATAGTGGTCACTTACATGCTGACCAGACCGGACACGTCGCGTGCGCGAGCGTCGCAAAATACATTTTGAAATCCATGTTATTCAATTACTGCACCCACACTGCTCACGCGCGCCAACGAGCGTCTGCCATGCCAAGGGCTAAAACAGAACTCCTTTCTATTTCTGACGCAGATCACGCTGAAAGTCCTGCCTCTCCCATCTCCTCATTGGTTTATAGAAGCAGGTACCCACGTGCCATCTCCTCATTGGTTATACCAACGTGGGTGATTGAAAGACGAACTGTTTTGCCGGTCGTCGTGGCAATACAATGAAAGTTTAGATGCAGATCACCATATAAGTTCAAAGATGAAAAAGCCTGGAAGGAGGAGAGAGGACTAGAAACGATTCGGTTGGCCGTTTTATGTGTGGATTAATTGTCGGAGTAGAGGACCTTGTGCATTTCAGGTAAAATAACAACTCAATGTTTATATCCCATGACAAATTAGCTAGCAACAGCAAGCTAGCTAAATAGGACAAATTAGATAGCAAGTGCAAGCTAACTAGCTAAATTTCCATACATGTTTAATGCTTTTCGACCTGTCCCCAAATTAATGTCATTGGTTCAGAGTTTGTTTTGATATTTTAACCTGCATGTCGTGATCGTGTTTAGTGTATGGGGACAAAATAAATGTATGCAGGATAGCGCACGATGGCGCACGAGCGCAGCAGGTTTGGGTTCCGTGTAATTGTATTGAGATGTCCATTGTTGGGTTCATAGTTTGGGTTCATAGGTGTCACTAGGGGTCAACTGTTTTGCTTATTGATGACATCTCCTACAATAAACTGCAGCATATGAATGACCTTAATGCAGAATATGCTCACCGGGTGGCAGCACTGGGAGGTTGAAATTCAGAGCAGCGTACTGGACATCCTCATCCTCTTTCTGGGGCTGAGGCACTTGGACGGTGGAGTACAGAGGCACTTCCTGGTTTTTGGAACGAGAGAAGTGGACGCTGGCGTAGTGAACATCATCCTGGTCGTCTGTGGCTGCTGTCTGTGCTGCAGTAGAGGTCATGACCATGCCTGAGATGTTGTCATACACTGGACTAGAGTCTCCCTGATGGAGGGAGAGGACAGACAACATGAGGAGTAGAAATGTTCCACAAAGCATACACGTTAATCACAGTCATCTTCTGATTCCAACATACTCACCTGTCCATCGTCTGCTGTATCTTTTTTGTCAGAGGTGGATTTGGAGGATTTCTTCCTGTTTTGTAAACAAATTAATGAATTAATCAATTAATGAATTATTGAATCTTCTAAAGTGAAATAATAAACAACAAAAAAACTCACCTGAAACACATGAGTCCAGAGAGACAGAGGATGAGAACCAGAACAACCACTATGATTCCTACAGCTGCAGTCAGAACTGAGGTCTGTTTCCCTAAAATAAAATATGGATGATATGAGTACACAGCATGTTCTAATGAACTATAATATTATTATAATAATAAAACAGAATATCAATGTAATACTTGTTAATACTTGGGGATTTTATAAGCAAATCCATAGTTATTAACAAAAGTGTAATATTCCAAAGTATAATTATTAAGATATATTTTGAAAAGTAATTTTGTATTGAGGTATTAAAGATTAAACTTTACCTGCTACAATGATCATCAGAGCTGTAGAGTTCATAGATCCTCTTCCATTCTGGGCCTCACAGTAATATTCTCCTCTGTCCTCAGAGCTGATGTTAGTGATGCTGTAACTCTGTCCTGATGCTTTTGGTGAGGTTACGTTCTTCTTGTACCAGGTGTATTTGTCCACAGGTGGGTTGGCATCACTGCTGCAGGTCAGAGTCACTGAACTGCCCTCCACTATTTCACCAGAGGGACTGACTGACACTGAGGTGTTCTTTGGGCCATCTGGTGGACAATATGTAACACATTGCTAATACATAGTGCTAATACATAGTCCAAGTTCCATGAGGAGCATCATGGAACTTGGACTTATGATTGAAATAAGTTAAATATGACTTTAAATATGTGTGATTCTCTGATCAAAAGAAGAGAAGGTTAGGTGTACTAACACTGAACGTCCACAGACACAGAAGAAGAGTTGAGACTCCCATATATGCTCTCAGCCTCACAGTAGTATTCTCCACTGTCCTCAGAGTTAATGTTGGTGATGAGGAATGTGTTTTCAGATCCTTTCAGTGAAGCTCCATTCTTCTTGTACCAGGTGTATTTGTCCACAGGTGGGTTGGCATCACTGCTGCAGGTCAGAGTCACTGAACTGCCCTCCACTATTTCACCAGAGGGACTGACTGATACTGAGGTGTTCTTTGGAGCATCTAGTAAAGGAGAATATGTCAGAGGGTCAGGACTGTAGTACACTACCTCAAATGACGTCATGTCAAAAATAAATTATATCTAAATTCAGAGAACTATCACTTACACTAAACATGAACATGAATACATTTGGAGATACTTTCGGACCAGAGTGTCTACTAAACTATTCTTCAAGTGTTTGAGGTACTGAAAATGCTACCTATAGACATGCATACATCTATGACATTATGTGTAATTTCTATGTAATGATGAATATTGATAGATAAAGCAGTAATACTCTTCTCATTGATATTAAATTATTGATAATTTCTAGTAGTTTAATTCATAAAATAGTAGTTTAATTCATACTCACACACTGCAGGAGAGTGGAGGTCCTCATGGTGTTCTACAGCACAGGAGTAACTGTCTGCAGAATGACCCAACACTACTAGGGTATTACTAGAGTATTGTTGGGAAGTGGGCTCATCGAGACGTTGTCCGTTCTTGTACCAGATGTAGGTGGGGTTGGGGTTGTCAGTCAGAGTACAGGTGGTGCTACAGGTCAGTGTCTTCTGTCCCTCTGCAGCAGGAGTCACCTTCACCTGCAGACCTGAAACAATATGTATAAAACCACATACACCTCTGTGTTAACAGGATGGTTCATTTATTTTCTCCTGTAATTCAATATGATTTACAGTTGTATCATACAGTGTAGTGTATTACCTGTGACAGTCAGAGTTGTTCCTGGGAAACTATGACCCCATTCAAAGTTGTTTGTTTTAAAAGTGAAGCGATACTCAGCTGAGTCCTCCTCTCTCAGAACTGTGATTCTCAGGGTGAAGGGACCTCTGTATGTTCCAGTGTACTCCACACGACCTGCATACCCTGGGTCTCTGGTTAGGTCTTCAGGGGTCGACTTATCACTTCTAAACCAGAATGATGATGTGGTGGAATAATAACTAACATAAGTACAGGATATGTCCACTGTTGACCCCTTCAATACACACATTCTCCTCTTGGTGTAAGTCACTCTGCTGCATCTCTGACCCTGAACACCTGAAACACAGTGACATAACAAGAGGTCAACTGGATTATATTCTCCGTTCTTTCTGGAAATGCTAACAGTTCTCATATTACATAGTGAAACCAACACACACACAGAAATACATTTGATACAGTTTTACAGTGATGTATTAGGGACAGATCTATTTAGTTTTTGCTATGGGAAGGATTGTGTGGTTTTTTACATTCAGCCCAGGATCTCCACATCCAGTTTCTTCACCTGCGGGATCATCTGAGAACAGCCACCCAGACAGCTGATGAAACTGAGGAGTAATTCTTTCTGTGATAAAGCCCTTTTGTTGGGAAAAACTCAGTCTGATTTGCTGGGCCTGGCTCCTCAGTGGGTGGGCCTATGCCCCCCCAAGCCCACCCATGGTTGTGACCCTGCCCAGTCATGTGAAATCCATAGATTAGGGCCTAATGAATTTATTTAAATTTACTGATTTCCTTTTATGAACTGTAACTCAGCAAAATAGTTGAAATTGTTGCACGTTGCGTTTATATTTTTGTTTGGTATAATTGTATATGTATTGTATAATTGTATAAGTATAATTAATAATAATATATATATGTATTGTATAATTGTATAAGTATAATTGTATATGTATTGATGTAAAACATGGGGACCACAATGGAAATAAGTCCCCGACTTTATTGTACAATCCTTTAAAACAACAATCCTGTTCACTTAAAAAATATTGTTTATATTTGTATTTTTTTAACAAACAAATAAAATCAATCAGTCAATCAATCCAAACTGAGCTGCAGACATTTGATGAACGGAAAGAGACATCCATTACAAAACACCAACAAGTGTAATGACATTCAGAGATTGTCAAGCCTTCAATACTGGGTAAGATTACAAGGTAAGGAGGGATGTGTTCTCTGTCAAGCCTTCAATACTGGGTAAGACTACAAGGTAGGGAGGGATGTGTTCTCTGTCAAGCCTTCAATACTGGGTAAGACTACAAGGTAGGGAGGAATGTGTTCTCTGTCAAGCCTTCAATACTGGGTAAGACTACAAGGTAGGGAGGGATGTGTTCTCTGTCAAGCCTTCAATACTGGGTAAGACTACAAGGTAGGGAGGGAAGGTGTGCTCTCTCAAGCATTCAATACTGGGTAAGACTACAAGGTAGGGAGGGATGTGTTCTCTGTCAAGCCTTCAATACTGGGTAAGACTACAAGGTAGGGAGGGATGTGTTCTCTGTCAAGCCTTCAATACTGGGTAAGACTACAAGGTAGGGAGGGATGTGTTCTCTGTCAAGCCTTCAATACTGGGTAAGACTACAAGGTAGGGAGGGATGTGTTCTCTGTCAAGCCTTCAATACTGGATAAACCTACAAGGTAGGGGGGGATGTGTTCTCTGTCAAGCCTTCAATACTGGGTAAGACTACAAGGTAGGGAGGGATGTGTTCTCTGTCCAGATTTACATTGTCTATTTATTGTGGTGTTGAAAACACAAACCATGACATTGAAGTGGCTGAAGTTGGTCTGCTTTGTTTATTGGTTGTGTGCTGCATTGGCACAGAAACCTGTTGGTGGAAAATGTGTTGCATATATTTTGTATATTATCATAGTGTAATGGAACAGGCAGGGTGAGCTTGTCTGTGGTGGTCGGGAACCCTCAAACGTCTGGCCCGTAGCCCTGCGTGGCATCGATCATGCCACAACAGCAGGCTGAAGTGACAAAGTCGGTTTTCACGTTTATAAATGCAGGGTCGCTACAGTTATTCTTATTTGTGGTCGTAAACATTATTTTGAGTTCATTCTGAGGGGGGAGGGTGTTCAATTTATTTTACAGTACAAAGGGAGGGTAATGTGAAAATATGTTTTACTTTGGAGACCAGTCCTTTCTAGTCTCCCAGCAAAATTTGATCTGTCCCTCTATAAAGAAACACTCACATACTGCAGGAGAGTGGAGATCCTCGTGGCCTTTTAAAGCACAGGAGTAGCTGTCTACATAGTTACTGGAGACTGGGTCTTTGTACTGGGGGGAGGTGCTCTCATCTAGATGTTGTCCGTTCTTGTACCAGATGTAGATGGGGTTGGGGTTACTCAGAGTACAGGTGGTGCTACAGGTCAGTGTCTTATACTCTGAATACTGTTCAGGAGTCACCTTCACCTGAAAACCTGAATTAAAGGAGAACAAAAAAAGTGTACATGGTTCAGAATTGGTGTGAGTTAATTATTAACATCATGACTCTTCAAAACTGTATAATGTGGTATGCTGTGTTACCTGTGACAGTCAGAGTTGTTCCATGGAAGCTGTATCCCCATCTGGCCTCATCAGTTGTAAATCTGAACTTGTACTCAGTTGAGTCACTCTCTCTCAGGTCTGTGATTCTCAGGGTGGAGTCCTTTTCTGTTTGTCGATGGTATTCCACACGATCTGCATACTCAGAGTCCTGGCTCAAGTCTTTAGTTACACCAGACATCCATTTGTTGAACCAGGATACTTCTGTGACGTTATGCCAACTGGGATGTGTGTAAAAGCAGGATATGTCCACTGTTGACCCTTTCAAAGCACAGATACTCTGATGGGTGTAAGTCACATTCATACAGTTCTCACCCAGAACGCCTGAAACAAAATGTAACTGATCAATTCCTGAAACGATAATGAGACTAAATATTTTAGATGTATTGGACAGGTGCATTTTGAATTTAAACAAAATATTAACATACATGTACATACATCTATTAAACTGTTTATCATTCCAATGTATATAGTTAAGAATATTGATAGAGAAAGTAATAGCATTCTTATTGGTTCTAAATGATACCACATACAATACTAGTTTCATTCATACTCACACACTGCAGGAGAGTGGAGGTCCTCATGGTGTTCTACAGCACAGGAGTAACTGTCTGCAGAATGACCCAACACTACTAGGGTATTACTAGAGTATTGATGGGAAGTGGGCTCATCTAGACGTTGTCCGTTCTTGTACCAGATGTAGGTGGGGTTGTGGTTGTCAGTCAGACTGCAGGTGGTGCTACAGGTCAGTGTCTTCTGTCCCTCTGCAGCAGGAGTCACCTTCACCTGCAGACCTGAAACAATATGTATAAAACCACATACACCTCTGTGTTAACAGGATAGTTCATTTATTTTCTCCTGTAATTCATTATGATTTACAGTTGTATCATACAGTGTAGTATTACCTGTGACAGACAGAGTTGTTCCAGGGAAACTATGACCCCATTCAAAGTTTTGAGTTTTAAAAGTGAAGCGATACTCAGCTGAGTCCTCCTCTCTCAGATTTGTGATTCTCAGGGAGGAGGGACCTTCATATGTTCCACTCTCTCTTCCAGTGTACTGCACACGACCTGCAGACTCTGGGTCTGTGGTTAGGTCCTCAGGTGTCAACTTATTACTCCACCTAGATCTCTGTTTAGGACTAAACCAAAGTGATGATTTGACTCTATTATAACCAACATAAGTACAGGATATGTCCACTGTTGACCCCTTCAAGACACACATTCTCCTCTTGGTGTAAGTCACTCTGCTGCAGCTCTGACCATCAACACCTGAAACACAGTGACATAACAAGAGGTCAACTGGATTATATTCTCAGTTCTTTCTAGAAATGCTAAAAGTTCTCAAAAGTCAAAGTGAAACCAACACACAGTATAATGTATTAAATTAACACTCACACACAGCAGGAGAGTGGAGATCCTCATGGCCTTTTACAGCACAGGAGTAACTGTCTTCATAGTTACTGGAGACTGGGTCTTTGTACTGGGGGGAGGTGCTCTCATCTAGATGTTGTCCGTTCTTGTACCAGATGTAGGTGGGGTTGTCAGTCAGAGTACAGGTGGTGCTACAGGTCAGTGTCTTATCCTGATGTCCACCAGTCACCTTCACCTGAAGACCTGGAGAAAAAACAATATCACTGTAAATCCCTTTATCACTGACTTATCACTCTAATACAAAGATGGAAGAAATCCTATGTTATACAGACTATTATACACACACACCACAACAATTGTCCAGAACTAATTTGAACTCAAAATAAAAGCTATTTTTTACTGTACCTGTGACAGACAAAGTCACTCCAAGTTGGCCAGTATATGTCCCTCCTTCCTGATCTGTTAATAGTCTGAACCAGTACGTAGCTGAGTCTCTCTCTCTCAGGTCTGTGATTCTCAGGGTACAGTCTTTCTCCTTATCCCCATGATACTCCAGACGACCTGCATACTCTGGGTCCTGACCTATATCTTCAGGTTCTACACCAGTCCCCCATTTAGTGAACCAGCGGGTTTTTGTGACTGTACCACTGGGATATGTGTAAGAGCAGGACAGATCAACTGTTGACCCCCTCAAGGTACAGATACTCTGAGGGGTGTATGTCACACTCCAGCCATCCTGACCCAGTACCACTGAAACACACAGTCACACAACACAAGGGAATCACAATTAAGCCAAAATGGCTCACAATAATAGAAGGTTGTGTCCACACTTTGTTGCTGTAGTTGCTGAGTTGAGTGTGAATGGAAACCACAGATAAGCATCTCTCAATGAGGACTGAAAGACAACTATATAAAGTGAAGTAGATACGACAAACAGATCAACATAATAACATTATGACTCTTAACATTTTAGACATGTTTGTAAATAGAAACACAGGGCAACTAAAACAGTTATGAATGGGACCATACCTGCCACAGACCAGAGAAAGACCACCAACACACTTCCTGCTGTTCTCAAAGCCATTGTTGCATCTCCCACCCTGCAGTCTCAGAAACATAAACAACAACTCACCAGCTGGTGAAATACAACATACATCATCATCACCAACAACAACCACTTATTGAACAGATCTGTAGAACTGTAAACACATATTTCTACATTGATTGTTCTGAAGCTGTTTTATTCTCAGAACCCCAAATATAGGAGGATAAATGTTCAATCCTCTACGGTCCGTCAAGCTGTACAGCAGCCTAAAGACTGACCACCAGGTTCAATGATAGCTCCTATCCCCAAGCTGTGAGGCTAAACAGCAAGTGAATCACACACACACACACACACACACACACACACACACACACACACACACACACACACACACACACACACACACACACACACACACACACACACACACACACACACACACACACACACACACACACACACACACACACACACACACACACACACACACACAACAGCTTTATACTGAGCATGTCGTGTTCCACCTGGTTCATCATGTCATCCCGATGTAACTCTATTTCTTGAATTGCATTGTTGGTTAAGGGCTTGTAAGTAAGCATTTCACAGTAAGGTCTACACCTGTTGTATTTGGCGCATGTGACAAACACCATTTGATTTGATTTAATTAGATCAGCACTACTACACTGACACACTTATTGAATACTGACCCTGATGTAACAACCAAAACACAGCTCAAAACATAACAAGAAGTAAATTATATATTTCCCTCAAGTCTATAACTTATGACTAAATACAAATAACTAAAACAATATTTCAAGATATTGTCAAGAGTACTTACAGAGTGAAGGGGAGAGGTCTGTACTGTAAGTCAACTTACTAACAGTGCATTGGAACACTGTGGTTCAACCATATTTAAAGTAGTCAGGGCACAAGTAGGTGATGCAGAACTATCCTTCCTCTTTAACACATGCATCATGACCAGACCAGCACATCAGAAAAGGGAGGTTAGTGAATAAGAGTGGGTCACACACTTCCAAATGATGGACCTTACACTTCTTTAAATACAGAACCATGTCATTTATTTGTTCACTATTCTATTTGGAATGTTTATAATATCTTAGAGGGGCAAGGCAACACATTCTGAGTTCTATATGTAACAAGTCAAAGTTTAATTTACATGTGGTCAGTTCCATGATATCATTCATTCTATTCTCCTAATCAGTTCAATGTACACTCCTCCTTACCTACTGAAGGATCCAGTGTTCTAGACTAGACTTCTCCTTACTGGCATCTCAATATTACGGCACCATCTTTATAATAATTTCCTTTATAATGTTTGGCTAAAAACAACATAACAAACTGGAAACAAATCACAAAAAATTGTGAAACACAAGACTGGCTAGCCTATCTGTAAATAGCCCATCCAACTACCTCATCCCCATACTGTTATCTATTTTTGCTCCAGCCACAGATCTGGGGAAGGGTATCAAAACATTTCTGCAGCATTGAAGGTCCCCAAGAACACAGTGGCGTCCATCATTCTTAAAACTTCTCTGGGATAGGGGGCAGCATTTTCACGTTTGGATGAAAAGCGTGCCCAGAGTAAACTGCCTCCTACTCAGTCCCAGATGCTAATATATGCATAATATTATTAGTATTGGATAGAAAACACTCTGAAGATTCTAAAACGGTTTGAATCATGTCTGTGACTATAACAGAACTTATTTGGCAGGCAAAACCCCGAGGACAAACCCTTCAGACTTTTTTTTTTTAGGTCACTCTCTTGAGATTTCATTGGGAATCCAGATTTCAAAGGGACCTTCCTGCAGTTCCTATCGCTTCCACTGGATGTCAACAGTCTTTAGAAATTTGTTGAGGTTTTTCCTTTGAGAAATGAAGAAGTAGCCATGTTCAGAATGAGGCTCCAGTGAAGTGTACTGTTTGTTAGAGGCGCATGACCAGAAAGCATGCTACACATTGTTTTCCTCCGGTATTGAACACAGATCATCCCGTCTTCAATTTTATCGATTATTGACATTAGGTATTTTTTAAAGTTGTATTACAAAAGTAGTTTGAAATGTTTGGAAAAAGCTTACAGGTAACTTTTGAGATATTTTGTAGTCACGTTGTGCAAGTTGGAACCGGTGTTTTTCTGGATCAAACACGCCAAATAAATGGACATTTTGGATATATATCGATGGAATAATCGAACAAAAGGACCATTTGTGATGTTTATGGGACATATTGGAGTGCCAACAGAAGAAGCTCGTCAAAGGTAAGGCATGAATTATATCTTTATTTCTGCGTTTTTTGTCGCAGGGTTGAAATGTGATGGTCTGTGATTGTTAGCTGGGTGCTATCCTCAGATAATAGCATTGTTTGCTTTCACCGTAAAGTATTTTTGAAATCTGACTGTTGGTTGGATTCACAACAAGTGTAGCTTTAATTTGATATATTGAATGTGTGATTTAATGAAAGTTAAATTTTTATAGTAATTTATTTCAATTTGGCGCTCTGCATTTTCACTGGATGTTGGCCAGGTGGGACGCTACCTTCCCACATATCCCAGAGAGGTTAAATCGAAGAAGTTTAGAACCACCAAGACTCTCCTAGAGCTGGCCGCCCGGCAAAACTTAGCAATTGGGGGAGAATGGCCTTGGTCAGGGTGACAAAGAACCCAATGGTCACTCTGACAGAGCGCCAGAGTTCCTCTGTGGAGATGGGAAAAACTTCCAGAAGGAGAAACATCTCTGCAGCACACCACCAATCATACATGGCACCATCCCTACGGTGAAGCTTGGTGGTGGCAGCATCATGCTGTGGGGATGTTTTTCAGCGGCAGGGATTGGGAAACTAGTCAGGATCGAGGGAAAGATGAACGGCGCAAAGTACAGAGAGATTTGATGAAAACCTTCACCTAAGATCTCAAACTGAGTTGAATGTTCACCTTCCAACAGAACAAAGACCCCGGGCACACAGCCTAGACGACCCAGGAGTGGCTTCAGGACAAGTCTCTGAATGTCCTTGAGTGGCCCAGCCAGAGCCCGGACTTGAATCGGATCGAACATCTCTGGAAAGATGCATTTTAAAAGTAGCCTAGTCAGGGCATTAACATGCATGAACAGCATCTCCTGAAAGCAATGTTACTGTATCTAAATAGAAAATGGACAAAAGTCAGCGTAGGTGCATTTCTTTATTTGAGGAGTGGGCTTTCATTTTTTTAAAGATACAAAATGTGACCCATTCCCATCTCTCCTCATCAGCAGCATCAAAGTGCTACTGAAGGTTTTAGTGTTCTAGACTAGAGCTCTCCCTACTGGCATCTCAACATTACTGCAGCCTCCAATCCTATGTTGTCCTGATTCATTTGGGCAGTAATATAATGGCAATATCATATTCTGTTACACTGTATGCCTTTGAACAGTACTGGTACCTAATAATATTGTCTTCAATTATGTTGGGCTAATAACAAAATAACAAACTGACAATACATCAGATAGAATGTATTGGATTGTTGAGAACCTTCTATTGATTATCTCAAGTTTGGAACAAAATGATCATGTAATCTTGACCTGGGTCTTTGTGAAGCTGTTGACTAGTATTCTTTATCAGCCCAGCACCTATGTTTTAAGGATGTGCGTATTACCACAAACTTTTCTACATTAGAGTAGTAACCTTAGCTAGCAGTATTGACTGCTGATGTTAATGTATTGTATAGTCTAATGTACCCTGTTATCCAGTGTTGTATTCAAGACCACCAAAAGCGAGACCGATTCAAGTCCAAGACTGGAGCAAATCGAGTCTGAGGCAAGACCTTGACGGAAGGGGGGGGGTGAGACCGAGTAAAGACCGAGACCGGGAGGGGACAAGGAGTACGAAACTGAGTCAAGACTGAGACCAGAAAAATGATAGTCCAATTCAAGACCATGATTATAATTGTGTCAAATCACCACCGGCACTAGGGTGTCTAGTGCTGGTGGCGGCTCTGGTGCGGGACGAAGTACCCGCTCAGCTCTCGGATCCACCATCTTAGGTGGTGGCTCTGGTGCGGGCCGAAAAACCCGCTCACCCCGTCGATCCAGCAACGGACCCAGGCTGAACACTGTACCTAGACTGGACCTAGATCCCGAGGAAGGCTCCTGCCTTGGAGTGGGACGGGACGCCATGTCTGGACTGGGCATCGGACCAGAGGAGGGATCCTGCCATGGAGCTGGACTGGACGCCATGTTTTGACTGGACATCGGCGCAGGGTAAAGCACCCGCCATGGAGCGGGACTTTACGCGGTGCCTGGACTGGGCACCAACGCAAAAGAAGACTCTGGCCTTGGAGCTAAACTGGATGCCGTGCTCAGACTGGGCATCTGAGCAGGGGAAGGCTCCGGCCATGGAGCTGGAGGTTCTGGACCTTTGACCATCACAGGAGGTTCCGGACCGTGGACCGTCAGAGGAGGTTCCGGACTGGGAACTGTCGCCGGAAGCTCTGGACTGGGGACTGTCACCGCAATCTCTGGACTGGGAACTGTCGCCGGAAGCTCTGGACTGGGAACTGTTGCCGGAAGCTCTGGACGGGGAACTGTTGCCGGAAGCTCTGGACTGGGAACTGTCGCCGGAAGCTCTGGACTGGGAACTGTCGCCGGAAGCTCTGGACTGGGGATCAGCGCAGGAAGCTCTGGACTGGGGATCGTCGCAGGAAGCTTGGTGCGTGGGGCCGGCACTGGTGGTACCGGGCTAGTGACACGCACCTCAGGGCGAGCGCGAGGAGCAGGCACAGGACGTACTAGTCTGGGGAAGCGCACTGGAGGCCTGATGCGTGGTGCCAGAACAGGTTGCACTGGACTAGTGACACGCACTTCAGGGCGAGTGCGGGGAGGAGGCACAGGACATACTGGACTGGGGAGGCGCACTGGAAGCCTGATGCGTGGGGCCAGTACAGGTGGCACCGGACTGATGACACACACTTCAGGGCGAGTGCTGGGAGAAGGAACAGGACGTACCGGACTGGGGACACGTACTTCAGGGAAAGTGCGAGGAGCAGGCACAGGACGTACCTGACTGGGAACACGCACTTCAAGGAGAGTGCGAGGAGCAGGCACAGGACGTACCGGACTGTGGAGACGTACTGGAGACCTGGTGCGTAGAGCCGGCATCAATGGTACCGGAACTTTAACACACTTCTCAGGACGAGTACGGGGAGCTGACTCAGGTGGCACCAAACTGACAACACATTCCTTCGGGCAAAATCCGTGCATCCTCCACTAACTCAACATCTCTCCCATTTCTCTCTCCTCCAAATTCTCCCTCTTCTCCCAGACTGGCTCTGGGTCACTCCTCGGCTCCACCGACTGCTCCATGTGCCCTCCCCCCCCAAATTCTTGGGGTTTCTGTGGTCTTCCTCCCCGACTTCATCGCTGTCCCTCCTTCGCTGCTTCCGCCTGCTTCCATGGCAGGCTCTTGTCTCCTGCCATTATTTCGTCCCAAGTCCAGGACCTTCTCTCCCTGATCTCCTTAAAAGACCAGGATGCCATCTCCTCCTGGGCACGCTGCTTGGTCCTTTGTTGATGGGATATTCTGTCAAGTTCGTTGTAAAATTGGTCGGACCAAGGCGCAGCGTGCGTAGAGTTCCACATGTTTAATAAATTAAACTCACCAAAACAATACAGAACAAAACAAATAAAGAAACAAACAACGAACCGTGAATAACGAGATGCTACGTGTACTAACTCCAAACATAAACAATATCCCATAACCCACATGTGGAAAAAATGCTACTTAAGTATGATCCCCAATTAGAGACAACGATAACCAACTTTCTCTAATTTGGAATCATACAAGTCACCAACATAGAAAATAAACCTAGAACCCCACATAGAGAATATAAACTAGAACAACCCCCCAGTCACACCCTGACCTACTCTACCGTAGAAAATAAAAGCTTTCTATGGTCACAATACAATACAGGACGTGACATGTCCAGAATTGTTTGATATTGAAACTGAAACAGTGCATCCTGAATGGAGGCAGCAAACAATGTACCAGGCCAGCTGTGATTTACAACCTGATAGCAATATTTTTGGGACTACCATGAAACGTACTGGTGAATTATAGTAATCATGCATTGAACTACATCCATCTATTCTGCCAGCAATGCCTTAGTTTACATCATGGAACGTTGAGTCAAATATAACTTTTTTTTTTAAACCTTTAATAAAGTTGGTTTTGTAGCATGAACTGGGAATATGATATTTTTGACTGATATGATCATCTGATTGTTTCATATCTGCAAAGTAGTTCAAACGCTGTCAGTTCTATTTTAAATTAAGTCACCGTGTCACGCACTGACCTTAGAGATCCTTTTTATGTCTCTATTTTGGTTTGGTCAGGGCGTGAGTTGGGGTGGCATTCTATGCTTTGTGTTTCTATGATTTTCTATTTCTATGTTTTGGCATAGGTATGGTTCTCAATCAGGGACAGCTGTCTATCGTTGTCTCTGATTGGGAACCGTACTTAGGTAGCCTTTTTTCTCACCTGTCTTTGTGGGAAGTTGACTTTGTTTAGGGCACATAGCCTTTGAGCTTCACGGTTTGTTTTGTATTGTTTATTGTTTTGTCGGCGTCATTTCTAAAATAAAGAGAAAATGTACGCTCACCACGCTGCACCTTGGTCCTCATCTTTCAACAGCCGTGACACACCGGTTACTTTGTGTGCTAAATGTGAAATGTTTTTTGCAATGGGAAGTAATAGTTGTACATTTCGATTGGGAAATGCTTAATGGTTGTGTTTTTGTTTTCTTATGACTGGGACCAACTGGCTTATTATGTTCGAGTTAATCATCTGCTTCTCAATTAACATCATGCTGTGTGTAACTGCTGTCTTTCCATCAGCCATATGCAGTAGTGTAGGTGCCTGAAGAAGGTGGCAATTGTCAAATTTTGGCAAACAGTTCCCAAACTGCCCGCCCGGCCAGCATAGGAAAGGGGGATACTGTATCAGTTGGTCAGCTGAGTGCATTCGAAAAATCCTCTGTTTTCCAATATTTATTTATGATTTTCACTCTCCCATTCACACTTTTTTTATTAGAAAAATACAGAAATGTGATGGGTTATGCCCACAACAATGCTTAAACCACAACAATTTGATTGGGTGAGACTGTCATGGCTTGGTTCCCCAGTTGGTGGGCCTGTGTCCCCCCCAGGCCCATCCATGTATCCTGATGCAAACAGGCATGATAACAAATGTGACTCACCACCTGGATTCGGTCTTACGTAGCAATATTTGAATTTCTGGTTTTTACATTGGATGAAAGTAGAGACTCTGATCTACAAAATTGTATATCATACACTGCATTTGAAGAACCAATGGGAAAGTAATTCTGCTTTGAAAGTTGATCAACTTGTAAACTCACTTTTGAGAAAACCGTCTTTTAATGTTTTGGTACTACTATTGGAGAGCCCTTCTTTGTCTAAACCCATTCAGCATTGTTCACACCCTCTTAAGCCTTAGCCCCACCCATCTCTTTAGAAACGTGTAATGTCTGAAAATGTAGCTAGCTAGAACATTTTACCAGTATACATCATGGTTGGACGCGACTCCTGTCTGATGCCATGCATGGTTGCCCTTAGTTTGACGATATAATCCAGACTGGTGTTTTCTCCGACTCCTTAGCTATTGTACTCACATTCCACTGATTTCAAAACTCGGTCCTCCAGAAAGTGGAGAGCATACACATAACGTTAGCTAGCGAGCCAGCCAACTAACATTAGCTAGTTAACAGTACACTAACTTGACATTAGGTTTATGCAGTTTTACTATACAATACATTTTTAAAAAACAGCTTGTGTTTGACACGATTACCTAGACATACTGATCAGCTTCAATAGCGTGCTATATGGCAGACCAATCCAAACTCATCTCTTGGCATGTCCAGCCAACTCATTATCTCAGCCAATCATGGCTAACGGGAAGGTTGCTCACTTTTTCTGTCACTAAACCAACTAGGCTCGTAATTTAACAATTTTATTTGTATTTACAGATGGCCTACAAGTTAGATTTTTTTAGGCACATGACATTTCACATGTTCGCATTCTGATAAAAAAAATGTTTTTATGTTCAAACAGCTCTCCTGTGAAGTCGTGACTTGCGACATACGCCTAGTTTCCAGAATCGGGTGACAAATGCGCATCACAAATGTGACTGACCGGCTCAAATCGGTATTATGTAGCAACATTAGAAATTGTGTTTTTTACATTGGATAAAAGTAGAAACTCAGAGCTACAAAATGTTTTATCACACACTACAGTTGAGGAACAATGGAAAAGTAATTTTGCTTTGAAAGTTGATCTACTTGTAAACTCACTTTTGAGAGAATAACCTTTGAATGTTTTGGTACTACTATTGAAGAGCCTTCCTTTGTCTACACCCATTCAGCATCGTTCACACCCTCTTAAGCTTTAGCCCCATCTCTTTAAGGGTTGATCCGAATGTACTAACAACAGCAGTCTAGCACGCAGGCTAACCTGCTAGCTACTTTCAGACATCTATGTAAGATAGAACAGCTCACTGAACATTACTTGCACTAGCAGAGCGGGTTAGGTTGTCATGTTATTCAGAGCGTTTGGTGACTGCAACTGTGGCCGTTCATAAAAACACACACTGAAGCCCTATAGGTTCGCCACTGCGCAAACATGTCTATAATAGATAGAAAGACTATTAAGATGCTAATGTTTCAAGAAAGGAGTGTATATATTTGGCCTGCCGAAGCGGTTTTATGCGCTGACTGAATAAATGGAAGCTGACAATTCGTTTTTTATTCCGCTGGTCTCTGGAACATCTTTAACTTTTACAGACAAGTCCTCGCGAGACTGAGCCAAGACCAAGTACAAATGTATCCAACACTGAGACAAGACCTAGACACTCAATATGTGGTCTCTCGACCGGATTTACAACACTGCTATTATACATATATAGTCTAAAGCCAATATACCGTGGCTAAGGGCTGTATCCAGGCACTCCGTGTTGCGTCATGCTGAGAACAGCCCTTAGCCGTGGTATATCGGCCGTATACCACACCTCCTCGGGCCTTATTGCTTAAATGTAGCCTGTTGTCCATATATAGTCTATTGTAGCCTGTTGTCCATATATAGTCTATTGTAGCCTGTTGTCCATATATAGTCTAATGTAGCCTGTTATCATACACATATGCACACATGGGCATTTTTTTTACCCTGGTTAATCATTTCTTCCCCATGTAGATCAACACTCCTGAACTGACAACCTTTATGAATACTGGGCCTGATGTAACAACCAAAACTCAACTCAAAACATAACAAGAAGTAAAATGATACAATCCCTCAAGTATATGACTTTTAACCAAAAACAATTTTTCAAGATATTGTCAAGAGTACTTACAGAGGGAAGTGTCTTGTCTTGTACAGTGAGTCAACTTATTGGCAGTGTGTGGAAACTGCTAGCAACTGTCAGTTCTGTTGTTGACACATATTTAAAGTAGTCAGGACACAAGAAGCTGATATAGAACTGTCCTTTCCAACTTTTTAAGACATTAACATGCATGAGGTCCAGACCAGCATGTCAGAAAAGGAAGATTACTGTATTAGAGTGGGTCCTACATTTCTAAAATGGACAAATGTCCCCCATTTCCACTTTTATTTAAATACAGAACCATGTTAACAATATGTTGACTATTCTATATGGAATGTTTATAATATCTTAGAATGTGTTGCCTTGTCCCTCTGAGTTCTACATGGAACAGGTCAAAGTTCCATTTACATTTGGTCAGTTCCATGATGTCATTTATTCTATTCTACAAACACATTCAATTTACACTCCTCATCAGCTGCAGCAAAGTGGTACTGAAGGTTCCAGTGTTCTAGACTAGAGCTCCACCTACTGGCATCTCAATTATACTTCACCATCTTAATTATAATGTCCTCGATAATGTTGGACTAATAAAACATAACAAACTGGAAATAGATCAGATAGAATGGTGAAACACAACACTGTCTACTTGACAAAGTCATATTTAACCACACATGTCTGTAGTAGTACAACATCCACTATAATGATGTTTAACTGTTGACCCTTGTGTACAATACTAGTAGTAGAGGCATCAGTATAATCACCATAGTGTTGCTGTATTGACTGTTAAGGCTGGTGTTTCTTAATCCTGGTCCTGGGGTGTTGTCATTAGTCACAGACTGTTGTGAAACATTTGGACTGTTGCAAATGTTTTGCAATGGAAACTGTTTACCACAATCTGAAAAAGGTTTGCAACAAAAACAGTGTCTATTGGAAAAATTCACATAGGTCCCTTCCCCCCTTTTTTTCTGTTTGCTCTGTTTGGTTACTAGAGTATACAGTAGACAGTTTATGTTACAAAACGTTTTGCAACAGACCAAATTTATGGTATTGGTATTAATTATTTCCCTATCAGCAGCACACCTGAAAGTAACATTTAATCACACAAACACTGATTTCTGTAGTAGTACAACATGCCAATATCATATGTGACGTATTTGGCAGGAACTCCAGACAATCACGGATTATAAATGGAAAACCAGCCATGTCGTGGACAGCGGCGTCTTGCTACCTGATAAGCTAAACACCTTCTTCGCCCGCTTTGAGGATAACACAGTGCCGCCGACATGGGCCGACGTGAGTAAGACATTTAAGCGTGTTAACCCTAACAAGGCTGCAGGCCCAGAATGTATCCCTAGCCGTGTCCTCAGAGCATGTGCAGATCAGCTGGCTGGAGTGTTTAAGGACATATTCAATCTCTCCCTATCCCAGTCTGATGTCCCCACTTGCTTCAAGATGTCCACCATTGTTCCTGCACCCAAGAAAGCCACGGTAACTAAACTAAATGACTATCACCCCGCAGCACTCCCTTCTGTCATCATGAAGTGCTTTGAGATGGTAGTTAAGGATCATATCACCGCAACCTTACCCGACACCCTAGACTAACTGCAATTTGCATACCGCACCAATAGATCCATGGATGATGCAATCGCCATTGCACTGCACACTGCCGCATACCATCTAGACAAGAGGAATATCTACTGTGTGGAAGAATGCTGCTCATTGACTACAGCTCAGCCTTCAACACCATAGTATCCTCCAAGCTCATCATTAAGCTTTGGGCCCTGGTGACAAGCTTCAAGTTCCTCATCTTACATATCAATGACAATCTGAAATGGTCCACCCACACAGACCGTGTTGGGAAGAAGGCGCTACAGTGCCTCTTCAACCTCAGGAGGCTGAAAGAAATTGTCTTGGCCCCAAAGACAGGTCGCAATTGTAAATGAGAACTTGTTCTCAACTTGCCTACCTGGTTAAATAAAGGTGAAATAAATAAAATTAAATAAAAAGACCCTCACAAACTTTTACAGATGCACCCTTCAGAGCATCCTGTAAGGCTTTATCACCGCCTGGTATGACAACGGCACCGTCCGCAACCGCAGGTCTCTCCAGAGGGGGGTGCAATAAGCTCAACGGTCACTGGGAGCACACTGCATGCACTTCAGGACATCTACAGCACCCGGTGTCACAGAAAGGCCAAGAAGATTATCAAAAACCAGCCACCCGAACAACGGCCTGTTCACCCCGCTATCAGCCAGAAGGCGAGGTCATTACAGGTGCATCAAAGCTGCAACCGAGAGACTGAAAAACAGCTTCTATCTCAAAGCCATTAGACTGTTAAATAGCCATCACTAGCCGGCTACCACCCGGTTACTCAATCCTGCACCTTAGAGGCTGCTGCCCTATGTTAATAGACATGGAACACTGGTCACTTTGAAAATGTTTACATACTGTTTTAGCCATTTCATATGTATATACTGTGCTCTAGTCAAGTCCATCCTATTCAACAAGTGCTGTACATATTTATACTAGGGATACACGATATATCGGTGAACATATCGGATGGGCCGATATTAGCTAAAAATGGCAACATCGGTATCGGCCCGATGTCTAGTTTAACACCGATGTGCAAAACCGATGACAAAGCTGACGTGCATACCTATATAACGTAGGTACATGATGTAATGACGCCACATAAAATTTGCCGCTACACATGCAACACAGCATTCCTAACCTAACCACAATATCGTCTGTGTGTATTGAGCAGTCAACAAGTTGAACAGTCAACAAGTTGAACAGTCAACAAGTTGAACAGTCAACAAGTTGAACAGTCAACAAGTTGAGCAGTCAACAAGTCGAGCAGTCAACAAGTCGAGCAGTCATCTGAAAGAGTAAGAACATTTCAGTGACACAACTCAAAGGCGAAATTGGCTTTTGCCGACTGGTCGAGCACCGGTACACACTACCAAGTGTGCACTTTTTCAGATGTTGCCCTACCGGGGTTACACAGTAATAGCGTAACTGCTATTAGCTTCACAACATACATACTATCGAACACCGTCTGGGTCTTTGCGTGTCATAATAGATACAGTAGCACTGTCAAAGCTGTACAAAAAGTCAGCAAACAAGCAAACCCCGGCCATGAACAAAGTGTTTACCATACCGCTTTTTTAAAGCATAATTTGTTCGACTGCAGCTTCTGGGGTAGCTAGCTTTAACTTGGTACCTAGCACCAATACAACCAGCCTGAAAACAATGACCAGTAGAAACTGCAGTCATTTTCATTATTCTTAGCAATGATTTAGGAATTTTTTACATTTACATTTAAGTCATTTAGCAGACGCTCTTATCCAGAGCGACTTACAAATTGGAAAGTTCATACATATTCATCCTGGTCCCCCCGTGGGGAATGAACCCACAACCCTGGCGTTGCAAGCGCCATGCTCTACCAACTGTGCCACACGGGAATTCTTGTGAGTAAATTTTAGCTAGGCTGCCACTTGTTCGCCTATTGAAATTGAACTTCAGTTCATGAAAATAAATAGCTAGCCAGCTACTTAACCCTGTTGCCCAAAGCTAACGTTATAAGCAGCCAGCTAGCTTCATCTGGCTAGTGGGGCTCAACCGGACTGGGTTATGTGTTGTGAAGCTAGCTACAATAAGGATTAGGCACAATAGTGGAATTCCAAAATAAAAGCATGTCATTGAGAGTGTTGCAAATGAATACAAATAGCAGAATTATGCCAAACTTTGAAGGCTAACTGCAAAGTCCACTATTGTGACTAATCCTTATTTTGGCTAGCTTCACATAGATGGGTCCGACCACCATTAATCAAATAAGAACTGTCTTATAAATTAGGGTTATTTTAGATGATGACACCTAGCTATATAGTTAGCTAGCTAACTATAGCTACTGAAACAGATTATGTCATTTTGCTATGTTTTTTGGGGAAGAACATTGTTTGCATCCATGAGCTAGCTTTTTTTCTGACCAGCACTGTAGGTGCGCGAGACAACTTTACCAGCATCATGGAATACGTATCGATGAATCGTTGTGACATATGAAATACGAGTGTAATAACTACGTAAAAAATGTATGAACGAGTTAAATTATTATGTGATGTGCAGTCATTCAGGTTCTGATTGGTCAACAAGCTTATTTGACATGTCAAATAGTGTTATTTGACGCTTATCTTTTTTGACATGAAAAGACCCAAACTTCGGTCCATAGCAAAGAACCAAACGGTGCTCCATAGAAATCCTGGTTGAGAAAGAAACGACTGAACAATGAACAACGAAACAGTACAGCAAGTAAGTGAAAGAAATAGGTTTTGATTATGTTTTACTGGTAATGGGGAAATGGGCAGTTAATACAGGTAATGAGTGGAGAACAGGAAGGCTTCTTAAAGAAAAACGAACAGGTCTGTGAGAGCCGGAATTCTTACTGGTTGGTAGGTGATCAAATACTTATGTCATGCAATAAAATGCAAATGAATTACTTAAAAATCATACAATGTGATTTTCTGTTTTTTTGTTTTAGATTCCATCTCTCACAGTTGAAGTGTACCTATGATAAAAAATTACAGACCTCTACATGCTTTGTAAGTAGGAAAACATGCAAAATCGGCAGTGTATCAAATACTTGTTCTCCCCACTGTACATATATATTCATTGTAGAAGTTTAGTATTGTTCTACATTTGTATTTTAGTTTTCTCTCTCTCTCTCTCTGCCTCATTATAAAGAGGCCCTTCTTAGAAATGTGTTACTTAGACAGAACTCTGCAGGGGAGTGAAGGAGATAAGACTAGGTAAACATTCCACAATAAATCAAC
This sequence comes from Salvelinus fontinalis, assembly GCF_029448725.1. Lineage (NCBI taxonomy): Eukaryota > Metazoa > Chordata > Actinopteri > Salmoniformes > Salmonidae > Salvelinus > Salvelinus fontinalis. Next base: position 47,433,911 of record NC_074674.1, on the reverse strand, counting down.
TTTGGGGAAAGGGAGCATTTACTGCTAAGTGTTTAGCTAACAATAAAGGCCCTGTTTATACAACTTTATAGGCATGGTTTTGGTCCCAGGAGTAGAGGATGATGATGTAGGCAGTGACATCACCAGGGCGTGACTTAGGGTTTAATAAAACCACTGGAGACCTTTTGTTTGATGCAGAACTTACTCAGAAACATGCGTGCTATGTTCCTGATTGTCAACTTCTGTCTGCAATTGCATTAATTAGAGGTTTTCATTGACTTAATTAAATATATTGTCATAATGCTAATTTCACCAATGAGCCAATGATGATATGAAAGAAACACACCCTAACACATGCATACTATTGTAGTGGCTGAATCACATATCAATGAACAATGATGACTAAATGGTAAGCAGGCCCAGGCAGGGCCTGAAGCTAGCATTAGCCATGTCAAGTCTGCTATTAGGCTAGAATAAAGTACCAGGCCTGGAAAATAACCACCATGTTGGATAGGCACTCCCACTCTAGCAAACAATTACACCAGTAAGTACTGAAAGGTGAGATAATTGCATCAGACTGAACAGCCCCCATGTAAACTTAGCATTATCATTAGCGGTAGGCTACATAGTATTAGCAGGCTAGCTAGCTCATGCTAATAAATGACAGGTAAAGGCACAGAGACTCAGCAAAAACATAAACATCCTCTCACAGTCAACTGCGTTTTTTTTCCAGCAAACTCAACATGTGTAAATATTTGTATGAAGATAACAAGATTCAACAAACTGAGACATAAACTGAACAAGTTCCACAGACATGTGACTAACTGAAATTGAATAATGTGTCCCTGAACAAAGGGGGGAGGGGTCAAAATCAAAGTAACAGTCAGTATCTGATGTGGCCACCAGCTGCATTAAGTACTGCAGTGCATCTCCTCCTCATGGAGTGCACCGTATTTGCCAGTTCTTGCTGTGAGATGTTACCCCACTCTTCCACCAAGGCACCTGCAAGTTCCCGGACATTTCTGGGGGGAATGGAACTACCCTCCATGTCATATTGTGTCTGTGTCTTTCAAAAATGACAATAAATAATATTTCATGTAATTGGTTGTGTGCTCCTTCTTAAAGTGTCTTTGTATATTTTGTACTGACATGATGATGATGATAGTGAATAAAACACTACTGCTCTCCACACCAATATAAATGTATTATTTGTAGTTACTGTATAGTACAGTACAAGAGGTGTGATTTTGAAAACTCTGAAATTTTTCTCCACAGAAAATACTGTTATAACATTATGTTTATTCTTAAAAGTGTATTTGTTTATAAATGTAACACTTCAGACATTAGTTAACAAAAATGTTTTTAAATAAAAGCGATAAGAAATATTGCAATAAGCAGAACTCTTTCCTGGACTTTGAAGCAAAATCATGTCATAACTTTGTCATAAAACAATTAAAACGATTTATAAAAAAATCCATCAACCTTCTACTATGTGTATCATCTAATAGTACAATATGAAGTAATACAATACAATAGAAACACAATATATTTTGTTGTTAGACTTCACATACAGTCTCATATACAGTCTTTAATCACTTTCTTATTCATCATAGTTTAAAAGGCATAACTGACCCTAGATCAGCTCTCCTACTCTAAGTGTGAATACAGTAGTCCTGTGTGACTCAGTTTGTACAGCATGGCTCACAGGTTCTATTCCTGCTGGGACTTTCCATATGAAAGATTTATGCACACATGACTGTAATGACTGAGTGTATGATTTTGGTTAAAAGTACCTGCCAGATGGCGTATATGAGGTTTATGGAGTATATTTTATATATATATATATATATATATATATATATATATATATATATATATATATATATATATATATATATATATATATATATATATATATATATGGCATATTTATTCCATACTGTTATAAACTGGGTAGTTTGGTTCCTGGAAGCTGACTGGCTGAAACAGCATTTCAGAAGTGTGTACTGTATATCAGACAAAATACCTCGGGTATGACGCACAAAAACGTTACTGCTACTATAAACTGGTGACCAATGTAATAGACGAGTACATAATCATTTTCTGTCATACCCATGGTATACGGTCTGATATACCACGCCTTTCAGCAAATCAGCATTCAGGCATCGAACCACCCGGTTTATAATGGACAATATTTCACACCCCCTCAGGCCTTATGTCACTTAGTAAAATATAAGGTTCCAGATATACAAGGTTTTTGTCAAACCTGGCGTGTTCAAGTCTTCTTGGTTCTGGTATGTCGTGTTCAGGTCTTCTTGGTTCTGGGTTTGTTGTGTTCGGGTATTCTTGGTTCTGGTTTTGTTGTTTTCAGTTCTTCTCTGGTTTGGGGTTTGTTGTGTTCAGGTCTTCTTGTTTCTGGGTTTGTTGTGTTCAGGTCTTCTTGGTTCTGGTTTTGTTGTTTTGAGTTCTTCTCTGGTTTGGGTTTTATTGTGTTCAGGTCTTCTTGGTTTTGGGTTTGATGACTGTACTGTAGAGCACAGAGGGCTCCTCCTCAGCTGCTTGTGCTGCTGCGGGTCTGAAGAGAGAGAAACAGAAATGAAACAAAACCTGTGTACCATTTGGAATGCAGAGAGAACAGTTCGTCAACCATAATCACATCACTCCCTCATTATAGACATGTCATTGGAATTGTCTTGAGATGTCCATTGTTGGGTTGGTAGTTGAAGGAAATGACAGCACTAGTGGTCACTGGGTGTCAACTGTTTTGCACATTGATGACATCTCCTACAATAAGAAGCAGCATATGAATGACCTTAACGCAGAATATGGTCACTGGGGGGCAGCAGTGAGGCGGTTACATTTCACAACAGCTTATTGCACATCCTCATCCTGTTTCTGTTGTTGAGGCATGAATTACCTTAATGCAGAATATGCATTATTGATGACATCATCATTGTCTAATCCTCCAATGAGCACAAGGCCATAACTACATATGAGGACACCGACGTTCGTACCTCGTTCACTTATTTCTAATTTGAAAATAATAATAATATTTGCCTAATACAAATACTGTACACAATAAAGAAAATGAATTACGCATCAACATCTAAATATTGCTTTCAGCATTGATCAAAGCTTATATTCTTGATCTGACTAATCACTCCTGTCTCTTTGTGATCAAGTGGAATCATTAACTGTGGTTTGTTTGTTATGTTTGCCTGCTTCCCCTGGATCTGCCTCCCTGATTTGCTTTTTGCAGCACATTCACCATTCTCTCAAGTATCTAATTCCCCTTCTCGCGGCACAGGCCGAGGGCGACATGAAACTAAATACCCCAGCTCACAGGTTGCTCTGCTGACAGTATGTTTGCGAGATGCTGGACAAAAGACAATGTTTTAAACTGTCCCGCGACTCCTGCTGTGTCTACAGACATCCCCCAAGCAACAAATCACTCTCTGAGAATGAGTGCACAACTGGTAAATAGTCTCTTATAGATACATACTGTAAGTCAGTCAGTCAGGTCGGAGGATAGCTGCCGGCAGACACTTCTATTAAGGTAACATTGAAGGTCTCTATTTGGTATTACTTAGCCAGCTAGAAGGATGAAGTAAGAAGCTAACGTTAAACGGAGCAACAAATACGCTACTAAGTCCTTTACAGAGAGTAGAATACTGAGAGACAGTGATGTGGCACTCAGTGGAGAGGCAGCCTGCAATGCATGCAGGTGGAAGTAGAGGAGACATAGAGAGAGAGAGAGAGAGAGAGAGAGAGAGGAAGCAAGCAGAGAAAGAGATTTTTACAGTGGTCCCCAAACTTGGAGTCGGTGCCCATGTGGGGTCCCCTGATAAAAATCTGTACTGATCTAATCAAACACTTTAGGAACACAAAAAATATTATGTTTCAATATGAACACCTCCACAGGACCTATCTTCCCTGTAGTCCTACATTATAATACTATCAACACGCAAACAATACAGTTCTGAAAATGTCCCACGTTTCTCTTTCTTCTGTGATTAGTGTGTCAGTGAATCATTCCCATATTTTCTCCCTTTCAGGTGTACAACAATACAACTGAATAGATAATAGGCTGTCTGTTTGTAGAGGTGAATTAACCTACAGCAGCCAAGATGATAATGGCTGGGGTCATTTTTGCTTGTTTATTTCTGTTTTCCAAATACCATTTAAAAGTGTTTTAATTGTGTAGAAATACAGTAAATGAGATTCGACTTTCCAACCACCACCCCACCCCCCCATCCAGATTTGGTTGTAAACAAAGAAACTTCTCCTTTAATGCTGTGTGTTCACAATGTTCTAGTATTGACTCCATGTTGTTGTAATGGCAGAATAAGCTCACTGGGTGGCAGCACTGAGGAGGTTGAATTTCACAGCAGCGTATTGGACATCTTGGTCCTGTTTCTGGGGTGGATGCAGCTGGACGGTGGAGTACAGAGGCACTTCCTGGTTTTTGGAACGAGAGAAGTGGACGCTGGCGTAGTGAACATCATCCTGGTCGTCTGTGGCTGCTTTCTGTGCTGCTGTAGGGTTCATGGCCATGTTTGAGACATTTTCATACACTGGACTAGAGTCTCCCTGATGGAGAGAGAGAACAGACAACGTGAGGAGTGGAAATGTCCCACAAAGAATACACAGTCATCACAGTCATCTTCTGATTCCAACAGACTCACCTGTCCATCGTCTGCTGTGTCTCTTGTGTTGGAGGTGGTTGTGGAGGCCTTCTTCCTGTTGTACATTAATGAATGTATGAAGATATCAATCAATTAATAAATTAAGTTACTTTTATTTTTATTTGTTTAACCTTTATTTAACTAGACAAGTCAGTTAAGAACAAATTAAAATTTACAATGACCAAAGTGAAATTATATAAAAAAATATGCAATCTCACTCACCTAAACCACATGAGTCCAGAGAGACAGAGGATGAGAACCAGAACAACCACTATGATTCCTACAGCTGCAGTCACAACTGAGGTTTGTTTCCCTATAATACAATATGGATGATATGAGTACATGGCATGTTCGTAAAATCTAAAATCTAACACATTATAGAAATCAACACATTGCATGTTAATATTTTGGGATCTTATAATACTTGTGACATCATAAGCCAACACACAATTATAAACCAAAGTGTAATCAGTCAAAACTCAATGATTAAGATCAGCTTGAAACCTGTCAATTTGTATTGAAGTATTGAAGATGTAACTTTACCTGCTACAATGATCATCAGAGCTGTAGAGTTCATAGATCCTCTTCCATTCTGGGCCTCACAGTAATATTCTCCTCTGTCCTCAGAGCTGATGTTAGTGATGCTGTAACTCTGTCCTGAGGCTGTTGGTGAGGTTACGTTCTTCTTGTACCAGATGTACTTGTCCACAGGTGGGTTGGCATCACTGCTGCAGGTCAGAGTCACTGAACTGCCCTCCACTATTTCACCAGAGGGACTGACTGACACTGAGGTCTTCCTTGGACCATCTGGTGTTGAAGATGACAGAAAAATAACAACTCATATACCATGTAAGGAAGCAAGAGATTATGTAAATTAGTATAGATTAGTATATATAAATTAGTATAGATTAGTATATTACCCTGACATGTAGAACCATGTATTACAGATATTATGTAAATTAGTATAGATTAATATATTATACTAACATGTAGAACCATGTATTACAGAGATGATGTAAATTAGTATAGATTAGTATATTACACTGACATGTAGAACCATGTATTACAGAGATGATGTAAATTAGTATAGATTAGTATATTACACTGACATGTAGAACCATGTATTACAGAGATGATGTAAATTAGTATAGATTAGTATATTACACTGACATGTAGAACCATGTATTACAGAGATGATGTAAATTAGTATAGATTAGTATATTACACTGACATGTAGAACCATGTATTACAGAGATGATGTAAATTAGTATAGATTAGTATACTACACTGACATGTAGAACCATGTATTAGAGAGATGATATCAATGAATTTCACTGTAGATATATCAACACCCCATGTACTCACATCTGACAGTCAGAGTCTCTTCTGGAGAGAGGATTCTCTCTACGCCTTTTACAGCACAGGAGTAGTTCCCTGCATCCTCACTGCTGACTGGGTCTAGGATCAGGCTGTTATAACTGGTGACTGGGTCTAGGATCAGCCTGTTATAACTGGTGACTGGGTCTAGGATCAGGCTGTTATAACTGGTGACTGGGTCTAGGATCAGACTGTTATAACTGCTGACTGGGTTGGTTAGACGTTGTCTGTTCTTGTACCAGATGTAGGTGGGGTTGAGACCGACTGTACATTGGGTTCTACATCTCAGTGTGACTCTCTCCCCCTCTGACACAGACGTAGGATCCATCTCCAACAGGATATCTAAGAGGAAACATCAGTCATATTTGACTCCAGACAGGCTTCTCATGTGATTAGACTTGTCCTATTACAGTACTAACTCTAGGTGGACTATTACCTGTGACAGTCAACATCACACCAGGAACACCAGAAAATCTCCCCTGATTTGTTGTTAGTAATCTGAATTTGTATTCAGCCGAGTCCTTCTCTGTCAGGTGTGTTATTGTCATGGTGTGGTGGTTCTCTGTTTTTCTATTGTACTCCACACGACCTACATACTCTGGATATGAACTGAGATCTACAGGGTGTTTCTTTGTAAACCAGAATGAACCTTGTTCTATATAACTATTGGGATGAGTGTAAGAGCAGGATATGTCCACTATGGAACCCTTCAAGACACAGATTCTCTTCTTGGTGTAAGTCACCCTCCAGCAGTTGTGACCCTGAGCACCTGAAAATATATTAAATAGTTTTGTTCACACATACCTTGAAGTTAGAAAATTGCCTTACTTTGTTATAAAGAAAGGTTAGCTACAAATTATCCCAATAGATTCCAGACTCACACACTGCAGGAGAGCGGAGATCCTCATGGCCTTTTACAGCACAGGAGTAACTCTCTGTTTTAGAACTCCAGACAGAGTGTTGTTGGGAAGTGGACCAAGCAAGAGACTGTCCGTTCCTGTACCAGATGTAGGTGGGGTTACCAGTCAGAGTACAGGTGGTGCTACAGGTCAGTGTCTTCCATGATCCTTCTGTCACTGTGTCAGGAGTCACCTTCAGCTGCAGGTCTGAATAAGAGCAAATAAACACACATTTTCTGGTTTCCTTCTGTAGTGGACAAAATGACTCAAAATGACTTAAAGATAACAGTCCAACCTGTGGGATGTATGGTAGTGCAAGGCAGGTCCACTGATGGTATCAAGAAACAGATGCTTCTACTGGTGTAGGTCACACTCAAGCAGCTCAGAGAAGAAGTATCTGGAACAAATGATGAAGCACATGATGATGATGATGATGTTGATGGTGGTGATGATGATGATGATGGTGATGGTGATGGTGAAGATGGTGATGATATTAGCTTATTTGTATGATTCTCAGTAGTCTTCAGTACTAACATGTTACATATTAATGAGCTATAGCTACTTATAAATCAGTAATCTGAATTGACTGAAAATATCAAGTCTGTTTACAATAAGAGAGGAAACCTCTGGAGGTAAATCACCACACTCACCCACTGTGACTTCCAGAGAGCTGAGTTTCTCATGGCCTCTTAAAGCACAGGAGTAGCTGTCAGAACCTCCTCTACTGGCTGAGTAGTGATACTGGGGAGAGGAGTCAGAAAATAGGTATTCTCCATTCTTGTACCAGATGTAGGTGGGGTTGGGGATTTCAGTCAGAGTACAGGTGGTGCTACATGTCAGTGTAACCCATGATCCTTCTGTCACTGTGCCAGGAGTCACCTTCACCTGCAGGTCTGAATGAAGAGAGAATAACAACATAAAAGAACAAACCTCATCATTTCCACCTACTACTACTAGAGATAAAGTAGTTACAGTATATCATCATGTTCTGTAAGTGTAGTATTACCAGTATATCATAATGTTCTGTACGTGTAGTATTACCAGTATATCATAATGTTCTGTACGTGTAGTATTACCAGTCTATCATAATATTCTGTAAGTGTAGTATTACCAGTATATTATAATGTTCTGTAAGTGTAGTATTACCAGTATATCATAATGTTCTGTAAGTGTAGTATTACCAGTATATCATAATGTTCTGTAAGTGTCGTATTACGAGTATATTATAATATTCTGAAAGTGTAGTATTACCAGTATATCATTATGTTCTGTAAGTGTAGTATTACCAGTATATCATAATATTCTGTACGTGTAGTATTACCAGTCTATCATAATATTCTGTACGTGTAGTATTACCAGTATATCATAATGTTCTGTACGTGTAGTATTACCAGTATATCATAATATTCTGTACGTGTAGTATTACCAGTATATCATAATGTTCTGTAAGTGTAGTATTACCAGTATATCATAATGTTCTGTAAGTGTAGTATTACCAGTATATCATAATGTTCTGTAAGTGTAGTATTACCAGTATATCATAATGCTATGTAAGTGTAGTATTACCAGTATATCATAATGTTCTGTAAGTGTAGTATTACCAGTATATCATCATGTTCTGTAAGTGTAGTATTACCAGTATATCATAATGTTCTGTAAGTGTAGTATTACCAGTATATCATAATGCTATGTAAGTGTAGTATTACCAGTATATCATAATGTTCTGTAAGTGTAGTATTACCAGTATATCATCATGTTCTGTAAGTGTAGTATTACCAGTATATCGTAATGTTCTGTAAGTGTAGTATTACCAGTATATCATCATGTTCTGTAAGTGTAGTATTACCAGTATATCATCATGTTCTATAAGTGTAGTATTACCAGTATATCATCATGTTATGTAAGTGTAGTATTACCAGTATATCATCATGTTCTGTAAGTGTAGTATTACCAGTATATCATAATGTTCTGTACGTGTAGTATTACCAGTATATCATCATGTTATGTAAGTGTAGTATTACCAGTATATCATAATGTTCTGTAAGTGTAGTATTACCAGTATATCATCATGTTCTGTAAGTGTAGTATTACCTGTATATCATAATGTTCTGTAAGTGTAGTATTACCAGTATATCATAATGTTCTGTAAGTGTAGTATTACCAGTATATCATAATGTTCTGTAAGTGTAGTATTACCAGTATATCATCATGTTTTGTAAATGTAGTATTACCAGTATATCATCATGTTCTGTAAGTGTAGTATTACCAGTATATCGTAATGTTCTGTAAGTGTAGTATTACCAGTATATCATCATGTTCTGTAAGTGTAGTATTACCAGTATATCATAATGTTCTGTACGTGTAGTATTACCAGTATATCATAATGTTCTGTAAGTGTAGTATTACCAGTATATCATAATGTTCTGTAAGTGTAGTATTATGATTTACTATTGTAAAATACAGGTTAGTATTACCTGTGACAGACAGAGTTGTTCCTGGGAAACTATGACCCCATTCAAGGTTGTTTGTTTTAAAAGTGAAGCGATACTCAGCTGAGTCCTCTTCTCTCAGATCTGTGATTCTCAGGGTGAAGGGACCTTTGTATGTTCCAGTGTACTCTACACGACCTGCATACCCTGGGTCTGTGGTTAGGTCTTCAGGGGTCGCCTTATCACTTCTAAACCAGAATGTTGATGTGGTGGAATAATAATCAGTATAAGTAAAGGATATGTCCACTGTTGACCCCTTCAAGACACAGATTCTCCTCTTGGTGTAAGTCACTCTGCTGCAGCTCTGACCCTGAACACCTGAAACACAGTGACACAACAAGAGGTTAACTGGATTATATTCTCAGTTCTTTCTAGAAATGCTAAAAGTTCTCAAATGACAAAGTGAAACCAACACACACAGAGGTTATACAGAATTGTTAATTAAAGAAACACTCACACACTGCAGGAGAGTGGAGATCCTCATGGCCTTTTACAGCACAGGAGTAACTGTCTGCATCACTAAAGGAGTCTGAGTACAGGCTGGAAGTGTCCTCCTTTACTATGGTACCATTCTTGTACCAGATGTAGGTGGGGTTGTCAGTCAGAGTACAGTTGGTGCTACAGGTCAATGTCTTCTGTCCCTCTGCAGCAGGAGTCACCTTCACCTGCAGACCTGAAACAATATGTATAAAACCACATACACCTCTGTGTTAACAGGATGGTTAATATATTTTCTCCTGTAATTCATTATGATTTACAGTTGTATCATACAGTGTAGTATTACCTGTGACAGACAGAGTTGTTCCTGGGAAACTCTGACCCCATTCAAAGTTTTGAGTTTTAAAAGTGAAGCGATACTCAGCTGAGTCCTCCTCTCTCAGATCTGTGATTCTCAGGGAGGAGGGACCTTCATATGTTCCACTCTCTCTTCCAGTGTACTCCACACGACCTGCATACCCTGGGTCTCTGGTTAGGTCCTCAGGTGTCAACTTATTACTCCACCTAGATCTCTGTTTAGGACTAAACCAAAGTGATGATTTGACTCTATTATAACCAACATAAGTACAGGATATGTCCACTGTTGACCCCTTCAAGACACACATTCTCCTCTTGGTGTAAGTCACTCTGTTGCAGCTCTGACCCTGAACACCTGAAACACAGTGACATAACAAGAGGTCAACTGGATTATATTCTCAGTTCTTTCTAGAAATGCTAAAAGTTCTCAAGTTCTCAAAGTGAAACCAACACACACAGACTATACAGTATTACAATGATTATTTAAATAAACACTCACACACTACAGGAGAGTGAAGGTCCTCATGTCCTATTACAGCACAGGAGTAGCTGTCTACAGCATAAGGGTAGACTGAGAAGGGTAAAGTGTTCTCAGTTATAATCTGTCCGTTCTTGTACCAGGTGTAGGTGGGGTTACCAGTCAGAATACAGGTGGTGCTACAGGTCAGTGTCTTCCATGTTGAAATCTTTGAATAAGGAGTCACCTTCACCTGCAGGTCTGGAGTAGACAACATCAACCTGAATCACCTGTTGTCTAGTGTCATCATATGATGCAATACATTTACCCTGAAGAAGGTGATGCTGAAACGTTGGTGGTTTTTACACAATAAATGACTGGGAGGTTATACATATGGAGTGTGCGACTCTCTTTGTTGTTATAGCTTCCAGTTTACTCTCTGTTAGTCAGCACCTCTACACTAAATCAGTTTCTCTGGGTGTGTTGTTATAGCTTAAAGGTTTATTATCCGTTAGTCAGCACCTCTACACTAAATCAGTTTCTCTGGGTGTGTTGTTATAGCTTCCAGTTTATTCTCCGTTAGTCAGCACCTCTACACTAAATCAGTTTCTCTGGGTATGTTGTTATAGCTTCCAGTTTATTCTCCGTTAGTCAGCACCTCTACACTAAATCAGTTTCTCTGGGTGTGTTGTTATAGCTTCCAGTTTATTCTCTGTTATTCAGCACCTCTACACTAAATACGTTTCTCTGGGTGTGTTGTTATAGCTTACAGTTTATTCTCCGTTAGTCAACACCTCTACACTAAATCAGTTTCTCTGGGTGTGTTGTTATAGCTTCCAGTTTATTCTCTGTTAGTCAACACCTCTACACTAAATCAGTTTCTCTGGGTGTGTTGTTATAGCTTCCAGTTTACTCTCTGTTAGTCAGCACCTCTACACTAAATACGTTTCTCTGGGTGTGTTGTTACAGCTTCCAGTTTATTCTCCGTTAGTCAGCACCTCTACACTAAATCAGTTTCTCTGGGTGTGTTGTTATAGCTTCCAGTTTATTCTCCGTTAGTCAGCACCTCTACACTAAATCAGTTTTTCTGGGTGTGTTGTTATAGCTTCCAGTTTATTCTCCGTTAGTCAGCACCTCTACACTAAATCAGTTTTTCTGGGTGTGTTGTTATAGCTTCCAGTTTATTATCCGTTAGTCAGCACCTCTACACTAAATCAGTTTCTCTGGGTGTGTTGTTATAGCTTCCAGTTTATTCTCCGTTAGTCAGCACCTCTACACTAAATCAGTTTCTCTGGGTGTGTTGTTATAGCTTCCAGTTTATTCTCCGTTAGTCAGCACCTCTACACTAAATCAGTTTTTCTGGGTGTGTTGTTATAGCTTCCAGTTTATTCTCCGTTAGTCAGCACCTCTACACTAAATCAGTTTTTCTGGGTGTGTTGTTATAGCTTCCAGTTTATTATCCGTTAGTCAGCACCTCTACACTAAATCAGTTTCTCTGGGTGTGTTGTTATAGCTTCCAGTTTATTCTCCGTTAGTCAGCACCTCTACACTAAATCAGTTTCTCTGGGTATGTTGTTATAGCTTCCAGTTTATTCTCCGTTAGTCAGCACCTCTACACTAAATCAGTTTCTCTGGGTATGTTGTTATAGCTTCCAGTTTATTCTCCGTTAGTCAGCACCTCTACACTAAATACGTTTCTCTGGGTGTGTTGTTATAGCTTCCAGTTTATTCTCTGTTATTCAGCACCTCTACACTAAATACGTTTCTCTGGGTGTGTTGTTATAGCTTACAGTTTATTCTCCGTTAGTCAACACCTCTACACTAAATCAGTTTCTCTGGGTGTGTTGTTATAGCTTCCAGTTTATTCTCTGTTAGTCAACACCTCTACACGAAATACATTTCTCTGGGTGTGTTGTTATAGCTTCCAGTTTATTCTCCGTTAGTCAACACCTCTACACTAAATCAGTTTCTCTGGGTGTGTTGTTATAGCTTCCAGTTTACTCTCTGTTAGTCAGCACCTCTACACTAAATACGTTTCTCTGGGTGTGTTGTTATAGCTTCCAGTTTATTCTCCGTTAGTCAGCACCTCTACACTAAATCAGTTTCTCTGGGTGTGTTGTTATAGCTTCCAGTTTATTCTCCGTTAGTCAGCACCTCTACACTAAATCAGTTTTTCTGGGTGTGTTGTTATAGCTTCCAGTTTATTATCCGTTAGTCAGCACCTCTACACTAAATCAGTTTCTCTGGGTGTGTTGTTATAGCTTCCAGTTTATTCTCCGTTAGTCAGCACCTCTACACTAAATCAGTTTTTCTGGGTGTGTTGTTATAGCTTCCAGTTTATTCTCTGTTAGTCAGCACCTCTACACTAAATCAGTTTCTCTGGGTGTGTTGTTATAGCTTCCAGTTTATTCTCCGTTAGTCAGCACCTCTACACTAAATCAGTTTCTCTGGGTATGTTGTTATAGCTTCCAGTTTATTCTCCGTTAGTCAGCACCTCTACACTAAATCAGTTTCTCTGGGTGTGTTGTTATAGCTTCCAGTTTATTCTCCGGTAGTCAGCACCTCTACACTAAATCAGTTTCTCTGGGTGTGTTGCTACAGCTTCCAGTTTATTCTCCATCTGTCAGCACCTCTACAATAAATACGTTTCTCTGGGTGTGTTGTTATAGCTTCCAGTTTATTCTCCGTTAGTCAGCACCTCTACACTAAATCAGTTTCTCTGGGTGTGTTGTTATAGCTTCCAGTTAATTCTCTGTTAGTCAGCACCTCTACACTAAATCAGTTTCTCTGGGTGTGTTGTTATAGCTTCCAGTTTATTCTCCGTTAGTCAGCACCTCTACACTAAATACATTTCTCTGGGTGTGCGCCAGCTCATTACTTTTAATAGATTAATACAAATCAAGACCATTTCCAGACCTAAAGGGACAATGAAGATTAAACAGAACATCAGACAATAGAATGTTACCTGTGACAGACAGAGTGACTCCAGGATCACCAGTATATTTCCCTCCAGTCTGATCTGTTATAACGCTGAACTTGCATGTAGCTGAGTCACTCTCTCTCAGGTGTGTGATTCTCAGGGTGTGTCCATTCGTCTTATCACTACGGTACGTCACACGACCTTTGTAGTCTGGGTCATCACTCAGACTCACAGGATTCCCCTCAGCATTAATTTTAGTGAACCAGAAGGTTGATGTGACTGTACCTCTGGGATATGTGTAAGAGCAGGACATCTCCACTGTTGACCCCTTCAAGGTACAGATACTCTGAGTGGTGTATGTAACACTCCAGCCAATCTGCCCCAGTACCACTGAAACACAGTTAGACATCACAAGGACGTTACATTAAGTTCAAGGTCTTTTGACTCACACTAACACGTTGTTCCATAGTTGCTGAACTGAGACATTGATACTCTTTGGTTGAGTGTGAATGGAAACCACAGATAAGCTTAACTCAGTGAGGTGTTAAAGATAACTGTTTAAAGTGAAGTGGAGATGCCAAATGTGTCGCCAGTAGAACATAAAAATGGTTAAGCTTTTAGAAATGTCTGTAGATTGATAAACAGAGCAACTAAAAGATAAGATTGAGACCATACCTGCTACAGACCAGAGAAAGACCACCAACACACTTCCTGCTGTTCTCAAGGACATTGTTGCATCTCCCACCCTGCAGTCTTAGAAACATAAACAACAACTCACTCTATAGCTGGTGAATAACTCCACCTGATACATTGAAGTAGAAACTGTAAATGGGGTACAGGACCTCATTACTGAAAATGAACCAGGCTCATATTGTGTTGTGTTGTATTGTGCTACATGGTTGTCTATGTGAATGCTGTCTGTCTGTAAGTCTATTGCACTATGTATGTAATGTGTGTGATGTGTTGCATGTCTGTCTACGTCTGTCTATTTAAACTGACATGATGTATGATGCAAAAGAATGTCCTAATGGATACAATAAAGTCATCACCATCATCATCATCAACAGCAATCACTTATTGATCAGATGTGTGCTACTGTGAACACATATTTCTACATTGATAGTTCTGAAGCTGTTTTAGTCTCAGAACCCCAAATATAGGAGGATAAATGTTCAATCCTCTACGGTCCGTCAAGCTGTACAGCAGCCTAAAGACTGACCACCAGGTTGAATGATAGCTGCTATCACCAAGCTGTGAGGATAAACAGCAAGTGACTCTCACACACACACACACACACACACACACACACACACACACACACACACACACACACACACACACACACACACACACACACACACACACACACACACACACACACTGTATGTATGCCATGTATGCCACTCAAGGGTCTAGAAATGACCTCCTTGAAAATGCATGACAGCTGAAACAGAGCAGTACCTAGTTAGTTGCTTTGTCCTAGTTTTTCTCAGAACCTCAATCTGGAGGCCACACACTGCCAGACTGTGTCAGCCAAATATCAGCTCCCCCAGCTAGCACCTCCACCCAGGCTGTCCAAGCACCACGAGGGGCTGGTATTTAAGCAGATTCTCTGTAAAGACCTGCTCCATGTAGTAGTTAAATGAGCAACCTACTTCCACAATGAGCACCTCTCCTGCCCCCACAATACAATATCTGGCGTATTTGGCTCACAGGAAAACACATCATAATCAACATCAAACCAGCTTCCCCTGACACAACAATGTTTATGGATGTGTGATGATGGTGAGACTACTTGTCTCACCTCTCTGGCAATCAGGTCAACAAGGTGGTCATGTCTAGCAATGTACAAATCCCCCCCCCCCCCCCCCCCCCCCACACACACACACACATACACACACACACACACACACACACACAGGGAGACAGGGAGACAGACAGACAGACACACACTGCAGTGTTACAATGTTTGTCTGCATGTCTATTTTACCCTGGTTAATCATCTCATCACTATGTAGATCAACACTCCTACACTGAGACACTTTATGAATACTGACCCTGATGTAACAACCAAAACACAGATCAAAACATAACAAGAAGTAAAATGATACATTACCCTCAAGTATATGACTTATAGCTACAAACTAATAACCCAAAACTATATTTCAAGACATTGTCAAGAGTACTGACAGAGTGAAGTGAAGGGGAGAGGTCTTGTACAGTGAGTCAACTGACTGGTAGTGAGTGGGAACTGCTAGTAATTGTCAGTTCTGTGGTTGATACATATTTAAAATAGAACACAAGTAGCTGATGCAAAAGTGGCCTCTACTTCCTCTTTAAGACATTAACATGCATGAGGACCAGAACAGCATGTCAGAGAAGGGAGGTTACTGTATTAAAATGGGCCCTACATTTCTATAATGGACACAATGTCCCCCATTTCCACTTTTATTTAAATACAGAACCATGTTAACAATATGTTGACTATTCTATATGGAATGTTTATAATATCTCAGAATGTGTTGCCTTGTCCCTCTGAGTTCTACATGGAACAGGTCAAAGTTCCATTTACATTTGGTCAGTTCCATGATGTCATTCATTCTATTCTACAAACACATTCCATTTACACTCTTCATCAGCTGCATCAAAGTGGTACTGAAGGTTCCAGTGTTCTAGACTAGAGTTCTCCCAACTGGCATCTCAACATTACTGCAGCCTCCTAATAATAATGTCCTCAATAATGTTGGGCTAATATCAATATTACAAACTGGAATTACATCAGATAGAATGGTGAAACACAACACTGTCTACTTGACAAAGTCACATTTAATCACACAAACACTGATGTCTGTAGTATTACAACATGCCACTATCATATTATGTTACACTGTTGACCCTTGTGTTCAGTACTGGTAGTAGCATTAGTTAACAGAGACATCAGTATCATCATCACCACAACCTGCTGTATTGACTGCTGCTGTCCATATACTGTATAGTCTAATGTAGCCTGTTATCCATATAGTATAATGTAGCCTGTTATCCATAGTCTAATGTAGCCAGTTATCATATATAGTCTAATGTAGCCTGTTATCCATAGTCTAATGTAGCCAGTTATCATATATAGTCTAATGTAGCCTGTTATCCATAGTCTAATGTAGCCAGTTATCATATATAGTCTAATGTAGCCAGTTATCATATATAGTCTAATGTAGCCTGTTATCCATAGTCTAATGTAGCCAGTTATCATATATAGTCTAATGTAGCCTGTTATCCATATATAGTGTAATGTAGCGTGCTATCCATATGTAGTCTAATGTAGCCTGATATCCATATATAGTCTATTGTAGACTGTTATCCGTATATAGTCTAATGTAGCCTGTTATCCGTATATAGTCTAATGTAGCCTGTTATCCATATATAGTCTATTGTAGCCTGTTATCCGTATATAGTCTAATGTAGCCTGTTATCCATATATAGTCTAATGTAGCCTGTTATCCGTATATAGTCTAATGTAGCCTGTTATCCATATATAGTCTAATGTAGCCTGTTATCCATATATAGTCTAATGTAGCCTGTTATCCATATATAGTCTAATGTAGCCTGTTATCCATATATAGTCTAATGTAGCCTGTTATCCGTATATAGTCTAATGTAGCCTGTTATCCATATATAGTCTAATGTAGCCTGTTATCCGTATATAGTCTAATATAGCCTGTTATCCATATATAGTCTAATGTAGCCTGTTATCCATATATAGTCTAATGTAGCCTGTTATTCATATATAGTCTAATGTAGCCTGTTGTCCATATATAGTCTAATGTAGCCTGTTATCCATATCTAGTCTAATGTAGCCTGTTATCCATATAGAGTCTAATGTTGCCTGTTATCCATATATAGTCTAATGTAGCCTGTTATCCATATATAGTCTAATGTAGCCTGTTATCCATATATAGTCTAATGTAGCCTGTTATCCATATATAGTCTAATGTAGCCTGTTATCCATATATAGTCTTATGTAGCCTGTTATCCATATCTAGTCTAATGTAGCCTGTTATCCATATATAGTCTAATGTAGCCTGTTATCCATATATAGTCTAATGTAGCCTGTTATCCATATATAGTCTAATGTAGCCTGTTATCAATATATAGTCTAATGTAGCCTGTTATCCATATATAGTTTAATGTAGTCTGTTATCCATATATAGTCTAATGTAGCCTGTTATCTATATATAGTCTAATGTAGCCTGTTATCCATATATAGTTTCATGTAGCCTGTTATCCATATATAGTCTAATGTAGCCTGTTATCCATATAATTTAATGTAGCCTGTTATGCATATATAGTCTAATGTAGCCTGTTATCCATATATAGTCTAATGTAGCCTGTTATCCATATATAGTCTAATGTAGCCTGTTATCCATATAATTTAATGTAGCCTGTTATGCATATATAGTCTAATGTAGCCTGTTATCCATATATAGTCTAATGTAGCCTGTTATCCATATATAGTCTAATCTAGCCTGTTATCCATATATAGTTTAATGTTGTGGCGTATTCTGCACAGAGCCTTCACCGTGCGCTGCCACTTTAAGAGCTCATCAGCAGTCAGGAAGAATGAAATAAAGCTCTTCTGGCTCCCTGTGTGGAGCTGTTGGTTGGTGCACAGTGTGTGCTGCTCTGCAGAAGGCTTGTTTATTTTCAGCGTGCTTAGTTGTAAAGTGTTAAGTCGATTGCTGGTGTTACCTCTCTAGGTCGTGGTTTTAAATTGCTTGTTTTTCCAGACGTTGAAGTTAGGTTCACTTTAGGTTCTTAATGAAAGATGAAAATACGTTATTTATAGACGTCTTTGTTTGTGCCAAATGAAAGCTGGTCCAGACCGGGCAAAATCTCAACCAAACTAGACGTCTATGATTGGTTCAGATTTGGTCCGGACCAGAACAAAAACCAACGTCCGTGAACGTGGAAATCAGGGCCGGTCCGGAATGCATAAAAAAAAATACATCCAAGAGGTGTCAGTGTAGGACGGTGCTTAATGAGGTACAGCCTACAGTGTTGTCTGAAATGTAATTTTAGGAATGCCCATCTATGTTGTAGGCCTACCATTTGTAAAACACCAAAGAAGACTGCCAGTTCGGACATGACCAAAAAAGATGTTCAAAAGATGTTGGCCTGTGCTTACCGGGGTGTTTTCTACCATGTCGGCCCACAATAGAATTTCATGAATGACCGTCCATTTGGTAGGTCCACCGTTTGTAAAACAGGCCGTTTCATCAACTTAATTAGTCCTGATTCCTGTGACTAATCAATTTGGCTAATTAAGCTCTTAATTTCAGCTACCCAACTTCATCAGGAGGAGATATCCTGAGCCTATTTGCAATGTGTTTACACAGCGGTAAATGCAGAAATATGTTTTTTCTCTAACTATGATCAGCTTAGTAAAACATTGAAGGATACAAACTTGAAACCATTGATCATGACAATTTAGCCCACGGGATGAATCTCCTGGACAGCAGTGACTAGTCCAGTCCATATTGTCTATTTTACTTTGACCTGTCCTGTTTTTAGAATATGTTGTTTGTGAAGTGTCAGCTCATTTGTTATGTGATTGGGCGTCATTTATGTTAGGCTATTTGATCGGAGAAACCTGATGTAAAAAGTTTCCCGAAAAGGCCACATATTCTTTATACCAAATGTTATATCTGCTGCATTATTTTTTACAGAATGTTGGTTGAGCGCTGCAGTGATGAGTCTCTCCAACAGCACCCTGGAGAGGCATGCTGGGAATGGACAATATACATATTTTGCATCCCTGTCTTTGACAAAGTGGTTACTGCTTATCACAGGGTGGAATCAGCAATCACCTAAAAATCCCACTGGTGAGAGAAATTGTCATTGTTTTTAGGCAGAATTATGTGAGGTTTTCTGTGTTGTTGGATGTGGGTCTTCGTCAGTTTAGCTCAGAAAATGCTGCCCTCGTCAATCTGCCACCATAGGCCTGATCCTATGCAGGCCGGCCTTGTGTTTCATGTTAATACTACTCCTAAACACAACCCACCATCACTGTGGCTCAGGTTAATACTACTCCTAAACACAGCGCCCAACTTTGGGGTACTCTAGCTATACCGAAGCTGGATGTCGTAATGAAGTTATTTTTTTTAAATTCTAACACTGCGATTTCATTAAGAACTAATGGATCTATCATTTCCAATACAACATGTATGTTTATGAATAGCTATTTGGTAGGAATATGTGTGTCAGAAAAAGTGTCCGAAAAATATCGTTGCTGTTTAGACGTTGTGGAAAAAGTAGCTAAGTTAGCACAATGTGTAACCACTGATTTCAGCTCTAAATATGCACATTTTTGAACAAAACATAAGTGTATGTATAACCTAATGTTATAGGACTGTCATCTGATGAAGAATATCAAGGTTAGTCAAAAAATATATATCTTTTACTGGTTTGTTACGATCGCTAACTTTTGATACTGGGAAATGGCTTGTCTTTCTGGCTATTGTGGTAAGCTAATATAACGCTATATTGTGTTTTCGCTGTAAAACACTTAATAAATCGGAAATATTGGCTGGAATCACAAGATGCCTGTCTTTCATTTGCTGTACACTATGTATTTTTCAGAAATGTTTTATGATGAGTAATTAGGTATTTGACGTTGGTGTCTGTAATTATTATGGCTGCTTTCGGTGCAATATCTGATTGTAGCTGCAATGTAAACTATGATTTATACCTGAAATATGCACATTTTTCGAACAAAACATAGATTTATTGTATAGCATGTTATAAGACTGTCAACTGATGAAGTTGTTTGTTGGTTAGTTTGGTTGGTTCTTGGTTAGTTAGGTTGGTTTTGTGCATGCTACCTGTGCTGTGAAAAATGTCTGTCCTTTTTTTGTATTTGGTGGTGAGCTAACATAAATATACGTGCTGTTTTTGCTGTAAAACATTTTAAAAATCGGACATGTTGGCTGGATTCACAATATGTGTACCTTTCATTTGCTGTATTGGACTTGTTAATGTGTGAAAGTTAAATATTTAAAAAATATATATTTTGAAATTCGCGCCCTGCACTTGAGCTGGCTGTTGTCATAAGTGGACAAACGTCGGGCTTGCAGCCAGAAGAATTAATACTACTCCTAAACACAACCCACCGTCACTGTGTCTCATGTTAATACTACTCCTAAACACAACCCACCATCACTGTGTCTCATGTTAATACTACTCCTAAACACAACACACCATCACTGGGTCTCATGTTAATACTACTCCTAAACACAACCCACCATCACTGTGTCTCAGGCTAATACTACTCCTAAACACAACCCACCATCACTGTCTCATGTTAATTCTACTCCTAAACACAACCCACCATCACTGTTTATCATGTTAATACTACTCCTAAACACAACCCACCATCACTGTTTATCATGTTAATACTACTCCTAAACACAACCCACCATCACTGTGTCTCATGTTAATACTACTCCTAAACACAACCCACCACCACTGTGACTCTTGTTAATACTACTCCTAAACACAACCCACCATCACTGTGTCTCATGTTAATACTACTCCTAAACACAACCCACCATCACTGTGTCTCATGTTAAAATACTACTCCTAAACACAACCCACCATCACTGTGTCTCATGTTAATACTACTCCTAAACACAACCCACCATCACTGTGTCTCATGTTAATACTACTCCTAAACACAACCCACCATCACTGTCTCATGTTAATACTACTCCTAAATACAACCCACCATCCCTGTGTCTCATGTTAATACTACTCCTAAACACAACCCACCATCACTGTCTCATGTTAATACTTCTCCTAAACACAACCCACCATCACTGTCTCATGTTAATACTACTCCTAAACACAACCCACCATCACTGTGTCTCATGTTAATACTACTCCTAAACACAACCCACCATCACTGTCTCATGTTAATACTACTCCTAAACACAACCCACCATCACTGTCTCATGTTAATACTACTCCTAAACACAACCCACCATCACTGTGTCTCATGTTAATACTACTCCTAAACACAACCCACCATCACTGTCTCATGTTAATACTTCTCCTAAACACAACCCACCATCACTGTCTCATGTTAATACTACTCCTAAACACAACCCACCATCACTGTGTCTCATGTTAATACTACTCCTAAACACAACCCACCATCACTGTCTCATGTTAATACTACTCCTAAACACAACCCACCATCACTGTCTCATGTTAATACTACTCCTAAACACAACCCACCATCACTGTGTCTCATGTTAATACTACTCCTAAACACAACCCACCATCACTGTGTCTCATGTTAATACTACTCCTAAACACAACCCACCATCACTGTGTCTTATGTTAATACTACTCCTAAACACAACCCACCATCCCTGTGTCTCATGTTAATACTACTCCTAAACACAACCCACCATCACTGTGTCTCAGGTTAATACTACTCCTAAACACAACCCACCATCACTGTGTCTTATGTTAATACTACTCCTAAACACAACCCAACATCACTGTGTCTCATGTTAATACTACTCCTAAACACAACCCACCATCACTGTGTCTTATGTTAATACTACTCCTAAACACAACCCACCATCACTGTGTCTCATGTTAATACTACTCCTAAACACAACCCACCATCACTGTGTCTCATGTTAATACTACTCCTAAACACAACCCACCATCACTGTGTCTCATGTTAATACTACTCCTAAACACAACCCACCATCACTGTGTCTCATGTTAATACTACTCCTAAACACAACCCACCATCACTGTGTCTCATGTTAATACTACTCCTAAACACAACCCACCACCACTGTGACTCTTGTTAATACTACTCCTAAACACAACCCACCATCACTGTGTCTCATGTTAATACTACTCCTAAACACAACCCACCATCACTGTGTCTCATGTTAAAATACTACTCCTAAACACAACCCACCATCACTGTGTCTTATGTTAATACTACTCCTAAACACAACCCACCATCACTGTGTCTCATGTTCATACTACTCCTAAACACAACCCACCATCACTGTGTCTCATGTTAATACTACTCCTAAACACAACCCACCACCACTGTGACTCTTGTTAATACTACTCCTAAACACAACCCACCATCACTGTGTCTCATGTTAATACTACTCCTAAACACAACCCACCATCACTGTGTCTCATGTTAAAATACTACTCCTAAACACAACCCACCATCACTGTGTCTCATGTTAATACTACTCCTAAACACAACCCACCATCACTGTCTCATGTTAATACTACTCCTAAATACAACCCACCATCCCTGTGTCTCATGTTAATACTACTCCTAAACACAACCCACCATCACTGTCTCATGTTAATACTACTCCTAAACACAACCCACCATCACTGTCTCATGTTAATACTACTCCTAAACACAACCCACCATCACTGTCTCATGTTAATACTACTCCTAAACACAACCCACCATCACTGTGTCTTATGTTAATACTACTCCTAAACACAACCCACCATCCCTGTGTCTCATGTTAATACTACTCCTAAACACAACCCACCATCACTGTGTCTTATGTTAATACTACTCCTAAACACAACCCACCATCACTGTGTCTCATGTTAATACTACTCCTAAACACAACCCACCATCACTGTGTCTTATGTTAATACTACTCCTAAACACAACCCACCATCACTGTGTCTCATGTTAATACTACTCCTAAACACAACCCACCATCACTGTGTCTCATGTTAATACTACTCCTAAACACAACCCACCATCACTGTGTCTTATGTTAATACTACTCCTAAACACAACCCACCATCACTGTGTCTCATGTTAATACTACTCCTAAACACAACCCACCATCACTGTGTCAGGTTAATACTACTCCTTAACACAACCCACCATCACTGTTTCTCATGTTAATACTACTCCTAAACACAACCCACCATCACTGTGTCTCTTGTTAAAACTACACCTAAAGCTTTAATAAAACATCAACTCATTCACTCTTACTCTTACTGTCACTCTGTTGCTCTGAGAGCTCTTAACCTGTTGGGGATGGGGGCGCTGTTTAGACTATTTATGCTAATGTGGCTAATTTTTTAAACGGCTTCCCACAAAATCCTTGATCGTACAATATGCATATTATTATTATTATTGGATAGAAAACAGTCTATAGTTTCTATAGGAGTTGAAATTTTGTCTCTAAGTGGAACAGAGCCCATTCTACAGCAATTTCCCTGACATGGAGTCAGATTTGAGAAATGTTGGGCACTTTTCTGAAGTCAGTTAAAAGGGCACTGTCGTTGCTATGACTATACGGACACTTCTTACGTCTTCCCCTGGATGCCTTTACGTGATGACGATTCCAACGGGCTCGATTGCTCGTTCACAGGCCCTACAAATGAAAAAAACCTTTAGCTAGCAAGTCTTTTCTTGCTGCGTAACGCGCGTGGAAGACACCGACCCTCTCCTGTTCCAAGCGTTAGTTTAGCCTGTTATATTTCTCCGGTCATCTTTTCACTCGTTATAGGAGTTACAAACATCACAAAGTAGTTAATTTAAAGCGTTTTATAGCAATTTATATCCGTTTAGTGCGATTTTGGGACATTTATTTTTGCAACGATGTGAAAAGTTGGGCACGCTTTTCAGTTCATCCCGAACGTAGTTGACATTTCCACATGGCAAGAGGACAGCTTTCCACCAAAAGACGATTTCTCCCAAGAAAGGATCCTTTGCCCAAGATACTGATGGAAGAACAGCTCAAGGTAGGACATTTTTATTATGATAAATCGTGTTTCTGTCGAAACATTTTAGTGGCTTAGGACGCCATGTTTTTTGACGTAGCTTCGCTTGGCGCAAATTGTATTGAAAAGTAAGGATAAATTAAAAAATGTAATAACGCAATTGTATTAAGAATTAAATTGTCTATCAATCCCTGTCCACCCTATATTTTTTAGTCACGTTTATGAGTATTTATGTATAAGAGTAGATCACTGTCTAAGTGGCGCAAGGACAAATTCTGACCAGCCGAGTTACATTTCACATTGTCTAACCATGATTTTGGTGGCTAAATATAAACATTTTCGATCAAACTGTATATGCATGTTGTAATGTGATGTTACAGGAGTGTCATCGGAAGAATTCTGAGAAGGTTAGTGAAAAAATTAATATCTTTTGGCGATGTTGACTTTTATCGCTCACTTTGGCTAGAATCAATGCTGGGCTGCTAATTGCTATGTGCTAAGCTAATATAACGATTTATTGTGTTTTCGCTGTAAGACACTTAGAAAATCTGAAATATTGTCTGTATTCACAGGATCTGTGTCTTTCGATTCGTGTATGCTGTGTATTTTTACGAAATGTTTGATGATTAGTAGTTAGGTAAACACGTTGCTCATTGTAATTATTCTAGTCCATTTGTGATGGTGGGTGCAATTGTAAACTATGCCATATACCTGAAATATGCACTTTTTTCTAACAAAACCTATCCCATACCATAAATATGTTATCAGACTGTCATCTAATGAGTTTTTTTGTTGGTTAGGGGCTATAAATATCTTAGTTTAGCCGAATTGGTGATGGCTACTGGTGTTGGTGGACAAATAAAAGATGGTGGATTATGCTAATGTGTTTTTAGGTAATAGATGTACATCTTTACATATTGTGTCTTCCCTGTAAAACATTTTAAAAATCGGAAATGTTGACTGGATTCATAAGATCTGTGTCTTTCATTAGCTGTATTGGACTTTAATGTGTGAAAGTTAAATATTTTAAAAAAATATTTTTTTGAATTTCGCGGCACTGGTTTTTCAGTGGGGGGGGGGGGGGTGTGCCGCTAGCGCCACGCTGATCCTAGACAGGTTAAAAGAGCATGCTAAAGTCTTCATGTGAAACCACATGTACAATGTACTAAAATGTACACATGTACAAAGGTGCCAATAACTTTGGTCGTGACTGTATATCCAACAATCAGATTAATATATAAAAATACATTTACACTCACACAAATAGACACACAAACAGAAACACACACACACACACACACACACACACACACACACACACACACACACACACACACACACACACACACACACACACACACACACACACACACACACACACACACACACACACACACACACACACACACACAAACAGTAACACACACACACACAAACAGTAACACACACACACACACACACACACGCACACACACACACACACAGTTATACTTGACCCTGTTATACTTTGACAGTGAACATGACCCTATTGAATGGAGATCTGGGTATTCCTGGTGAAACAACAGTCCAGGGTCAGTATTCACAAAGTGTATCAGAGTAGCAGTGCTGATCTGGGATCAGTTTAGCCTTTTAGATCATAATTATATGGACCGTCTGAGACACTTTATGAATACAGGCCCTGATGTAACAACCAAAACACAGTTACAATTAAACCAACAAGAACAAAGATACAGTAAGTCATGTGACGTATGGCTAAAAACATCAAAACTAAAACTATATTTCAAGATATCGTCAAGTGTACTTACAGATTGAAGTAAAGGGGAGAGGTCTTGTACAGTTAGTCAACTTACTGTCACTGCGTGGAAACAAGAAGTAGTCTACTGTAAGTATTAGTAGAAGCAGGCATAGCCTAAGTGTGAGTTCTGTGGTTAACACGTTTTAAAAGTAGTCTAGTCAGGGCAATAACATGCAGGAACAGCTTGTCACATAAGGGATGTTACTGTATCTAAATAGAAAATGGTCTAAAGTCAGCATACTGTAGTTACATTTCTTTATTTGAGGAGTGGACCTAAATGTTTTACAAGAGACAAAATGTGACCCATTCCCATCACTCTTCATCAGCTGGTACTGAAGGTTCCAGAACAGATGAAAGGGGAGTATCTTTGGTTCCAGTGTTCTAGACTAGAGCTCGTCCTTCTGACATCTCAACATTACTGCAGCTTCCTGGCTTCATATACAAAATAGAAGGTAAAATAACATTTGAAAATTTAGAAAATGTATATAGAATAAAACAGTCACGCATGTAAAAATACTGTTATTCAGACTTATGTTGAACTGGTGTTTGAATTGAGTGAACTAGTGATCTCAGCTAGCTTGTTAGCTACATGAAGAGGCTGTTATTCAGTGATAAACAAGTATTTCTGTGCATCACACAGCTACTCTGAATGGACTGGATTGTGAACAATACGATGTGCTGCCGCTGAATTACAGCAAGACCCCATAGTTAGCTTGTGAGCTAGCTAGTTAGCTAACATTTAGCTATCAACATTAGCTAGCTAGAAACAACAGACAATAGTGAGCTGTCATTATGCCAAGGCCAAGGCAAGCTGCTCTGAGTTTTCAGTGTGTTCTTGTGTGAAAGAGATGTGTTCAGCTCACTGATCTTCAGAACAACGGACCCAAAGTGAACCCTGACATGCATATAACTAAGTCTGTCTGTCTGTCTGGGATTATTGTGTCCCATTGTGTCTGCACGTTGCTTGTTATTTTAAATGACAATGAATAATCTTTCATGTAATTGTTTATTGCTGCTTCGTTATTATTATTTTATTGTCTGATCTGTTTTTTGAAAAAAATGTAAGGGCTTGTCATTAACCATTTCACAGGAAGGTCTACACCTGTTGTATTTGGAGCATGCGACTAATACAATTTGATGTGATTTGTGTGTTTAGGTGCTGGACATTGCTCCCTCTGACACTGTGTTTCTGAACATCTAAAAGTCTGAGCCGTTTGGGGGGTTCTACTAGCTGACATATGGAATTGTTTTAAGGTGGTCATACCATGGATCATTTAGCTATTTGATTTTGAATTATAGTACCGCTTTAGGTAAAAAAGGAGAAGGAGTAATGAACCTATAACTGTAGGAATGTATACCGTGGAATAACCATAATTAAACATACTCACCCACATGAGTCCATAGGGGAGGAGAGGTCCACCACTGGAGTCCAGAGGGGAGGAGAGGTCCACCACTGGAGTCCAGAGGGGAGGAGAGGTCCACCACTGGAGTCCAGAGGGGAGGAGAGGTCCACCACTGGAGTCCAGAGGGGAGGAGAGGTCCACCACATGAGTCCATAGGGGCGGAGAGGTCCACCACTGGAGTCCAGAGGGGAGGAGAGGTCCACCACTGGAGTCCAGAGGGGAGGAGAGGTCCACCACTGGAGTCCTGAGGGGAGGAGAGGTCCACCACTGGAATCCTGAGGGGAGGAGAGGTCCACCACTGGAGTCCTGAGGGGAGGAGAGGTCTACCACTGGAGTCCTGAGGGGAGGAGAGGCCCACCACTGGAGTCTATAGGGGAGGAGAAGTCAACCACTTGAGTCCAGAGGGGAGAAGAAGTCCACCACTGGAGTCCATAGAGGAGGAGAGGTCCACCACTGGAGTCCAAAGAGGAGGAGAGGTCCACCACTGGAGTCCTGAGGGGAGGAAAGGTCCACCACTGTAGTACAGGGGGGAGGAGAGGTCCACCACTGGAGTCATTAGGGGAGGAGAGGTCCACCACTGGAGTCCAGAGGGGAGGAGAGGTCCACCACTGGAGTCCTGAGGGGAGGATAGGTCCACCACTGGAGCCCTGAGGGTTGGAGAGGTCCACCACTGGAGTCCATAGAGGAGGAGAGGTCCACCACTGGAGTCATGAGAGGAGGAGATGTCCACCACTAGAGTCCAGAGTGGAGGAGAGATCCACCACTGGAATCCTGAGGGGAGGAGATGTCCACCACTAGAGTCCTGAGGGGAGGAGATGTCTACCACTAGAGTCCAGAGTGGAGGAGAGGTCCACCACTGGAATCCTGAGTTAAGGAGAGGTCCTCCCCTCAGGAAACGTTGTAGGTGAACCTCACAATAAATCAATGTTAGAATTACAGCATGTATTTCTTTATTGTTGTAGTATTTTGATTCAATCAGAAATCAAACTCCTCTAATAATGGCTATGCTCCCTCTGGTGGGGTCTGGTAGTGCAGTCTGTATATACTATGCCACCTGTGGTTGGGTCTGGTAGTGTAGTCTGACTATACTATGCTCCCCGTGGTGGGGTCTGGTGGTGCAGTCTGACTATACTATGTAGGTGAGATGGAGAGACAGACAGACAGACACACAAACACATTTAAGGTGAGGGAGGATACAAATTTTTTATGAGTATGGCCTTATTTCACAGCATTTTGGATGACTGTCTTTCATTTTCCATTCAACCAGCTCTATGTAAGATCAATATATTTATGCTACTACATGTCATGATACTCTAGTGTTCCCTATAGCCATCATGAGGTTGTTACAACCTAGAATATGAATGAAAGGTTACAACGTAGGTGCACAGGTCGAGAGAAACATTTGAGTTATCAAGGTGACAGACAGTGACACATTCAATACCGCCTTGCACACTCTGGCCTGAATCTAGCTGATCAATGGTGTAATAATTAGTCCAACATATGCAAACAAGAGTTTCTCTTGGACAAATGCAGGTATGTTTATCCCATTTTGTTCCGTTTGCTTTTGTTTAAAAAAACGTTTTTCAACAGAATCGGTGGAATGAATACACCTCTGATCACATTCAAACACAGTTCACTTTCAAAGCAGACACATACAAACAGCATGATCACGTTGCCCATTGTAGAATTCCTTCTCGCATCTCTGCACTATACTCCTCTCACCTTTTCCCTTCACTTGTGGACTTCAGTGCACAACACATCAGCTGTCTGTGAGCAGGAGAAAAAACCTTTCCAAGCCAAACCCTCATATCATGACTGTTAATGCTACACACAGCCTACATCATTGTTACCATATTAGCTAACGTATTGTCAACATAGCTACGAGAACTAATGCTTTAGTTAACATGCTACAATCATGCAGAACAGTGTACAGTCAGCAAGCAGTTTAGCAGATACACTGGTATGCCCACGTGGCAATAAATGAATAAAACCAAAAGCTTACCTTGACTTGGAAGAGTTCCAGTGTTGGATAGCCGTAGCCAACTAGCGAACATACCATACCTCTTGGTTTGAGACGGTTGTTTGAGTAGGCTAAACTAGCTAGCTGCATTAGATGCTGGCTAAGTAAGTGAAAGTGAAAGCAAAAAAAATACAACAAAATAGAGTTTGCCAGCTCTCTCCCACTCTCTCTTGCTTCTCCTTAATTTTTAAAGAAATTAATTTGTTCAAAACTGTTCAACTATTGTCTTTCTCTTTGAGTCAACTACTCACCACATGTTATGCACTGCAGTGCTAGCTGGCTGTATCTTATGCTTTCAGAACTAGATTAAATATCTGACACTTTGATTGGTCGGACAACATGTCAGTTCATGCTGCAAGAGCTCTGATAGGTTGGAGGACGTCCTCCGGAAGTTGTCATAATTATTGTGTAAGTCTATGGGAGGGGTTAAGAACCATGAGCCCGCTATGTTTTGTATTGAAGTCATTGTACCCAGAGGAGGACGAAAACTAGCTGTCCGCCGGCTACACCATGGTGCTACCCTACAGAGTGCTGTTGAGGCTACTGTAAACCTAAAACAGCTCTTTTCGTGAAAATAAATACTGGCCGTGCTTATACAGCTGAATACCCTTCACTGGAGGAGACAACAAAGGGTTAAACTAGGGTCATTTCAGTGAAATAATAATTTGGAGGTTAATAAGACAACTAAGTAACACTCCCTCCCTGTTTGAGTAATCAACTCGTCATCAAGATTTGATTATTTGAAGTAGCTGTGTAGTGCTTGGGCAAAAACCAAAACATTCACCCCTTGGGGTCCCCAGGACTGAGTTTAGGAAACGCTGGCCTCGCCACTCATGGTTAAATTATTCAATGTCGCCATCATGTGTCTAATAGGCAGAAATACAAGAAACAAGAGCTGAGTGGAAATAGTTATGAATCAATGTGTTATTAGTTTATCAAATAATCAATGTATTTGTCTTCTTAAGTGTTTTACAGCGAAAACACAATATAGCGTTATATTAGCTTACCACAATAGCCACAAACACAAGCCATTCCCCAGCAGCAAAAGTTAGCGATCGTAACAAACCAGCAAAATATATGTAATTTTTGACTAACCTTGATAAGCTTCATCAGATGACAGTCCTATAACATCAGGTTATACATACACTTATGTTTTGTTCGAAAATGTACATATTTAGAGCTGAAATCAGTGGTTATACATTGTGCTAACGTAGCATCTTTTTCCCACAACGTCCGGATATTTTTCTGGCACTAACATATTCTGACCAAATAACTATTCATAAACATATAAATGTTGTATAAAAAATACATGTTGTATAGGAAATGATAGATACACTAGTTATTAATGCAATCGCCGTGTTAGAATTCTAAAAATAACTTCATTACGATATGCAGTTTATGTTATGGCGAGAGCGTGCCCAAAACCTGGCCGCAAACTACTAGTACAACATGTTCGACAGATATATGAAATGACATCATAAAATGGGTCCTACTTTTGATGATCTTTCATCAGAATGTTGTACAAGGGGTCCTTTGTCCAGAACAATCGTTGTTTGGATTTAGAATGTCCTCTTCTCCAGTTAATTAGCACGGAAAGCTAGCAAAGTGGCGCTAAGCTCTCCTTCGTGAACAAACGCAGACAACGCAACACGCCTAACGTCCCGAAGAAATTTCAATAATCTAATAAAACTACTTTACGATGATATTGTCACATGTATCAAATAAAATCAAAGCCGGAGATATTAGTCGTCTATAACGACAGCTGTACAGAAGGCAAAACCAGGTCCCTTCACGCGCTCTCCAGAAAACAGGAAACTGGTGACACGTCATACAAAGAGCATTTATTAGACCCCAGATCAAGTTATACACTCAATTTCTTCTCTCACTGCCTGTCGACATCTAGTGGAAGACGTATGAAGTGCATGTATACTGATATATATCAAGGACATTTATAGGCAGGCCCTAGAACAGAGCATCGATTTCAGATTTTCCACTTCCTGTCAGGAAGTTTGCTGCAAAATGAGTTCTGTTTTACTCACAGATATAATTCAAACGGTTTTAGAAACTAGAGAGTGTTTTCTATCCAATAGTAATAATAATATGCATATTGTACGAGCAAGAATTGAGTACGAGGCCGTTTGAAATGGGCACCTTTTATCCGGCTACTCAATACTGACCCTGCAGCCCAAACAGGTTAAGAACTAGTGTATCTTTCATTTGCTGTCCAACATGTATTTTTTAGTAAAGTTTATGATTAGTTATTTGATTAGATTAGGTGCCTCTCCAAGATTTCTCCTGACAATATTTTAGCATTTTGACTACGTATTTACATTGTAAAACCACGATTTGTGCCGCTAAATATGCACATTTTCGAACAAACCATATATGTATTGTGTAATATGATGTTATAGGACTGTCATCTGATGAAGATTGTGAAGGTTAGTGAATAAATGTATATCTTTTGCTGTTTGTTTCGCTATCACTACCGTTGCGTTGAATGAATGCTGTTGTGTGGTTGGCTATTGTAGTAAGCTAATATAATGCTATATTGTGTTTTCGCTGTAAAACACTTAAAAAATCTGAAATATTGGCTGGATTCACAATATGTTTGTCTTTCATTTGCTGTACACCATGTACTTTTCATAAATGTTTAATGATGAGTATTTAGGTATTTCACGTTGGTCTCTGTAGTTATTCTAGCTGCTTTGGTGAGATTTGTGATGGTGGCTGCAATGTAAAACTATGATTTATACCTGAAATATGCAAATTCTTTGAACAAAACATATGCAATACAATAAATCTGTTATAAGACTGTCATCTGATGAAGTTGTTTCTTGGTTAGGGACTATTTATATCTTTATTTGGTCGAATTTGTGATAGCTACCTATGCGGTAAAAATATGCGGTTGAGTCTTTTGCTATCGTGGTTAGCTAATAGAAATACATATTGTGTTTTCACTGTAAAACATTTAAAAAATCGGAAATGATGGCTGGATTCACAAGATGTGTATCTTTCATCTGGTGTCTTGGACTTGTGATTTTATGATATTTAGATGCTAGTATTTACTTGTGGCGCTATGCTAGGCTATGCTAGTCAGCTTTTTTACTCATGAGGGTGCTCCCGGATCCGGGATTGTGACCAAGTAGAAGATAATAATAAATATAAAATGTGGAATAATGTCTGACAGCAATACAAAGTTAAACATCATTAAACACATCAGGAGAAACTTGACCAAAGAGCTAAATATATTAAAAAGCTTTTATCAATATTATCCATATTAGTTGCAAAGGAAAGTAAGACTATTAATGTTAAAAATCCCTAAATGGCAAAATTCAATAAAAAAATATCAGAAATATAAAATTCAACTATAGATAGTAAACAGATTAGTACACAAGAAAAAATATGGAAATGGAAAAACCCATTGAAAAAAAGCAGAAGCATAACCCATCCCATTTATCATCGAAATACATAATTATCATAATAATAAAATCTAAAATATATTCCAGCATTTACTCAAAAGTTAAAGTTCATGGTCTAGAAAACCATCTATATAAGATAGCAAGAGAATAGAGGTGTGAGGCCTGGCTTTGGATTGGAACTGTAGCTCTTCAGTCCAGGATCTGTGGTGATTCTCTTCAGTCCATGTTCTGTGGTGGTTCTCTTCAATCCATGTTCTGTGGTGGTTCTCTTCAGTCCAGGTTCTGTGGTGGTTCTCTTCAGTGCAGGTTCTGTGGTGGTTCTCTTCAGTCCAGGTTCTGTGGTGGTTCTCTTCAGTCCAGGTTCTGTGGTGGTTCTCTTCAGTCCAGGATCTGTGGTGGTCCTCTTCAGTGGGAGGGTCCCCTCACATTCTGAAAGAAGACATACTGAACTAGCAATTTACACTCCCACTAAAATGTTTATGGACGCACGCACGCACGCACGCACGCACGCACG
The DNA here is from genome assembly GCF_029448725.1 of Salvelinus fontinalis. Classification (NCBI taxonomy): domain Eukaryota; kingdom Metazoa; phylum Chordata; class Actinopteri; order Salmoniformes; family Salmonidae; genus Salvelinus; species Salvelinus fontinalis. The sequence continues at coordinate 47,400,359 of NC_074674.1, read as the reverse complement.
CACGCACGCACTCACACACACACACACACACACACACACACACACACACACACACACACACACACACACACACACACACACACACACACACACACACACACACACACACACACACACACACACACACACACACACACACACACACACACACACACACACACACACACACACACACACACACACACACACACACACTTACTGCCAGGGTGTCATACTCTGGTGACCTGGTCTTCATGTTCAGAGGTGAGTACATGTCATTTCTGGGGTCACTGTTAGGGTCAGGATGGACACTCTGTGGACAGAAAGAGGGAGAGAGAGAGAGAGAGAGAGAGGGAAATATATAGAGAGAGAGGGAGAGAGATAGAGAGGGAGAGAAAAATATAGAGAAAGAGAGAGTGAGAGAGAGGGAGGGAGAGAGAGAGAGAGGGAGAGAAAGATATAGAGAAAGAGAGAGTGAGAGAGAGGGAGGGAGAGAGAGAGCAAATTCATGTGTTAATTGAAACACTAGTCTTTCCATAATTTTCTCTAAACACATTCAAGTATAAAACACAAACACACTCACAAACAATCAAAATGAATGATAAGAGACTTACTGCCACAGTGTCATAGTCAGGGGACATGGTCCTCATGTTCAGACCTGTGTACGTGTCACAGTTACAGTCAGGACGGACACTCTGTGGAGAGAGAGAGAGAGAGGTAACAATGAAAATAGTATGAAAGAGACTGTCGTGACACAGTAAATTAATGAAAATGGAGTAGTAACTCAGGGTTTCCCAAACTCGGAGCTGGGGCCCCCCCTGGGTGCACGTTTTGTTTTATGCCCTAGCACTACACGGGAGGGGGGGGGGGGGGGGGGGCCTGGTATAACTGATAACTGATAGAATCACCTGTGTGTCTGTTGTAGCATCACTTCCTCCTGTGAATCTCCTGTAATGAGGGACAGAATGAGTTCTGCTCTCTACTGACCTCTAGTGGAAGTTGATATGTTACTAATACAGTTTAACAGTTAAGGGCGTTGGGCCAATAAATACATTTATGAATGATAACAAATCAGAGGTTTAAGGTGAAAGAATTATACAAATATCTATGTTCCCTTCTTCACTCACCTGAACCACATGAGTCCAGAGAGACAGGGGATGAGAACCAGAACAACCACTATGATTCCTACAGCTGCAGTCACAACTGATGTTTGTTTCCCTATAATGAAATATAGGTGATATGAGTAAATGTTATTATGAAGTGAAAATGAATTTACAGTAATACAGGGCATTAATGCAATACTTGTATGTAGAAGCCTATGTATAGTTATAAACCAAAGTGTCATAAGGCAAACTAGAAGAAGATTACCTTGAAACATCATTTCTTATTTAACATCATTTTGTATTGAAGTTTTGAAGATGGAACTTTACCTGCTACAATGATCATCAGAGCTGTAGAGTTCATAGATCCTCTTCCATTCTGGGCCTCACAGTAATATTCTCCTCTGTCCTCAGAGCTGATGTTAGTGATGCTGTAACTCTGTCCTGATGCTTTTGGTGAGGCTACGTTCTTCTTGTACCAGGTGTATTTGTCCACAGGTGGATTGGCATCACTGCTGCAGGTCAGAGTCACTGAACTGCCCTCCACTATTCCACCAGAGGGACTGACTGACACTGAGGTGTTCCTTGGTCCATCTGATGTAAAAGACAGTGGATTTTAAAATAGTACAAATTAGATCAGGTAAAAATATTACACAAAATTTCCACAAATGTACTTTTCCACACAATGACTTTTAGATCCATCCTCTTATTGAAGATGATCAATTGACGTATCATGTGGAGCCAATATCTGTCACTACAATGTTAATATACCAAACTAAAGGTTTAAACCCCCAATGTACTTACATCTGACAGTGAGATTTTCTTCAGCAGAGGGGAGATCCTCATGGCCTTCTACAGCACAGGAGTATCTGCCTGTATCCTCACTGCTGACTGAGAACAGGATATAGACAGGAGAGGAGGTGTTGCTGTTTGGTATAGGCTGTCCATTCTTATACCAACTGAAGGCTGTGATGGGGTCCAGTGTACATTTGGTTCTACATCTCAGTGTGACTCTCTCCCCCTCTGACACAGATGTAGGATCCATCTCCAACACAACATCTAGAGTAAAAGGAAACAAATGATTATTATCCTCCTATATATGTTTCTTATGTGAAACACTACATTTGATATTTTTCCATCACATACCACAATTATGTCTGTATGACTTCCCTGAAAAAGGTAATTACAGTAATAGATGTGAGATGAGTGACAGATTACCTGTGACAGTCAGGGAGACAGGTGAGCCAGAAAAATTTCCTCCAGATGTCATGAATCTGAACCTGTACCCAGCAGAGTCACTCAGTCTCAGGTCTGTGATTCTCAGGGTACAGTCACTCTTCTTATCCCCAAGGTACTCTATATGACCCTCATACCCTGGAGCTGAGCTCAGATCTTCAGGATCCATACCAGACTCCCATTTAGTAAACCAGAAAGCTTTTTTGATCTCATGATAACTGGGATATGTGTAAGAGCAGGATATGTTCACTGTTGACCCCTTTAAAGCACAGATCTTCTGATGGGTGTAAGTCACACTCCAACACTTCTTACCTGAAATACAAGACAATATAACACCATTATAAAATTCTTAATTACAATATCTACTGTATACACTTATGCTGTTACGTTCCCCAGCAAGAAAACCTAACATGTAACCAAAACAAAAGTGGGAATTAATAAAAGAGTCACTGACAAAGACAAAAATGAGACCAGTGGGTTCTGAAAGACACTCATGGGGGTGTCCATTGGAAATTGACTATCAACAACAACTGGAACCAAAAAGACATGTGCGCCCACATGATTTGCCCAAGAAGAGGAATACAAAATAAAACCCCACATGCCAGCACAGCTGTAACACATACTGACTAACGAGTGACGCCAATCGGGGCATCCCACCTGCAAATATAAATGAAAAAAAATGAACAATGTTAAAATCATATGCTGTGAAAGTAACCAGGAAGTGATTATCCACTCAGCTTTGTAGTTTTTAAACTTTGGTAGTTATTTTTTCATGGGTCTTCAGTGCTCAAAAAGTAGTGCAATGGTGTACAAGTGCAAAAACATAATGAAAGGTATCTGGTAGAAGTACATTCATCCATTGACTGCATTTTCATGAATTTGATTATATATATATCTTGAAGCTCGTTCAACACTGCGTGGCAAAGCATACGCAACTAAAGCAGAAGTGGATGTCACATTCACAGCAAATTAAATAATGACCGCCTGCCAACCTGAAACAAATGTTGTATGTAAAAGTCTACACTTACACACTGCAGGAGAGATGAGATCCTCATGGCCTTTTACAGCACAGGAGTAACTGTCTTCATAGTTACTGGAGACTGGGTCTCTGTACTGGGGGGAGGTGCTCTCATCTAGATGTTGTCCGTTCTTGTACCAGATGTAATTGGGGTTGTCAGTCAGAGTACAGGTGGTGATACAGGTCACTGTCTTATCCTGATGTCCACCAGTCACCTTCACCTGAAGACCTGGAGAATAAACAATATCACTGTAAATCCCTTTATCACTGACTTATCACTCTAATACAAAGATGGCAGAAATCCTATGATATACAGACATAAACACAAACCAAGATGTTTATCCTGAACTAAATTAAATTCAACAGTTTAACTATATTGAATGTACCTGTGACAGACAGAGTCAATCCAGGATTGCCAGTATATCTCCATTTTCCAGTCTGATCTGTAAATCTGAATTTGTATGTAGCTGAGTCACTCTCTCTCAGGTCTGTGATTGACAGGGTGTGATCATTCTCTTTATCCTTACGGTATGTGACACGTCCTTTGTAGTCTGGGTCATCACTCAGACTAACAGGACCAACAGCATCATCATTTTTGAACCAGAGGGTTGTTGTGACTGTATGACCTCTGGGATATTTATGAACGAGCAGGACATCTCCACTGTTGACCCCTTCAAGGTACAGATACTCTGATTGGTGTATGTAACACTCCAGCCATCCTGACCCAGTACCACTGAAACACACAGTCACACAACACAATGGTATCAGAATTAAGCCAAGGCCAATTGACTCACACTGAAAGTAGGGTTTTTCCACACTTTGTTGCCATAGTTGCTGAGTGTGAATGGAAACCGTAGAAAAGCATCACTCAGTGAGGTGTGAAAGATAACTATTTAAAGTGAAGTGGAGACCCCTAACAGAACACACCAGAATAACATTATGATTCTTATCCTTTTAGAAATGTCTGTAGATTGATAAACAGAGCAACTAAAAGATAAGAATGAGACCATACCTGCTACAGACCAGAGAAAGACCACCAACACACTTCCTGCTGTTCTCAAGGCCATTGTTGCATCTCCCACCCTGCAGTCTTAGAAACATAAACAACAACTCACTCTATAGCTGGTGAATAACTCCACCTGATACATTGAAGTAGAAACTGTAAATGGGGTACAGGGCCTCATTACTGAAAATGAACCAGGCTCATATTGTGTTGTGTTGTATTGTGCTGTATGGTTGTCTATGTGAATACTGTCTGTCTGTAAGTCTATATCACTATGTATGTAATGTGTGTCATGTGTTGCATGTCTCTCTATTTAAACTGACAAGATGCAAAATCTATTTCCTAATGGATACAATAAAATCATCATCAACAACAACAATAACTTATTGAACAGATGTGTAGAACTGTACACACATATTTCTATATCGATTGTTCTGAAGCTGTTTTAGTCTCAGAACCCCAAATATAGGAGGATAAATGTTCAATCCTTTACGGTCCGTCAAGCTGTACAGCAGCCTAAAGACTGACCACCAGGTTAAAAGATAGCTGCTATCACCAAGCTGTGAGGATAAACAGCATGTGACTCAAACTCACACACTTTTTTAAGGGGGTAGCTCAGCTTCAATTTTGCAGATAGATTATGGCTTCCATCAATGTAACTGTCTGAATCATTTCCAATTCCCTATTTATAATTTTTGTAAATATATACAATATATATCAAATATAAATATATATACATTATTGTCACGATCGTCTTGACGTGGAAGAGAGGACCAAAACGCAGCGTGTGAAAAGTACATCTTTTAATAGATGACGAAACACGAAAAACTCTTACAAAACAATAAACGACCGTGAAGCTATAAACGAAAGTGCACACACAAGCTACTAACGTTCAACATAGACATTTACCAATAAACACCTAAAGCCTATGGCTGCCTTAAATATGGCTCCCAATCAGAGACAACAATAAACAGCTGTCTCTGATTGAGAACCAAACCAGGCAACCATAGACTTTCCTAAACACCTACACTGAACACAACCCCATACATACTACAAAACCCCCTAAACAATACACACACCCTAAACTAGACAAAACACACAGACATCCCCCATGTCACACCCTGACCTAACTAAACGAATAAAGAAAATCAATATAACAAAGGCCAGGGTGTGACAATTATATTTAATATATATTAATATATATATATACAGGATATATCATATATATAAATATATATATATACAGTATACATCATATATGTCATATAAACTCAACAAAAAAAGAAAAGTCCCTTTTTCAGGACCCTGTCTTCCAAAGAGAATTTGTAAAAATGCTAATAACTTCACAGATCTTCATTGTAAAGGGTTTAAACACTGTTTCCCGTGCTTGTTCAATGAACCATAAACAATTAATGAACATGCACCTGCGGAACGGTCATTAAGACACTAACAGCTTACATACTATAAGCAATTAAGGTCACAGTTATGAAAACTTAGGACACTAAAGAGGCCTTTCTACTGACTCTAAAAAACACCAAAATAAAGATGCCCAGGGTTCCTGCTCATCTGCGTGAACGTGCCTTAGGCATGCTGCAAGGAGGCATGAGGACTGCAGAGGTGGCCAGGGCAATAAATTGCAATGTCCTTATTGTGAGACGCCTAAGACAGCGCTACAGGAAGACAGGACGGACAGCTGATCATCCTCGCAGTGGCAGACCACGTGTAACAACACCTGGACAGGATCGGTACAACCGAACATCACAACTGTGGGACAGGTAAAGGATGGCAACAACTGCCCGAGTTACACCAGGAATGCACAATCCGTCCATCAGTGCTCAGACTGTCCGCAATAGGCTGAGAGAGGCTGGACTGAGGGCTTGTAGGCCTGTTGTAAGGCAGGTCCTCACCAGACATCACCGGCAACAACGTCGCCTATGGGCACAAACCCACCGTCTCTGGACCAAACAGGACTGGCAAAAAGAGCTCATCACTGACGAGTCGCGTTTTTGTATCACCAGGGGTGATGGTCGGATTCGCGTTCATCGTCGAAGGACTGAGCTTTACACCGAGGCCTGTACTCTGGAGCGGGATCGATTTGGAGGTGGAGGGTCCGTCATGGTCTGGGGCGGTGTGTCACTGAATCATTGGACTGAGCTTGTTGTCATTGCAGGCAATCTCAACGCTGCGCGTTTCAGGGAAGACATCCTCCTCCCTCATGTGGTACCCTTCCTGCAGGCTCATCCTGACATGACCCTCCAGCATGACAATGCCACCAGCCATACTGCTCTTTCTTGTGTGATTTCCTGCAAGACAGGAATGTCAGTGTTCTGCCATGGCCAGCGATGAGCCCGGATCTCAATCCCAATGAGCACGTTGGGACCTGTTGGATCGGAGGGTGAGGGCTAGGGCCATTCCCCCCAGAAATGTCTAGGAACTTGCAGGTGCCTTGGTGGAAGAGTGAGGTAACATCTCACAGCAATATCTGGCCAATCTGATGCAGTCCATGTGGAGGAGATGCACTGCAGTAGTTAATGCAGCTGGTGGCCACATCAGATACTGACTGTTACTTTTGATTTTGACACCCCCCTTTTGTTCAGGGTCACATTATTCCCTTTCTGTTCGTCACATATCTGTGGAACTTGTTCAGTTTATGTCTCAGTTGTTGAATCTTGTTATCTTCATACAAATATTTACACATGTTAAGTTTGCTGAAGATAAACACAGTTGACAGTGAGAGGCCGTTTCTTTTTTTGCTCAGTTTTTATATATATATATTTTGTAAATATATTTTCCACTCAATGATCATGCTGCTGCTCCCCTTATGGTCATTCCACCCCACCCCCTCTACAGTCTTTACTCTGCCTCCACCCCAATGGTCATTATTCATCACTGCCAGAGTTATTATCTATATAGTGCTAGTTCTATTTCTATTGTTTTATTACCATTTTTCATCATTTTATTTCACTAGTCCTGCATGTTGGAGCTCGAAGCCTAAGATGTTCACTGTACCCTGCAATCACACCTGCAACCCTGTGCATGTGACTATTAAACAGTCTGAATCTTTATTATTTTCCACTAACCCTACTTCCCCTCCTCTTATTGGAGTAAACTAATGATAAACAACACAGACAAAATGTTGTGTTACTATCCTGGACGAAAACATTTATTCCAATTCAAAATATGTTTTTCCTAACCACTAACCCTAATCTTAATCCTAACCCCTAAACCAAAGTCTAACTCGTAATCCTAACCCTCAACCATAAATAGCCCTTTTCCTTGTTTTTCTGTCCATGTGAGGACTTCTGGTCCACACAAGGATAGTAAAACCACACACACACACACACACACACACACACACACACACACACACACACACACACACACACCACAAAAAAGTCAGCACAGTTATATTTCTTATTTTGAGGAGTGGACCTACATTTTTAAACAGGCAAAATGTGACTATATCCCATCACTCCTCATCAGCTGCAACAAAGTGGAACTGAAGGTTCCAGTGTTCTAGACAAGAAGTCTCCCTACTGGCATCTCTCAACATTTCTGCAGCCTCATCTCTTCATATGATGTCCTCATTAATTTGTCCAGTGATATAATGCCACTATGATATTCTGTTACACTTGTTGCATCCCAAATGCACCCTACGTGCCCTTGTCAAAAGCAGTACACTATTAAGGGAACAGGGTGCCATTTGGGTGTCACGCCCTGACCTTAGAGAGCCATTTTATTCTCTATTTTGGTTAGGTCAGGGTGCGACTAGGGTGCGTACTCTAGTTTTTTGTATTTCTATGTTGGCCGGGTATGTTTCCCAATCAGAGGCAGCTGTCTATCGTTGTCTCTGATTGGGGATCATATTTAGGCAGCCTTTTCCCACATGTTGTTTGTGGGATCTTGTTTTTGTATTGTTGCTTTTGAGCCCTACAAAGCTGCACGTTCATTTTGTTTACTCTTTATTGTTTTGTTGCTGGTTATCATTAATAAAAATGATTTACCTACCCCACGCTGCATCTTGGTCCTACCATCCTTACAACGACGAGCGTTACATTGGGACACAACCACTGTTGGTCATTGTGTACAGTACCGGTACCTAATAATAATGTCCTCAAACATTTTGGGTCAATGACAACATAACAAACTAAGGAAACACAGCACTGGCTAGTACTTGACCAAGTCACATTTAAGCACACAAACACTGATGTCTATTGTAGTATAAGCCACTATCATATTATGTTACAATGTTGGCCGTTATGTACAGCAGAGGAGGCTGGTGATAGAAGGAGATGGTGCTGCAGTGGATGCTAATTTGTGTTTTTTATGCTGGTCTTAACTTTTTTTTGTTCTTAATGTCTCTGCCATCATTTTGTAATAGGTCTGAGTGTAGCTGGTGCAGAGGAGTCAGGCGCAGGACAGCAGAGATGATTAATACACGTCATTTTACTCAAGACTTAAAAATACAAGACAATAATACCTAGCTCACAATACGGACCGTAAATACAACAAACAATCACTCACAAACAAACATGGGGGAACAGAGGGTTAAATAATGAACAAGTAAGTGGGGGAGTGAAACCAGGAGTGTAAGACAAGGACAAAACAAATGGAAAATGAAAAGTGGATCGGTGATGGCTAGAAGGCCGGTGACGTCGACCGCCAAACGCCGACCGAACAAGGAGAAGGACTGACTTCGGTGGAAGTCGTGACACATTTCCTTTGGCGTACAGCTTCTAAACATCAGAACAGTGATCACTAAACTTGATTTGGACAAAAATTTCAACTTCAACAAGTCTGCAACTTTGGACATTCTGCTTACTCCGGACCAGACCCTGATCCCCGGCAACCCTGATCCCCGGCAACAGAGAGTCAAGCGAGCAGGCATCCTGACGAGATTACGTTGGTGATCAAATAGACCACCAAATAGCCCAACAAACTGGATGAGCTCGAGACTATCCTGTCAACGGGACCTGAATAACTGTCATATATGTTTCTCAGAGTCGTGGCTGAACGAGGACATGGATTTACATCTTGCTGATTTGTCTACACTCTTAGAAAACAAATGGTGCTATCTAGAACCTTAGAGGGTTATTTGGCTCTCCCTATAGGAGAACACTTTGAAGAACTATTTTTGTTTCCAGGTAGAATATTTTTGGGTTCCATGTAGAACCCTTTCCACAGAGGGTTCTACATGGAACACAAAAAGGATCTACCTGGAACCAAAAATAATTCTACCTAGAACCAAAAAGGGTGCTCCTATGGGGACAGCCTATGAACACTTTTTTTTGCCGACAAGCAAAAACTCAAACAGGACGTACCAGAGACACGCTCAATACGGAAGTGGTCCGATCAAGTGGATGCTCAGCTACAGGACTGTTTCACTGGCACAGACTGGAATATGTTCCGGGATTCATCCAATAACATGGAGGAATTGACCAAGTCATTCACCGCTTCATTAATAAGTGCATCGCCGACATTGTCACCACAGTGACCTACAGACGTACCCTAACCCGAAGCCATGGATTACAGGCAACATCTGCACAGAGCTAAAGGCTAGAGCTTCCGCTCTCAAGGAACGGGACACTAATCCGGACGCATAAAGAAATTCTGCGACCACCTCTAGATGAGCAATCAAACCGGAAACGCGTCAATACAGGACTAAGGTTGAATCCTACTGTGCTGGGTCTGAAGCGAGAAGCATGTGGCTGGACTTGCAAACTATCATGGATTACAAAGGGAAATCCAGCCGCGAGCTGCCCAGTGACACAAGTCCACCAGACGAGCTACAGTAAATTACATCTATGCTCACTTAGTCTATTATCTATCCTGATGCCTAGTCACTTTACCCCTACCTATGGGGCAACAGGTAGCCTAGCGGTTAAGAGCGCTGGGCCAGTAAAGGTTGCTGTTTTGACTTCCTGAACTGGCAAAAGTAGTAAATTCTGCAGTTCTGCCCCTGAGCAAGGCAGTTAACCCACGACAACAACTGCTCCCGTGCCTTGATTACGTACATTAATACCGCCCCAAGCATCTCTCTGATTCAGAGGGGTTAAATGTAGAAGTCACATTTCAGTTGAATGCATTCAGTTGTGCAACTGACTAGGTATCCCCCTTTCCCTTATATGTATGTACATAGCTACATCAATTACCTCATACCCCTGCACATCGACTCGGTACTGTTAAACATACATGTTATTTTTTACTCGTTACTGATATTCGTTATTCACTCTGTATTTATTCCTTGTGTCACTATTTCCCCCAAAACATTTATACAGTGTAAGTATACAGACCCCTTTACCTATTTCGACATTTTGTTACATTACAGCCTTACACTAAAATTGATTTAAAAAAAAGAATCCTCATCATTCTACATTTGTTATAAGTTTTGAAATTGAGCTCAGGTGTATCATGTTTCCATTGATCATCCTTAAAATGTAAAATGTGATTGGAGTCCACCTGTGGTAAATTCCTGTCTATATAAGGTCCCACAGTTGACTATGCATGTCAGAGCAAAAACCAAGCCATGACGTCGAAGGAATTGTCTGTAGAGCTCCGAGACAGGATTGGGTCTAGGCAAAGAACTTGGGAAGGGTACCAAAAAATGTCTGCAGCATTGAAGGTCCCCAAGAAAACAGTGGCCTCCATCATTCTTAAATGGAAGAACGGAGCAATCGGGGGAGAAAGGCCTTGGTCAGGTAGGTGACCAAGAACCCGATGGTCACTCTGACAGAGCTCCAATGTTCCTCTGTGGAGATGGGAGAACCTTCCAGATGGACAACCATCTCTGCAGCACTCCACCAGTCAGGCCTTTATTGTAGAGTGGCCAGGTGGAAGCCACTCCTCAGTAAAAGGCAGATGACAGCCAGCTTGAACTTTGCCAAAAGGCACCTAAATGAGATTCTCTGGTCTGATGAAACCAAGATGGAACTCTTTGGCCGAGACTAGTCAGGATTGAGGGAAAGATGAGAAAAGTACAGAGAGATCCTTGATGAAAACCTGCTACAGAGCGCTCAGGACCTCCGAACAGGACAACAACCCTAAGCACACAGCCAAGACAACGCAGGAGTGGCTTCGGGACAAGTCTCTGAATGTCCTTCAGTGGCACAGCCAGAGGCAGGACAAACCTGATCAAACCTCTCTGGAGAGACCTGAAAATAGCTGTGCAGCGATGCTCTCCATCCAACCTCACAGAGCTTGAGAGGATCTGGAGAGAAGAATGAGAGAAACTAACCAAATACAAGTTTGCCAAGCTTGTATAAAAACAAAGATGACTCAAGGCTCTATTTGCTGCCAAGGTGCTTCAAGAAAGTAAAAGGTCTTAATACTTATGTAAATGTAATGTTTCAGTTTAACATTTTTTATACATTTTCAAAAATGTATAAAAAACTGTTTTTGCATTTATTATTATGGAGTATTGTGTGTAGATTGATGAGGGGGAAAAAACAATTTAATCCATTTTCGAATAAGGCTGTAACGTAGCAAAATATGGAAAAGTCTAGGGGTCTGAATACTTTCCGAATCCACTGTATTTTTATATTTAACTCTGCATTGTTGGAAAGGACACGTTAGTCAGCCTTTCAATCCACCGTCACTGTGTCTCATGTTAATACTACTCCTAAACACAACTCACCATCACTGTGTCTCATGTTAATACTACTCCTAAACACAACCCACCATCACTGTGTCTCATGTTAATACTACTCCTAAACACAACCCACCATCACTGTGTCTCATGTTAATCCTATCACTGTGTCTCATGTTAGTACTACTCCTAAACACAACCCACCATCACTGTGTCTCATGTTAATACTACTCCTAAACACAACCCACCATCACTGTGTCTCATGTTAATACTACTCCTAAACACAACCCACCATCACTGTGTCTCATGTTAATACTACTCCTAAACACAACCCACAGTCACTGTGTCTCATGTTAATACTACTCCTAAACACAACCCCCCTTCACTGTGTCTCATGTTAATACTACTCCTAAACACAACCCACCATCACTGTGTCTCATGTTAATACTACTCCTAAACACAACCCACCATCACTGTGTCTCATGTTAATACTACTCCTAAACACATCCCACCATCACTGTGTCTCATGTTAATACTACTCCTAAACACAACCCACAGTCACTGTGTCTCATGTTAATACTACTCCTAAACACAACCCACCATCACTGTGTCTCATGTTAATACTACTCCTAAACACAACCCACCATCACTGTCTCATGTTAATACTACTCCTAAACACAACCCACCATCACTGTGTCTCATGTTAATACTACTCCTAAACACAACCCACAGTCACTGTGTCTCATGTTAATACTACTCCTAAACACAACACACCATCACTGTGTCTCATGTTAATACTACTCCTAAACACAACACACCATCACTGTGTCTCATGTTAAAACTACTCCTAAATCTCTTATGAAGCATCCACCCATCCACTATTACTCGCACTCTTTCTTTAGTCCATTTTCAAACAAGTCTCAAACAAGTCAAAAATGTCTCCACAACAATCTATTGCTCTCAGAGTCCTTAAAATAACATGCACATGTATTATATGTGAAACCCCATGTACAATTCTGTATCAGATTAATATGCAAAAATATATCTCCAGAGCATACTGTACATAACAGAAAAATAAAACAACATACATTCCAATAGCATCGCCATGCACATAACAGGTACAGAAGTTCATGTTTACAAACAAATGACAAAAGATACATATTTTAAGATATCGTCAAGCATACTTACAGAGTGAAGGGTAGACGTGTTGTAAGTCAACTTACTGTCAGTCTAAATAAACACACTGAGTGTGAAGTTTGAGATCTGTGGTTGATAAAACTTTGAATGAGTCAGTGTCCATAGAGTTTAATAGAGGGCGTATTTATTTCAAATCCTGTTTTAGCATGGCTAAAGCCATTGAATACACCGTTTCAGTTAGTTTGCCAACTGTCATTAAACTTATGGAAGTTGTAGTAGAAGACATTAACTTCTTTAAAATCGAAATAGCCCTCAATTGCACTTCCCATTCTGTTACAGAAGCTGTCATGACAAAGATGCATAGATGTACCCTCTATCCAATTCTATGTTAGGGACCAAGAAGCTTATGCAGAGAGGGCTTCCTTCCTCAGTCACACAGACAGTGTTCGAGAGCATCAAAACTGTGATGTATCATGGGTAAATTGGGTAAATTGTGACTGACTGATCTATAAATAATATTGAGTAGTTATGTATCATGCAAGGTGATTTGTAGATCTCGACTCGCCTATAAAGTCGGCTGCAATGTTGAATACTCCCACATTTACAAAAATCCCATTCAAGTCACGGGACTGATATTAAGATTTCACATAAGAACATTCTCACATCATGTTCAAATCATCTGTAAGTGACTTTGTTGAGCTTCACAATACATTTTTTTAAACTTTTGAATGATTTCGAAATTATGTGCGAGAAATGCCGCTTATCAGTCACATGACGAATGGGATTTGTGCCACGAATGCTAAAACGTTAGCAAGTGGAAACAGTGCCAGGGGAAAATAAACCAAAGCATGGATTGCTGTCACACCATGTTCATAGACTGCTATAAGGGTAAGGAAACCAATGTGTCATTTTGTAATTTGGGTGAACCTTCAAGATATGATAACAATATATTAGCAAGAGAATAGAGGTGTAAGGACTCGCTTTGGTTTAGTGCCATAGCTCTTCAGTCCAGGTTCTGTGGTGGTTCTCTTCAGTTCATGTTCTGTGATGGTTCTCTTTAGTCCATGTTCTGTGATGGTTCTCTTTAGTCCAGGTTCTGTGGTGGTTCTCTTCAGTCTAGGTTTGTTGGTGGTTCTCTTCTCTCCAGGTTCGGTGGTGGTTCACTTCCCTCCAGGTTCTGTGGTGGTTCTATCAGTACAGGTTTTGTGATGGTTCTATCAGTCCAGGTTCTGTGATGGTTCTATCAGTCCAGGTTCTGTGATGGTTCTCTTCAGTCCAGGTTCTGTGATGGTTCTCTTCAGTCTAGGTTCTGTGGTGGTTCTCTTCTCTCCAGGTTTGGTGGTGGTTCTCTTCCCTCCAGGTTCTGTGGTGGTCGTATCAGTCCAGGTTCTGTGGTGGTTCTCTTCAGTCTAGGTTCTGTGGTGGATCTCTTCTCTCCAGGTTCGGTGGTGGTTCTCTTCCCTCCAGGTTCTGTGGTGGTTCTCTTCAGTCCAGGTTTCTTTGGTGGTTCTATCAGTGCAGGTTCTGTGGTGGTTTTATCAGTCCAGGTTCTGTGGTGATTTTCTCCCCTGAATGGTCTGATACACGGAGGGCTGAGCGTCTCTCTGAAGAGATGTGAACGTGTCACTGGGGGAGATTTTCACACTCAGAGAGAGACAGCGACACAGGAAACACAGTATGATCACTTTACACACTGCTCTATAGCTTTCTCTCTCACTTCTACTTTCTGTGTTCATCTCTCTCCTCTGTCTCTGTCTTTCTCTCACTCACCCACTTACCCACTCACACAAACAAACACAAATACTATATACAAAATAAACACATGAATGAATATGTTATAACATACTTACTGCCAGAGTGTCTGGTCCTCATTTTCAGTGGTGTGTGTATCCCAGTTAGGGTCAGGATGGACCCGCCAGTCCATCCAAAATGTAAGTAAAAGTAAAATGATACAGTACACACACATATATATATTTAATGATCTCGTCAACTTACATAGTGAAGGGGAAAGATCTTGTACAGTGAGTCAACGTACCGTTGTAGCAGTGCATAGAACAAGAAGTGTGATTTTAGTGATTGACACATTTAGAAAGTAGCCTAGTCAGGGATTTAAGACAATCACATGCATCAACAGCATGTCAGAAAGGGATGTACTGGACGTACTGCTAAAGACCACATACAGTAGCTATTGTAACGGTTTTCTTCTGTGGAAGGAGAGGAGCAAAGCGCAGAGTGATTAGTGTTCATCATGTTTAATAAAAAGACAAACGGAACACTTCCAAAATACAAAAACAACAAACGTGAAAACCGAAACAGTTCTATCTGGTGCAGACACACAAAGACTGAAGACAACCACCCACAAAACCCAACAGAAAACTGGCTACCTAAATATGGCTCCCAATCAGAGACAAACGACTAACACCTGCCTCTGATTGGTAACCATATCAGGCCAAACACAGAAACAGGAAAACTTGACACACAACATAGAATGCCCACTCAGCTCACGCCCTGACCACACTAAAACAAAGAAAATACAAAAGAACTATGGTCAGAACGTGACAGTACAACCCCCCCCCCCCCCCCAAAGTGCGGACTCCGGCCGCAAAACCTGAACCTATAGGGGAGGGTCTGGGTGGTCATCTGTCCGCGGTGGAGGCTCTGGCGATGGACGTGGACCCCACTCCACCATTGTCATTTCCCGCCTCCGTGGACTCCTAGGAACGGTGACCCTCATCGACGACCTAGGATTGGCAACCCTACTAAATGGCCCCTCAGCTCTGGCGGCTCCTGACTGGCGGGCGGCTCTGGCGGCTCCTGACTGACGGGCGGCTCTGGCGGCTCCTGACTGACGGGCGGCTCTGGCGGCTCCTGACTGATGGGCGGCTCTGGCGGCTCCTGACTGACGGGCGGCTCTAGCGGCTCAGGACAGACGGGCGGCTCTGACGGCGCTGGACAGACGGGCGGCTCTGACGGCGCTGGACAGACGGGCGGCTCTGACGGCGCTGGACAGACGGGCGGCTCTGACGGCGCTGGACAGACGGGCGGCTCTGACGACGCTGGAGAGACGGGCGGCTCAGACGGCGCTGGACAGATGGGCGGCTCAGATGGCGCTGGACAGACGGGCAGCTCTGGCCTGCTGAGGTGCACATTAGGCCTTGTGCGTAGTGCTCGAACTGGTGGTACCGGTCTAGGGCCATGCCCCTCTGCGCGAGTGCGTGGAGGAGGAACAGGGTGTACTGGACTCTGGAGATGCACTGGATGCCTGGTGCGTGGTACCGGTACTGGTGGTACCGGGCTGAGGACACGCACCTCAGGGCGAGTGCGGGGAGGAGGAACAGGGCGTACTGGACTCTGGAGACGAACAGGAAGCCTGGTGCGTGGTGTTGGCACTGGTGGTACTGGGCTTGTGCGAGGAGGTGGCACCGGATAGACCGAACCGTGAAGGCGCACAGGAGGTCTCGAGCACCGAGCCTGCCCAACCTTACCTGGTTGAATGCTCCCCGTAGCCAGGCCAGTGCAGCGAGGTGGAATAGCCCGCACTGGGCTGTGCTGGCGAACCAGGGACACCATGCGTAAGGCTGGTGCCATGTACGCCGGCCCGAGGAGACGCACTGGAGACCAGATGCGTTGAGCCGGCTTCATGGCACCTGGCTCGATGCCCACTCTAGCCCGGGTGATACGAGGAGCTGGGATGTATCGCACCGGGCTTAGCACGCGTACTGGGGACACCGTGCGCTCCACCACATAACACGGTGCCTGACCAGTACGACGCTCTCCACTGTAAGCACGGGGAGTTGGCTGAGGTCTCCTACCTGACTTAGCCACACTCCCCGTGTGCCCCCCCCTCCCAATACATTTTTGGGGCTGCCTCTCGGGCTTCCTTGCCAGCCGTGTTCCCACATACCGCTGGTTCCTCTCTCCGGCTGCCTCTGCTCTCCAACTGCCTCCACCTGTTCCCATGGAAGGCGATCCCTTCCCGCCAGGATCTCCTCCCATGTGTAGACTCCCTTGCCTTCCAGAACATCCTCCCATGTCCATTCCTCACGATCTTTCGGCCGCTGCTGCTGCTGCCGCCCGTTACCACGCTGCTTGGTCCTTTATTGGTTGGTGGTTCTGTAACGGTTTTCTTCTGTGGAAGGAGAGGACCAAAGCGCAGCGTGATTAGTGTTCATCATGTTTAATAAAAAGACAAACGGAACACTTCCAAAATACAAAAACAGCAAACGTGAAAACCGAAACAGTTCTATCTGGTGCAGACACACAAAGACTGAAGACAACCACCCACAAAACCCAACAGAAAACGGGCTACCTAAATATGGCTCCCAATCAGAGACAAACGACTAACACCTGCCTCTGATTGGGAACCATATCAGGCCAAACACAGAAACAAGAAAACTAGACACACAACATAGAATGCCCACTCAGCTCATGCCCTGACCACACTAAAACAAAGAAAATACAAAAGAACTATGGTCAGAACGTGACAGCTATTTACATTTCTTCATTTGAGGAGTGGGCCTGCATTTTTTAAAGGGGCTAAATGCAGCCCATTTTCAATTAACTTCTTTGGGCTGCAAGCCCGAAGCCGGGCACAATATGACAACAGCCACGTCAAGTGCAGGGCGCGAAATTCAAAATATATTTTTTTGAAATATTTAACTTTCACACATTAACAAGTCCAATACAGCATATGAAAGATAAACATCTTGTGAATCCAGTCAACATGTCCGATTTTTAAAATGTTTTACAGCGAAAACACCACATATATTTATGTTAGCTCACCACCAAACACAAAAAACGACAGACATTTTTCACAGCACAGGTAGCATGCACAAAGCCAACTAACCAAGAACCAACCAAACTAACCAAGAAACAACTTCATCAGATGACAGTCTTATAACATGTTATACAAGAAATCTATGTTTTAAAATCAAAGACGGAGATATTAGTTGTCTATAACGACAGCTTATCAGAAGGCAAATCCAGGTCCCTTCACGCACTCTCCAGAAAACAGGAAACTGGTGACACGTCATGCAAAGAGCTTTTATTCAACCCCAGATCAAGTTATACACTTCATTTCTTCTCTATCTGCCTGTCGACATCTAGTGGAAGACGTATGAAGTGCATGTATACTGATATATATCAAGGACATTTATAGGCAGGCCCTAGAACAGAGCATCGATTTCAGATTTTACACTTCCTGTCAGGAAGTTTGCTGCAAAATGAGTTCTGTTTTACTCATAGATATAATTCAAACGGTTTTAGAAACTAGAGAGTATTTTCTATCCAATAGTAATAATAATATGCATATTGTACGAGCAAGAAATGAGTACGAGGCCGTTTTCTTTAAATACAGATCCACAACAAAGTGTTGACTGTTCTATATGGTTTCTTAATGTGTTTCCTCACATAATGTGACCCATCACTCCTCATCATCTCCATCTAAGTGCTACTGAAGGTTCCAGTGTTATAGACTAGAGCTCTCCCTACTGGCATCTCAACATTACTGCAGCCTTCTGTCTCTCTTCATATGTCCCAATCATGTCCTCATCCACTTGGATCAATAACAAAATAACAAACTGGTAACAAGATGCCTGAGACTGAGATCCCGAATCCCAACCCTTTCCCAAGTGAGCAAGTTCACTCTTCCCGTCATGGATTTAAAAGTATGAGACTGGTGTGAACATTGGATTTTCCGTATTTGTTAACTTCTTGAGAATACAGGGGGTGCTGTTTTCACATTAGCATAATTGCCTCTACAGATAAAACTGCCTCTTATTCAATTATTGCTGTTACTATATGCATATAACCATATGCCATTGGATAGAAAACAAGCTATGGTTTCTAAAACCGTTCCAATTTTGTCTCTGAGTCAAACACAGGTCATTTCACAGCACTTTCCCTGAGCCAGAAAAAGATTGCAAGATGTGTATGCTCGCTTCAAAGCTCTGCCTATATATGGTCACGCGACCTATGACCCGAAACACACTTCCTTCTTCTTCCTCTGGGTGTCTGGAAGACGTCAGAGGAGAAATTTTTTGTTTATCTTGTACTGACGTGAAATAAGACCTATTTCTTTAGCGTGACCGACAACTTCCGGTTTCCTGAGATGCGCGTTTAGAGAAGCCATTGACTTTTGTTATGCTGACGTTACGGATGAAAACTATCTCCGTGTCGAAGTTTGTTTGATACATGTGACCATATCACCGTAATGTATGTTTTTTCAATATAGTTTAATCAGATTATTAGAATTTTTTCGGGAGTTTTGCCGTGTTCCGTTCTGTGAGTTTTTTAACTTTGGACAGAGCCGTGCCAGTCGACCAGTACCCAGGCTAAATGAAGAGGGGAAGTTGCCATTGTGAATGGATTGAACGACTCATCAGGACTAAGGACACCTTGATCAACATTCTGATGAAAGATCAGCAATAGTAAGACCCAATTTACGATGTTATTTCATATATCTGTCGTGCATGTGAACTGGTCGCGCGCGTCCAGCTGGTTCTGGCTGGCCTGGTTATGCTAATTTAGCGCTACATTTTGTTTTCGCTATAAAACATTTAAAAAATCTGAAATATTGTTTGGATTCACCAGATGTTGGGCTTTCAATGTCTGTACGCTGTGTATTTTTTCTGAAATGTTTTAAGACAAGTAATTAGTTATATAACGTTGGTCTCTGTAATTGTTCTAGCTGCATCAGCACTATATCAGATTGCAGCTGCAATGTAGAACTGTGATTTATACCTGAAAAATGCACATTTAAAAAAAAAAAACTATGCTATACCATAAATATGTTATCAGACTGTCATCTTAAGAATTTTTTTGTTGGTTAGTGGCTATCAATATCTTAGTTTAGCCGAATTGGTGATAGCACCTGATGGAGTAAGAAACTGTTGGAGTAAGAAAATGGTGTCATTTTGCTAACGTGTTTAGCTAATAGATTTACATATTGTGTCTTCCCTGTAAAACATTTAAAAAATCTGAAATGGTGGTTTTATTCACAAGATCTGTGTCTTTCATTGGGTGTCTTGGACTTGTGATTTAATGATATTTAGATGCTACTATTTAATTGTGACGCTATGCTAGCGATGCTAATCAGTGTGGGGGGTGTGGGGGGTGCTCCCGGATCCGGGTTAGGTACTCTGTAGATTAACTGAATCCATATCAGTGGAACAGGCAAAGCTGAAATATTTGCCCTATACACAGTCTATGTCTTTGCCAGGGACCAGAGAAACGAACTAGGGATTCACATTTTCTAAAAATGTATTTTCATCCATGTTGTTTTTTCTGTGATTGACACTCGACTAGTGAATTCAGATAATCCGATCAGAGAGTGAAACATGCAAATCTACAATGCTCATAAGGTCTACTTCGGGGAAGAGGTGGGCGGATTCAGGGGATACCAGCGGATAATTCAAACAGAAGATGGCATCAGATAAAGATACAAATGAAAATACACAAAATAAAATGTCAAATAACATTTGAAAATGTAAAAAAATCGATACAGAATGAACCACGCATGTAAAGATATCGTGTTATTATTAAGAGTTAACGTGGAACTGGCATATGAATTCAGTGAACTAGCTATCTCAGCTGGCTTGTTAGCTACATGAAGCAGACGTTGTTCAGTGAAACCGAAAGCTAGCCAGCTAGAAGTTAACTCTGTTACCTCTGACAATCAAGTGATGTGACTTCCATAAACTGGCATTGTGCATCACACAGCTGCTCTGAACAAAGTGGATTGTGAACTATACGACGCGTTGCCGCTGAATTACAGCGGCATGTTTATGATTTGTTTACGATTTGTTTACACTTCACACATTAGTAATGTTTTGATAAAAGTAATAAGAAACATTGCATCAAGCAGAACTACTTCCTGAATTTTGTGGCAAAACTGTGCTATAACTTTGTCATAAAAACATTTAAACAAATATTTGAAAAAAATCTAGCAAACTATATTTCATTTTTTTCATTTTACCGTTATTTTACCAGGTAAGTTGACTGAGAACACGTTCTCATTTGCAGCAACGACCTGGGGAATAGTATATAAAGTGTATAGAAACTAATGTAATTTATTTGGGTAACAGACAACAAAATGTACTTGCTGTAAAAAAAATGTTTAAGCTGGTAGCATGATACCCAAGAAAGACTCGCTGCCAATGGTGCTTTAACAAAGTACTGAGTAAAGAGTCTGAATACTTACGCAATGTGATACCTCAATTTTCTATTTTTAATCAATTTGCAAACCTTTCTAAAAACCTGTTTTTGCTTTGTCATTATGGGGTATTGTGTGTAGATTGATGAGGGGGAAAAAATGATTTAATTAATTTTAGAATAAGGCTGTAACTTAATAAAATGTGGAAAAAAGTCAAGGGGTCTGAATACTTTCTGAATGCACTGTATATTATTAGATACTATTATAAACCAGGTAGTTTGTGTCCTGGATGCTGATTGGCTGAATAAGCATTGCATTTCATGTACTGTATATCAGACAATAGAACACTGGTATGACACAAAAATATTTGTTTACTTTCTATTTATGTTGGTAACCAGTTTATAATAGCAATAAGGCCCTCGGGCTTGTAGTATATGGTCAATATACCACGGCTAAGGGCTGTATCAAGGCACTCTGCATTGTGTTGTGCAGAGGAACAGTCATTAGCCGTGGTACAGTATATTGGCCAATATACCGCACCCCCTCTGACCTTATTGCTTAATTATACCACTAGTTTGAATATACGGATCCAGATATACAAGGTCTTCTTGGTTCTGGGTTTGTTGTTTTCAGTTCTTCTTGGTTCTGGGTGTTGTGTTTAGGTCTTCTTGGTTCTGGGTTTGTTGTGTTCAGGTCCTCTGGTTCTGGATTTGTTGTGTTCAGGTCTTCTTGGTTCTGGGTTTGTTGTGTTCAGGTCTTCTTGGTTCTGGGTTTGTTGTGTTCAGGTCTTCTGGGTTTGTTGTGTTCAGGTCTTCTTGGTACTGGGTTTGTTGTGTTCAGGTCTTCTTGGTTCTGGGTTTGTTGTGTTCAGGTCTTCTGGGTTTGTTGTGTTCTGGGTTTGTTGTGTTCAGGTCTTCTGGGTTTGTTGTGTTCTGGGTTTGTTGTGTTCAGGTCTTCTGGGTTTGTTGACTCTACTTTAGATCTCAGAGGAGTCCTCCTCAGCTGCCATGGGTCTGAAAAGAGAGAAACAGAATCTGCATCACCAAAAAAAACGTCATATACTCTTTATAGTGCATTACTTTGACCAAGGCCTATATGGCTCTGGAGAAAAGTAGAGCACTAAATAGGGAATAGGGTTCAATTTGGAACACAGAACAGTTCCTCAAAACCACCACTCTCTCATTATAGACATAGAAATTGTCTAGAGATTTCTATTGTTGGGTTTGTAGTTTAAGGAAATGCCATGTAAACAACGAGTGGTCACTAGGGGTCAACTGTTTTGCTTATTGATGACATGGTCTTCTCGTACAATAAGCAGCAGCATATGAATGAGCTGTAATCAAGAATAAAGCTTGTTTACAACCAAATCTAAAATATATGTAAATGGTATGTTATAGGAGGGTCCAGATGTTTTTGTGTGAATTCACTCGTTTTTGAGAAACTATCCCCAACCATCTATTCACTTCCTCATCCTCGTTGTTCACTAAGTGGCTCCAAAAACACCCCAAAACATCCTTTTAGAAACTAAAAAGCTCTAGTCTATAGTGATGCAGGTCTTTATATGTTGTACACATGAAGTTGTGTCATTCAGAACTTAATCCACAACGTTATGTTCCATGTTGTTGAGACTTGAACGATGCTTCTCGTCCGTTCTAGCAGCATGATACACTGAGAATGGAACAGTTGGACGGGGAAACAGAACGAGTCACACAATGGAATATAACGTTGTGGATAAAGTTTGGAATGACACTTTCATGTGTTCAACTGTTACATCTAAAGTCCTGCATCACTATACTGAGAGCTTTCTGTTTCTAAAAGACGTATTTGTGTTTTTGGAGTGTTTGTTCATCTTTTTTCAGAGCCTCTACTGCACAACGAGGATGAGGAAGTGAATTGCTGGTTGGGGAAAGTTTCTCTAAAACAAGTGAAGTCACAAAAAAAGGTGTCTGGACCTTTCTATAACATGGCATTTACATAAAAAAATATAAATTTGGTTGTAAAAAAAAAAAGCCAACTTCTCCTTTAATGCGGTGTATTCACAATGCTCTAGAATTGACTGTTGTTGTAATGGCAGAATATGCTCACCGGTTGGCAGCACTGGGGCAGTTGAATTTCACAGCATCGTATTGGACATCCTCGTCCTGTTTCTGGGGTTGAGGCAGTTGAACGGTAGAATACTGAGGCACTTCCTGGATTTTTAAGCGAGAGAAGTCTACGCTGGCGTAGTGAACGTCATCCTGGTCGATGGTGGCTGCTGTCTGTGCTGCAGTAGAGGTCATGGTCATACCTGAGAAGTTGTCATACACTGGACTAGAGTCTCCCTGATGGAGAGAGAGGACAGACAACATAAATAGACCTGGGGCAGACAGCATGAAGAGTGGAAATGTCCCACAAAGTAATAAACCTGATCTTACATCTGTTTGAACAGACTCACCTGTCCATTGTCTGCCGTGTGTCTTGTGTCAGAGGTAGTTTTGGAGACCTTCTTCCTGGTTTGTAAATGAATGAGTGAATGAATATATTAATAAAGTAATGAAGATAATAAAGTGAAATAATATTTAAAATATGAATTTTCACTCACCTGAACCACATGAGTCCAGAGAGACATGAAGCCAGTATGACACCTAGAACAACCACTATGATTCCTACAGCTGCAGTTATAACTGATGGTTGTTTCCCTAAAAGATAACATAGATGATATGAGTATATGTTATTATGAAGTGAAAATGAATATACAGCAATACAGGACATTAATGCAATACTTGTATGTAGAAGCCTATGTATAGTTATAAACCAAAGTGTCATAAGGCAAACTATGAGAAGATTATCTTGAAACATAATTTCTTATTGAACATCATTTTGTATTGAAGATGGAACTTTACCTGCTACAATGATCATCAGAGCTGTAGAGTTCATAGATCCTCTTCCATTCTGGGCCTCACAGTAATATTCTCCTCTGTCCTCAGAGCTGATGTTAGTGATGCTGTAACTCTGTCCTGATGCTTTTGGTGAGGCTACATTCTTCTTGTACCAGGTGTATTTGTCCACAGGTGGGTTGGCATCACTGCTGCAGGCCAGAGTCACTGAACTGCCCTCCACTACTCCACCAGAGGGACTGACTGACACTGAGGTGTTCTTTGGAGCATCTAGTAAAGCAGAATTTGTCAGAGTGTCAGGACTGTAGTACACTACCTCAAATGACGTCATGTCAAAAATGTATTATATCTAAAGTCAGAGGACTATCACTTACACAAAACATGAACAAGAATACATTAGGAGATACTTTAGGACTTGAGTGTCTATTAAACTATTCTTCAAGTGTTTGAGGTACTGAACATTCTAACTATAGACATGCATACATCTATGATATTGTGTGTAATTTCTATGTAATGATGAATATTGATAGATAAAGCAGTAATACCCTTCTTATTGACCTTAAATTATTGATACTTTCTGAGTATAATAGTAGTTTAATTCATACTCACACACTGCAGGAGAGTGGAGGTCCTCATGGTGTTCTACAGTACAGGAGTAACTGTCCACAGAATGACCCAACACTACTAGGGTATTACTAGAGTATTGTTGGGAAGTGGGCTCATCAAGACGTTGTCCGTTCTTGTACCAGATGTAGGTGGGGTTGGGGTTGTCAGTCAGAGTACAGGTGGTTCTACAGGTCAGTGTCTTCTGTCCCTCTGTAGCAGGAGTCACCTTCACCTGCAGACCTGAAACAATATGTATAAAACCACATACACCTCTGTGTCAACAGGATGGTTAATTCATTTATCCTGTAATATATTATGATATACAGTTGTATCATACAGTGTAGTATTACCTGTGACAGACAGAGTTGTTCCTGGGAAACTATGACCCCATTCAAAGTTGTTTTTTTTAAAAGTGAAGCGATACTCAGCTGAGTCCTCCTCTCTCAGATCTGAGATTCTCAGGTTGGAGGGACCTTTGTTTCTCCATGTCTCTTTGTCAGTGTACTTCACACGACCTTCATATCCTGGGTCTGTGGTTAGGTCCTCAGGGATTGACTTATTACTCCACCTAGATCTCTGTTTAGGACTAAACCAGAGTGATGATGTGACGATATCATAACCACTGTCATAAGTACAGGATATGTTCACTGTTGACCCCTTCAAGACACAGATTGTCCTCTTGGTGTAAGTCACTCTGCTGCATCTCTGACCATCGACACCTGGAATATAATGATTTCCATAGTGGAATCCAAAGTAGTTCTGACATCCTGTGTTACTGTTATGCTAAGTGTTATCTATGAGGACTGTTTAGCAGACAGAATAATTACATTTGAAAAGTTAAACGAGAATACTGAGTTGAATCCACACTCACACACTGAAGGAGAGTGGAGATCCTCATTGGCTTTTACAGCACAGGAGTAACTGTCTACAGCATAAGGGTAGACTGAATAGGGGGAAGTCTTCTCAGTTACAACCTGTCCGTTCTTGTACCAGGTGTAGGTGGGGTTACCAGTCAGAGGACAGTTGGTGGTGCTACAGGTCAGTATCCTCCATGTTGAAATCTGTGAATAAGGAGTCACCTTCACCTGCAGGTCTGGAGTAGACAACATCAACCTGAATCACCTGTTGTCTAGTGTCATCACATGATGCAATACATTTACCCTGAAGAAGGTGATGCTGAAACGTTGGTGGTTTTTACACAATAAATGACTGGGAGGTTATTCATATGAAGTGTGTGACTCTCTTTGTTGTTATAGCTTCCAGTTTACTCTCCGTTAGTCAGCACCTCTACACTAAATCAGTTTCTCTGGGTGTTGTTATAGCTTCCAGTTTATTCTCCGTTAGTCAGCACCTCTACACTAAATGAGTTTCTCTGGGTGTGTTGTTATAGATTCCAGTTTATTCTCCGTTAGTCAGCACCTCTACACTAAATCAGTTTCTCTGGGTGTGTTGTTATAGCTTCCAGTTTATTCTCCGTTAGTCAGCACCTCTACACTAAATACGTTTCTCTGGGTGTGTTGTTATAGCTTCCAGTTTATTCTCCTTTAGTCAACACCTCTACACTAAATCAGTTTCTCTGGGTGTGTTGCTACAGCTTCCAGTTTATTCTCCGTTAGTCAGCACCTCTACACTAAACCAGTTTCTCTTGGTGTGTTGTTATAGCTTCCAGTTTATTCTCCGTTAGTCAGCACCTCTACACTAAATACGTTTCTCTGGGTGTGTTGTTAAGAGCTTCCAGTTTATTTTCCGTTAGTCAGCACCTCTACACTAAATCAGTTTCTCTGGGTGTGTTGTTATAGCTTCCAGTTTATTCTCCGTTAGTCAGCACCTCTACACTAAATACGTTTCTCTGGGTGTGTTGTTATAGCTTACATTTTATTCTCCGTTAGTCAGCACCTCTACAATAAATCAGTTTCTCTGGGTGTGCGCCAGCTCATTACTTTTAATAGATTAATACAAATCAAGACCATTTCCAGACCTAAAGGGACAATGAAGATTAAACAGAAGAACAGACAATAGAATTTTACCTGTGACAGACAGAGTGACTCCAGGATCACCAGTATATTTCCCTCCGGTCTGATCTGTTAATAGTCTGAACCAGTACGTAGCTGAGTCACTCTCTCTCAGGTCTGTGATTCTCAGGGTGTGGCCATTCTTCATGTCTCTATGGTACGTCACACGTCCTTTATAGTCTGGGTCATCTAACAGACTCACAGGCTTCACCCCTGCATAATTTTTTGTGAACCAGAAGGTAGTTGATACTCTACCACTAGGATATGTGTAAGAGCAGGACATCTCCACTGTTGACCCCTTCAAGGTACAGATACTCTGAGTGGTGTATGTAACACTCCAGACATTCTGACCCAGTACCACTGAAACACAGTTAGACATCACAAGGACGTTACATTAGGTTCAAGGTCTTTTGACTCACACTAACACTTTGTTCCATAGTTGCTGAGTTGAGACATTGATACTCTTTGGTTGAGTGTGAATGGAAACCACAGATAAGCTTCACTCAGTGAGGCGTGAAAGATAACTGTTTAAAGTGAAGTGGAGATGCCAAATGTGTCGCCAGTAGAACATAAAAATGGTTATGCTTTTAGAAATATCTGTAGATTGATAAACAGGGCAACGTAAAGATAAGAATGAGACCATACCTGCTACAGACCAGAGAAAGACCACCAACACACTTCCTGCTGTTCTCAAGGCCATTGTTGCATCTCCAACCCTGCAGTCTTAGAAACATAAACAACAACTCACTCTATAGCTGGTGAATAACTCCACCTGATGCATTGAAGTAGAAACTGTAAATGGGGTACAGGGCCTCATTACTGAAAATGAACCAGGCTCATATTGTGTTGTGTTGTATTGTGCTGTATGGTTGTCTATGTGTCAGGACCCGGTGTGAGAAACAGTCACTAATAGTTGGCAGAACTCAGAAGATGAGGCAGACACAGCAGTACTAGAAACGGTGGTTTAACCTGTTTGGGCTACAGGGGCAGTATTGAGTAGCCAGATAAAAGGTGCCCAATTCAAACGGCCTCGTACTCAATTCTTGCTCGTACAATATGCATATTATTATTACTATTGGATAGAAAACACTCTCTAGTTTCTAAAACCGTTTGAATTATATCTGTGAGCAAACAGAACTCATTTGGCACAAACTTCCTGACCAGGAAGTGGAAAGTCTGAAATCGATGCTCTGTTCTACTTCCTGCCTATAAATGGGCATGATACGTATGAGTATACATGCACATCATACACCTTCCCCTGGATGTCAAGAGGCGGTGAGAGAAGAAATTTAGTGTTTATCTTGGTCTGAAGTGGAATACAAGCTCTTTGTATGACGTGTCCCTCATTTCCGGTTTTCTGGAGAGCGCGAGGCGGTACCTGGATTTGCCTTCTGTTTAGCTTCCGTAATAGGCGACTACTATCTCCGGCTTTGATTTTATTTGATACATGTGACCATGTCATCGTAAAGTATGTTTTTTCAATATAGTTTAATCAGATTATTGAAATTTTCGGGAGTTTTGCCGTGTTCTGTTCTCTGACTTTGTTGACGATGGAGAGATCCGTGCCACTTGGCTAGTGCGCTTGCTAAATCAAGAGGGAAAGTTGCCGTTCTAAATCCAAATAACGATTGTTCTGGACAAAGGACACCTTGTCCAACATTCTGATGAAAGATCAGCAAAAGTAAGAAACATTTTATGATGCTATTTCATGTATCTGTCGTACATGTGAAGTAGTCGTGGGCGGCCAACGTTTGGGTACTCTAGCTATACCGAAGCTGCATATCGTAATGAAGTTATTTTTAGAATTCTAACACTGCGATTTCATTAAGAACTAATGGATCTATCATTTCCTATACAACATGTATTTTTTAGTTATGTTTATGAATATCTATTTGGTCAGAATATGTGTGTCATAAAAAGTGTCAGAAAAATATCCGAACGTTGTGGGAAATAGTAGCTACGTTAGCAGAATGTATAACCACTGATTTCAGCTCTAAATATGCACATTTTCTAACAAAACATAAGTGTATGTATAACCGGATGTTATAGGACTGTCATCTGATGAAGAATATCAAGGTTAGTCAAGAATTATATATCTTTTACTGGTTTGTTACGATCGCTAAACTTTTGCTACTGGGATGTGTTTCTAGCTATTGTGGTAAGCTAATATAATGCTATATTGTGTTTTCACTGTAAAACACTTAGTAAATCTGAAATATTGTCTGGAATCACAAGATGCCTGTCTTTCATTTGCTGTACACTATGTATTTTTCAGAAATGTTTTATGATGAGTAATTATGTATTTGACGTTGGTGTCTGTAATTATTCTGGCTGCTTTCGGTGCAATTTCTGATTGTAGCTGCAATGTAAACTATGATTTATACCTGAAATATGCACATTTTTCGAACAAAACATAGATTTATTGAATAACATGTTATAAGACTGTATAAGAATGAAGTTGTTTTTTTGGCAAGTTTGGTTGTTTCTTGGTTAGTTAGGTTGGCTTTGTGCATGCTACCTGTGAAAAATGTCTGTCCTTTTTTGTATTTGGTGGTGAGCTAACATAAATATACGTGCTGTTTTCGCTGTAAAGCATTTTAAAAATCGGACATGTTGGCTGGATTCACAAGATGTGTACCTTTCATTTGCTGTATTGGACTTGTTAATGTGTGAAAGTTAAATATTAAAAAATATATATCTTTTGAATTTCGCGCCCTGCACTTGAAGTGGCTGTTGTCATAAGTGTACCGACGCCGGGCTGCAGCCATAAGAAGTTAAGCATATCACTAAGCACATCGTTTATGAGCGCTTGGAACACAGCCGGGGCGTTGGTCAGGCCGAAGGGCATCACCAAGTATTCATAGTGACAAGTAGGCGTGTTGAAAGCGGTCTTCCACTCGTCACCGGGTCTGATCAGCACAAGATGGTATGCGTTCCGCAGGTCAAGCTTAGTGAAGACAACTGCTTCCTGGAGCAGCTCAAAGGCTGTGGCCATAAGGGGTAGCAGCGGGTAGCGGTTACGGACGGTTATGGCATTGAGTCCCCGGTAGTCGAGGCAAGGACGTAATCCACCGTCTTTCTTGGCCACAGAGAAAAACCCTGCTCCCGCCGGCGAGGTGGATGGACGCATGAGGCCTGCTGCCAGAGCGTCCTTGATGTAGGTATCCATAGCAGCTCGTTCGGGAGGAGATAGGGAAAAGATCCGATCCCTGGGAGGGCAGGTGCCCGGAAACAGGTCGATGGGGCAATCGTAAGGTCTATGGGGTGGTATTCTGGTGGCCCTCTGTTTGCTAAATACCGGTTTGAGGTCATGGTAACACTCGGGAACTCGGGAAAGGTCGATGGATTCTAGAGACTCGGGAGGGGAACTCGGGGAACTCGGGGAACTCGGGAAGATACAAGTGGCTTGGCACGTAGGACCCCACTGCTTGATAGCGCCCACAGACCAGTCGATGTGAGGGTTATGGCTGTGAAGCCAGGGGTATCCAAGGACGAGAGGGAACTCGGAACAGGAGATCAGATGAAAGTTCATCACTTCCTGGTGTTGGGAAACTGAAAGTCGCAAGGGGGTAGTGACACGAGTGACAAGTCCAGATCCCAAATGGCTTCCATCCAACGTAGTAACCCTTATGGGGTCACTTAGAGGTTCAGAGGGAACGCCATTCTCCTTCGCCCAGACACCATCCATGAAGTTACCTGCGGCTCCAGAGTCTATCAAGGCTTGAAGAGAAAGCTCGTGGTTGTCCCAGGAAAGGGTAACTGGAATGAGCAGGCATGAGTTGGATGGATGGGAGGAGGTTATGTTTCCCGTTACAGTCCTCCCAGGCCTGCACGGGAGAGTGCGTTTCCCTGGAGCCCGGGACACATGGAGCGGAAATGGGCCGGTTTTCCACAATATAGACAGCATCGCTCCC
Organism: Salvelinus fontinalis; assembly: GCF_029448725.1. Lineage (NCBI taxonomy): Eukaryota > Metazoa > Chordata > Actinopteri > Salmoniformes > Salmonidae > Salvelinus > Salvelinus fontinalis. The sequence goes on along the minus strand of NC_074674.1, from coordinate 47,369,741 downwards.
TCATCCAGCGGTCTCTCTCAGCCTGGGAGATGCGTCCAACCTGCATGGTTTCCGGTGGAGCCAGCGAGGATAAAGGTGGAGACTCGGAGCTGGGACTGATAGGAGCTAGGGTGAGAGGTCTACGGTTGAGCTCTCTCTCTCTCAGACGCTGGTCTATGCGTGAGGCCAATTTGATAAGGGACTCGAGATTGTCCGGTGGTTCCCGAGTGGCCAGTTCATCTTGGATGGTGTCGGAAAGACCCTTCAAAAATCACGCTGTAAGCGCCTCGACGTTCCAGCTGCTCGCTGCTGCCACCGTGCGGAACTGGATGGCATAGTCCGTCACGCTGCGCCGTCCTTGGCGGAGAGTCAGGAGCTGTTTGGCTGAGTCAGGGTCGCTGGTAGGACCTTGGAACACTCGCTTGAATTCTTCAGCAAAGGTAGAGTAGCTGGCACAGCAGGGACTTTTGGCATCCCACACAGCAGTAGCCCAGGCTAGGGCTTTTTCCGACAACAGGGCGATGATATATGCTATCTTGGACCGGTCGGTGGCAAATGACGAGGGTTGCAGCTCGAAGGAGAGAGAACATTGGGTGAAAAACCCCTTACAAACACTGGGATCACCTGAGAACCGTTGGGGAGGTGGCAGACGAGGTTCAGCCAGGGGGTTAACTGCCACGGGCACTTGAATCTGATGTACTGGAGCAGACGCAGTTGCCGGGGAAAGTCGATCAGAAATCTGCTTTATGGAAGTCAGCATCTCCGACAGAAGTTGAGAATGTCTAGCCATTAAGGCCTCTTGCTGAACCAGAGCAGCTTCGTGACGTTGGACAGTCCCCTCGTGGTGGGACAGCATTGAAAAAAAATCCTGGGTACTGGCTGCCTCTGGGTTTATTTTAATGGCTCTGTGTTTGTCAGGACCCGGTGTGAGAAACAGTCACTAATAGTCGGCAGAACCCAGAAGATGAGGCAGACACAGCAGTACTAGAAACGGTGGTTTAATCAAAGTAAAAGATCTTCAGGCAAAAATATAAATACACAACGTCAAAAGAAAAAGCCAAGAAAAAAAATGGATATCCTCCAAAAATACAAAGAAAATCCACAAAGTGGTAAGAACAGCAGGGAAAAGACAAACCTCAGAAGACTAATCAAAAATAAACAAGAACAAAACCAGAGAACCTCTGGAAAATCCAACAAGAGAAATAGAAGTTCACAGCATGGCTGGGGCTTGGTGCTAACATACAAACACAGAGCAAAGAACTGAGGGACACTAATGGTTTAAACACCTACAAGGAAATAAGACACAGGTGAAAACAATAATTAGAAGGGAAAAAACAAAAGGTTCAAAAAGGTGCAATGGGGACATCTAGTGACCAAAACCTGAATAGTCCTGGCCAAAACCTGACACTATGTGAATACTGTCTGTCTATAAGTCTACAGCACTATGTATGTAATGTGTGTGATGTGTTGCATGTCTGTCTACGTCTGTCTATTTAAGATGACATGATGTATGATGCAAAACAATGTCCTAATGGATACAATAAAGTCATCACCATCATCATCATCAACAGCAATCGCTTATTGAACAGATGTGTGCTACTGTGAACACATATTTCTACATTGATAGTTCTGAAGCTGTTTTAGTCTCAGAACCCCAAATATAGGAGGATAAATGTTCAATCATCTACGGTCCGTCAAGCTGTACAGCAGCCTAAAGACTGACCACCAGGTTCAATGATAGCTCCTATCACCAAGCTGTGAGGATAAACAGCAAGTGACTCACACACACACACACACACACACACACACACACACACACACACACACACACACACACACAAACACACACACAAGGGAAGGCCCATAAGGCTCATGGAGTCTGTATCAAAGTCTAGAGAGCTGGTTGTTATGGATGTAGAAAAGTTAAAACACACATCCTACACAGTATAGATGTCAACCCTACTCCCTATCAGTCTGGTCCTGAAGGGCCCTCAGATAAATCTGCTGTGTCACACACACATTTGAAATACTTTATTTGAAACAAATAATAAAAAATAAGAAAAGGGTTTAAACATTTTAAAGTTCCTGTATGTATGCCACTCAAGGGTCCAGAAATGACCTCCTTCTTGAAACAGCATGACAGCTGAAACAGAGCAGTACCTAGTTAGTTGATTTGTCCTAGTTTTTCTCAGAACCTCAATCTGGAGCCCACACACTGCCAGACTGTGTCAGCCAAATATCAGCTCCAGCAGCTAGCACCTCCACACAGGCTGTCCAAGCACCACGAGGGGCTGGTATTTAAGCAGATTCTCTGTAAAGACCTGCTCCATGTAGTAGTTAAATGAGCAGCCCACTTCCACAACGAGCACCTCTCCTGCCCCCACAATACAATATCTGGCGTATTTGGCTCACAGGAAAACACATCATAATCAACAAAAAAACAGCTTCCCCTGACACAACAATGTTTATGTATGTGTGATGATGGTGAGACTACTTGTCTCACCTCACTGGCAATCAGGTCAACAAGGTGGTCATGTCTAGCAATGTACAACTCCCCCCCCCCTCCTCACACACACACACACACACACACACACACACACACACACACACACACACACACACACACACACACACACACACACACACACACACACACACACACACACACACACACACACACACACACACACACACACACACACACACACACACACACACACACACACACACACACACATACACACACACTGCAGTGTTACAATGCTTGTCTGCACGTCTTTTTTACCCTGGTTAATCATCTCATCTCAGATCAACACTCCTACACTGAGACACTTTATGAATACTGACCCTGATATAACAACCAAAACACAGATCAAAACATAACAAGAAGTAAAATGATACATTACCCTCAAGAATATGACTTATGAAAAAAAAGAAATAATTAAAAACTATATTTCAAGACATTGTCAAGAGTACTTACAGAGTGAAGTGAAGGGGAGAGGTCTTGTACAGTGAGTCAACTGACTGGTAGTGAGTGTCAGTTCTGTGGTTGATACATATTTAAAATAGAACACAAGTAGCTGATGCAGAAGTGGCCTCTACTTCCTCTTTAAGACATTAACATGCATGAGGACCAGAACAGCATGTCAGAAAAGGGAGATTACTGTATTAAAATGGGTCCTACATTTCTATAATGGACACAATGTCCCCCATTTACACTTTTATTTAAATACAGAACCATGTTAATATGTTGACTATTCTATATGGAATGTTTATAATATATTAGAATGTGTTGCCTTGCCCCTCTGAGTTCTACATGGAACAGGTCAAAGTTCCATTTACATTTGGTCAGTTCCATGATGTCATTCATTCTATTCTACAAACACATTCAATTTACACTCCTCATCAGCTGCATCAAAGTGATACTGAAGGTTCCAGTGTTCTAGACTAGAGTTCTCCCAACTGGCATCTCAACATTACTGCAGTGTTCTAGACTAGAGTTCTCCCTACTGGCATCTCAACATTACTGCAGTGTTCTAGACTAGAGCTCTCCCTACTGGCATCTCAACATTACTGCAGTGTTCTAGACTAGAGCTCCACCTACTGGCATCTCAACATTACTGCAGTGTTCTAGACTAGAGCTCCACCTACTGACATCTCAACATTACTGCAGTGTTCTAGACTAGAGCTCCCCCTACTGGCATCTCAACATTACTGCAGTGTTCTAGACTAGAGCTCCACCTACTGACATCTCAACATTACTGCAGTGTTCTAGACTAGAGCTCCACCTACTGACATCTCAACATTACTGCAGTGTTCTAGACTAGAGCTCCACCTACTGGCATCTCAACATTACTGCAGTGTTCTAGACTAGAGCTCCACCTACTGACATCTCAACATTACTGCAGTGTTCTAGACTAGAGCTCCCCCTACTGGCATCTCAACATTACTGCAGTGTTCTAGACTAGAGTTCTCCCTACTGGCATCTCAACATTACTGCAGTGTTCTAGACTAGAGTTCTCCCTTCTGGCATCTCAACATTACTGCAGTGTTCTAGACTAGAGCTCCACCTACTGGCATCTCAACATTACTGCAGTGTTCTAGACTAGAGCTCCACCTACTGGCATCTCAATATTACTGCAGTGTTCTAGACTAGAGGTCTCCCTACTGGCATCTCAACATTACTGCAGTGTTCTAGACTAGAGCTCTCCCTACTGGCATCTCAACATTACTGCAGTGTTCTAGACTAGAGTTCTCCCTACTGGCATCTCAACATTACTGCAGTGTTCTAGACTAGAGCTCCACCTACTGGCATCTCAACATTACTGCAGTGTTCTAGACTAGAGCTCCACCTACTGGCATCTCAACATTACTGCAGTGTTCTAGACTAGAGCTCTCCCTACTGGCATCTCAACATTACTGCAGTGTTCTAAACTAGAGTTCTCCCTACTGGCATCTCAACATTACTGCAGTGTTCTAGACTAGAGCTCCACCTACTGGCATCTCAACATTACTGCAGTGTTCTAGACTAGAGTTCTCCCTACTGGCATCTCAACATTACTGCACCATCCTAATAATAATGTCCTCAATAATGTTGGGCTAATATCAATATTACGAACTGGAATTACATCAGATATAATGGTGAAACACAACACTGTCTACTTGACAAAGTCACATTTAATCACACAAACACTGATGTCTGTAGTATTACAACATGTCACTATCATATTATGTTACACTGTTGACCCTTGTGTTCAGTGCTGGTAGTAGCATTAGTTAGCAGAGACATCAGTATCATCATCACCACAACCTGCTGTATTGACTGCTGCTGTCCATATACTGTATAGTCTAATGTAGCCTGTTATCCATATAGAGTCTAATGTAGCCTGTTATTCATACATAGTCTAATGTAGCCTGTTATCCATATAGTATAATGTAGCCTGTTATCTATACATTTTCTTATGTAGCCTGTTATCCATATATAGTCTAATGTAGCCTGTTATGCATATATAGTCTATTGTAACCTGTTATCCGTATATAGTCTAATGTAGCCTGTTATCCATATATAGTATAATGTAGCATGTTATCCATATATAGTCGAATGTAGCCTGTTGTCCATATATAGCCTAATGTAGCCTGTTATCCATATATAGTCTAAAGTAGCCTGTTATCTATATATAGACTAATGTAGCATGTTATCCATATATAGTATAATGTAGCATGTTATCCATATATAGTCTAAAGTAGCCTGTTATCTATATATAGTCTAATGTAGCCTGTTATCCATATATAGTATAATGTAGCATGTTATCCATATATAGTCGAATGTAGCCTGTTGTCCATATATAGTCTAATGTAACCTGTTATCCATATATAGTCTAATGTAGCCTGTTATCCATATATAGTCTACTGTAGCCTGTTATCAATATATAGTCTAATGTAGCCTGTTATCCATATATAGTCTTATGTAGCCTGTTATCCATATATAGTTTAATGTAGTCTGTTATCCATATATAGTCTAATGTAGCCTGTTATCTATATATAGTCTAATGTAGCCTGTTATCCATATATAGTTTCATGTAGCCTGTTATCCATATCTAGACTAATATAGCCTGTTATCCATATATAGTCTAATGTAGCCTGTTATCCATATATCGTTTAACGTAGCCTGTTATCCATATATAGTCTAATGTAGCCTGTTATCCAAACATAGTATAATGTAGCCTGTTATCCATATATAATTTAATGTTGTGGCGTATTCTGCACAGAGCCTTCACCGTGCGCTGCCACTTTAAGAGCTCATCAGCAGTCAGGAAGGAGGAAATAAAGCTCTTCTGGCTCTCTGTGTGGAGCTGTTGGTTGGTGCACAGTGTGTGCAACTCTGCAGAAGGCTTGTTTATTTTCAGTGTGCTTAGTTGTAAAGTGTTAAGTCGATTGCTGTTGTTACCTCTCCAGGTCGTGGTTTTAAAATACTTGTTTTTCCAGACATTGAAGTTAGGTTCACTTTAGGTTCTTAATGAAAGATGAAAAGACGTTATTTATAGACGTCTTTGTTTGTGCCAAATGAAAGCTGGTCCAGACCGGGCAAAATCTCAACCAAACTAGACGTCTATGATTGGTTCAGATTTGGTCCGGACCAGACCAAAAACCAACGTCCGTGAACGTGGAAATCAGGGCCGGTCCGGAATGGAAAAAAAAAAATACATCCAAGAGGTGTCAGTGTAGGACGGTGCTTAATGAGGCATAGCCTACAGTGTTGTCTGAAATGTAATCTTAGGAATGCCCATCTATGTTGTAGGCCTACCATTTGTAAAACACCAAAGAAGACTGCCAGTTCGGACATGACCAAAAAATATGTCCAAAAGATGTCGGCCTGTGCTTACGGGGGTGTTTTCTACCATGTCGGCCCACAATAGAATTTCATGAATGACCGTCCATTTGGTAGGTCCACCGTTTGTAAAACAGGCCGTTTCATCAACTTAATTAGTCCTGATTCATGTGACTAATCAATTTGGCTAATTAAGCTCTTAATTTCAGCTACCCAACTTTATCAGGAGGAGTTATCCTGAGCCTATTTGCAATGTGTTTACACAGCGAGAAATGCAGAAATATGTTTTTTCTCTAACTATGATCAGCTTATGTAAAACATTGAAGGATACAAACTTGAAACCACTGATCATGACAATTTAGCCCACGGGATGAATCTCCTGGACAGCAGTGACTAGCCTGGTTGTCCAGTCCATATTGTCTATTTTACTTTGACCTGTCCTGTTTTTAGAATATGTTGTTTGTGAAGTGTCAGCTCATTTGTTATGTCATTGGGCGTCATTTATGTTAGGCTATTTGATCGGAGAAACCTGATGTAAAAAGTTTCCCGAAAAGGCCACATATTCTTTTTACCAAATGTTATATCTACTGCATTATTTTTTACAGAATGTTGGTGGAGCGCTGCAGTGATGGGTCTCTCCAACAGCACCCTGGAGAGGCATGCTGGGAATGGACAATATACATATTTTGCATCCCTGTCTTTGACAAAGTGGTTACTGCTTATCACAGGGTGGAATCAGCATATTATTATTACTAATGGATAGAAAACACTCTCTGGTTTCTAAAACCGTTTGAATTATATCTGTGAGTCAAACAGAACTCATTTGGCACAAACTTCCTGACCAGGAAGTGGAAAGTCTGAAATCGAGGCTCTGTTCTACTTCCTGCCTATAAATGGTCATGATACGTATTAGTATACGTGCACTTCGTAGACCTTCCCCTGGATGTCAAGAGGCGGTGAGAGAAGAAATGTAGTGTTTATCTTGGTCTGAAGTGGAATACAAGCTCTTTGTATGACGTGTCCCCCATTTCTTGTTTTCTGGAGAGCGCGAAGAGGGACATGGATTTGCCTTCTGTTTAGCTGCCGTTATAGGCGACTAATATCTCCGGCTTTGATTGTATTTGATACATGTGACCATATCATCGTAAAGTATGTTTTTTCAATATAGTTTCATCAGATTATTGAAATTTTTTCGGGAGTTTTGCCGTGTTCCGTTCTCTTCCGTTTGTTGACATGGAGAGCGTCGTGCCACTTGGCTAGTGTGCTTGCTAATCCAAGAGGGAAAATGGACGTTCTAAATCCAAACAACGATTGTTCTTGACAAAGGACACCTTGTCCCAACCTTGTCCCAACATTCTGATGGAAGATCAACAAAAGTAAGAAACATTTTATGATGCTATTTCATATATCTGTCGTGCATGTGAACTAGTCGCCGGCGCCCAACTTTGGGGTACTCTAGCTATACCGAAGCTGGATGTCGTAATGAAGTTATTTTTTAGAATTCTAACACTGCGATTTCATTAAGAACTAATGGATCTATCATTTCCTATACAACATGTATTTTTTGTTATGTTTATGAATAGCTATTTGGTAGGAATATGTGTGTCAGAAAAAGTGCCCGAAAAATATCGTTGCTGTTTAGACGTTGTGGAAAAAGTAGCTAAGTTAGCACAATGTGTAACCACTGATTTCAGCTCTAAATATGCACATTTTTGAACAAAACATAAGTGTATGTATAACATGATGTTATAGGACTGTCATCTGATGAAGAATATCAAGGTTAGTCAAAAAATATACATATTTTACTGGTTTGTTACGATCGCTAACTTTTGCTACTGGGAAATGGCTTGTCTTTCTGGCTATTGTGGTAAGCTAATATAACGCTATATTGTGTTTTCGCTGTAAAACACTTAATAAATCGGAAATATTGTCTGGAATCACAAGATGCCTGTCTTTCATTTGCTGTACACTATGTATTTTTCAGAATTGTTTTATGATGAGTAATTAAGTATTTGACGTTGGTGTCTGTAATTATTATGGCTGCTTTCGGTGCAATTTCTGATGGTAGCTGCAATGTAAACTATGATTTATACCTGAAATATGCAAATTTTTCGAACAAAACATAGATTTATTGTATAACATGTTATAAGACTGTCATCTGATGAAGTTGTTTGTTGGTTAGTTTGGTTGGTTCTTGGTTAGTTAGGTTGGCTTTGTGCATGCTACCTGTGCTGTGAAAAATGTCTGTCCTTTTTTTGTATTTGGTGGTGAGCTAACATAAATATACGTGCTGTTTTCGCTGTAAAACATTTTAAAAATCTTACATATTGGCTGGATTCACAAGATGTGTACCTTTCATTTGCTATATTGGACTTGTTAATGTGTGAAAGTTAAATATTTAAAAAATATATATTTTGAATTTCGCGCCCTGCACTTGAGCTGGCTGTTGTCATAAGTGTACAAACGTCGGGCTTGCAGCCAGAAGAATTAATACTACTCCTAAACACAACCCACAGTCACTGTGTCTCATGTTAATACTACTCCTAAACACAACCCACCATCACTGTGTCTCATGTTAATACAACTCCTAAACACAACCCACCATCACTGTGTCTCATGTTAATACTACTCCTAAACACAACCCACCATCACTGTGACTCTTGTTAATACTACTCCTAAACACAACCCACCATCACTGTCTCATGTTAATACTACTCCTAAACACAACCCACCATCACTGTGTCTCATGTTAATACTACTCCTAAACACAACCCACCATCACTGTGTCTCATGTTAATACTACTCCTAAACACAACCCACCATCACTGTCTCATGTTAATACTACTCCTAAACACAACCCACCATCACTGTGTCTCATGTTAATACTACTCCTAAACACAACCCACCATCACTGTGTCTCATGTTAATACTACTCCTAAACACAACCCACCATCACTGTGTCTCATGTTAATACTACTCCTATACACAACCCACCATCACTGTGTCTCATGTTAATACTACTCCTAAACACAACCCACCATCACTGTGACTCTTGTTAATACTACTCCTAAACACAACCCACCATCACTGTCTCATGTTAATACTACTCCTAAACACAACCCACCATCACTGTGACTCTTGTTAATACTACTCCTAAACACAACCCACCATCACTGTCTCATGTTAATACTACTCCTAAACACAACCCACCATCACTGTGACTCTTGTTAATACTACTCCTAAACACAACCCACCATCACTGTCTCATGTTAATACTACTCCTAAACACAACACACCATCACTGTGTCTCTTGTTAAAACTACACCTAAAGCTCCAATAAAACATCAACTCATTCACTCTTACTCTTACTGTCACTCTGTTGCTCTGAGAGCTCTTAAAATAGCATGCTAAAGTCTTCATGTGAAACCACATGTACAAAGGTGCCAATCACTTTGGTCGTGACTGTATATCCAACAATCAGATTAATATATAAAAATACATTTACACTCACACAAATAGACACACAAACAGAAACACACACACACACACACACACACACACACACACACACACACACACACACACACACACACACACACACACACACACACACACACACACACACACACACACACACACACACACACACACACACAAACAGTAACACACACACACGCACGCGCACGCGCACGCGCACACGCACACGCACACACACTCAGTCATACTTGACCCTGTTATACTTTGACAGTGAACATGACCCTATTGAATGGAGATCTGGGTATTACTGGCAAACTTTACTGATCATGTTTTAAACATGTAAATGAATCAACTGAACTAAACTAAACACATAAAACCACAGTCCAGGATCAGTATTCACAAAGTGTATCAGAGTAGGAGAGCTGATCTGGGATCAGTTATATGGATTATATGGACTGTCTGAGACACTTTATGAAAACAGGCCCTGATGTAACAACCAATCACAGTTGAAAATAAACCAACAAGTACAAAGATACAGTAAGTCATGTGATGTATGGCTAAAAACATCAAAACTAAAACTATATTTCAAGATATCGTCAAGTGTACTTACAGAGTGAAGTAAAGGGGAGAGGTCTTGTACAGTTAGTCAACTTACTGTCACTGTGTGGAAACAAGAAGTAGTCTACTGTAAGTATTAGTAGAAGCAGGCATAGCCTAAGTGTGAGTTCTGTGGTTAACACGTTTTAAAAGTAGTCGAGTCAGGTCATTAACATGCAGGAACAGCATGTCACATTAGGGATGTTACTGTATCTAAATAGAACATGGTCTAATGTCAGAATACTGTAGTTACATTTCTTTATTTGAGGAGTGGACCTACATGTTTTACAAGAGACACAATGTGACCCATTCCCATCACTCCTCATCAGCTGGTACTGAAGGTTCCAGAACAGATGAAAGGGGAGTATCTTTGGTTCCAGTGTTCTAGACTAGAGTTCTCCCTACTGACATCTCAACATTACTGCAGCTTCCAGGCTTCATATACAAAATAGAAGGTAAAATAACATTTGAAAATTTAGAAAATGTATTTGGAATAAAACAGTCACGCATGTAAAAATACTGTTATTCAGACTTATGTTGAACTGGCGTTTGAATTGAGTGAACTAGTGATCTCCGCTAGCTTGTTAGCTACATGAAGCTGCTGTTATTCAGTGATAAACAAGTATTTTTGTGCATCACACAGCTACTCTGAATGGACTGGATTGTGAACAATATGATGTGCTGAACTGCCGATCTGCGGCCAACAAGGCAGAGCTCATCTCAGCCTATGCGTCCCTCCAGTCCCTCGACTTCTTGGCACTGACGGAAACATGGCTCACCACAGATAACACTGCTACTCCTACTGCTCTCTCTTCGTCTGCCCACGTGTTCTCGCACACCCCGAGAGCTTCTGGTCAGCGGGGTGGTGGCACCGGGATCCTCATCTCTCCCAAGTGGTCATTATCTCTTTCTCCCCTTACCCATCTGTCTATCGCCTCCTTTGAATTCCATGCTGTCACAGTTACCAGCCCTTTCAAGCTTAACATCCTTATCATTTATCGCCCTCCAGGTTCCCTCGGAGAGTTCATCAATGAGCTTGATGCCTTGATAAGCTCCTTTCCTGAGGACGGCTCACCTCTCACAGTTCTGGGTGACTTTAACCTCCCCACGTCTACCTTTGACTCATTCCTCTCTGCCTCCTTCTTTCCACTCCTCTCCTCTTTTGACCTCACCCTCTCACCTTCCCCCCCTACTCACAAGGCAGGCAATACGCTTGACCTCATCTTTACTAGGTGCTGTTCTTCCACTAACCTCATTGCAACTCCCCTCCAAGTCTCCGACCACTACCTTGTATCCTTTTCCCTCTCGCTCTCATCCAACACTTCCCACACTGCCCCTACTCGGATGGTATCGCGCCGTCCCAACCTTCGCTCTCTCTCCCCCGCTACTCTCTCCTCTTCCATCCTATCATCTCTTCCCTCTGCCCAAACCTTCTCCAACCTATCTCCTGATTCTGCCTCCTCAACCCTCCTCTCCTCCCTTTCTGCATCCTTTGACTCTCTATGTCCCCTATCCTCCAGGCCGGCTCGGTCCTCCCCTCCCGCTCCGTGGCTCGACGACTCATTGCGAGCTCACAGAACAGGGCTCCGGGCAGCCGAGCGGAAATGGAGGAAAACTCGCCTCCCTGCGGACCTGGCATCCTTTCACTCCCTCCTCTCTACATTTTCCTCTTCCGTCTCTGCTGCTAAAGCCACTTTCTACCACTCTAAATTCCAAGCATCTGCCTCTAACCCTAGGAAGCTCTTTGCCACCTTCTCCTCCCTCCTGAATCCTCCCCCCCCCCCCCTCCTCCCTCTCTGCAGACGACTTCGTCAACCATTTCGAAAAGAAGGTTGACGACATCCGATCCTCGTTTGCTAAGTCAAACGACACCGCTGGTTCTGCTCACACTGCCCTACCCTGTGCTCTGACCTCTTTCTCCCCTCTCTCTCCAGATGAAATCTCGCGTCTTGTGACGGCCGGCCGCCCAACAACCTGCCCGCTTGACCATATCCCCTCCTCTCTTCTCCAGACCATTTCCGGAGACCTTCTCCCTTACCTTACCTCGCTCATCAACTCATCCTTGACCGCTGGCTACGTCCCTTCCGTCTTCAAGAGAGCGAGAGTTGCACCCCTTCTGAAAAAACCTACACTCGATCCCTCCGATGTCAACAACTACAGACCAGTATCCCTTCTTCTTTTCTCTCCAAAACTCTTGAACGTGCCGTCCTTGGCCAGCTCTCCTGCTATCTCTCTCAGAATGACCTTCTTGATCCAAATCAGTCAGGTTTCAAGACTAGTCACTCAACTGAGACTGCTCTTCTCTGTATCACGGAGGCGCTCCGCACTGCTAAAGCTAACTCTCTCTCCTCTGCTCTCATCCTTCTAGACCTATCGGCTGCCTTCGATACTGTGAACCATCAGATCCTCCTCTCCACCCTCTCCGAGTTGGGCATCTCCGGCGCGGCCAACGCTTGGATTGCGTCCTACCTGACAGGTCGCTCCTACCAGGTGGCGTGGCGAGAATCTGTCTCCTCACCACGCGCTCTCACCACTGGTGTCCCCCAGGGCTCTGTTCTAGGCCCTCTCCTATTCTCGCTATACACCAAGTCACTTGGCTCTGTCATAACCTCACATGGTCTCTCCTATCATTGCTATGCAGACGACACACAATTAATCTTCTCCTTTCCCCCTTCTGATGACCAGGTGGCGAATCACATCTCTGCATGTCTGGCAGACATATCAGTGTGGATGATGGATCACCACCTCAAGCTGAACCTCGGTAAAACGGAGCTGCTCTTCCTCCCGGGGAAGGACTGCCCGTTCCATGATCTCGCCATCACGGTTGACAACTCCATTGTGTCCTCCTCCCAGAGCGCTAAGAACCTTGGTGTGATCCTGGACAACACCCTGTCGTTCTCAACTAACATCAAGGCGGTGGCCCGTTCCTGTAGGTTCATGCTCTACAACATCCGCAGAGTACGACCCTGCCTCACACAGGAAGCGGCGCAGGTCCTAATCCAGGCACTTGTCATCTCCCGTCTGGATTACTGCAACTCGCTGTTGGCTGGGCTCCCTGCCTGTGCTCATCCAGAACGCCGCAGCCCGACTGGTGTTCAACCTTCCCAAGTTCTCTCACGTCACCCCGCTCCTCCGCTCTCTCCACTGGCTTCCAGTTGAAGCTCGCATCCGCTACAAGACCATGGTGCTTGCCTACGGAGCTGTGAGGGGAACGGCACCTCAGTACCTTCAGGCTCTGCTCAGGCCCTACACCCAAACAAGGGCACTGCGTTCATCCACCTCTGGCCTGCTCGCCTCCCTACCACTGAGGAAGTACAGTTCCCGCTCAGCCCAGTCAAAACTGTTCGCTGCTCTGGCACCCCAATGGTGGAACAAACTCCCTCACGACGCCAGGACAGCGGAGTCAATCACCACCTTCCAGAGACACCTGAAACCCCACCTCTTCAAGGAATACCTAGGATAGGATAAAGCAATCCTTCTGCCCCCCCCCCCCTTAAAAGATTTAGATGCACTATTGTAAAGTGGCTGTTCCACTGGATGTCATAAGGTGAATGCACCAATTTGTAAGTCGCTCTGGATAAGAGCGTCTGCTAAATGACTTAAATGTAAATGTAAATGTAATGTGCTGCTGCTGAATTACAGCAAAACCCCATAGTTAACTAGTGAGCTAGCTAGTTAGCTAACTTTTATCTATCAACATTAGCTAGCTACAAACAACAGACAACAGTGTCATGTCATTATGCCAAGGCCAAGGCAAGCTGCTCTGAGTGTCCAGTGTGTTCTTGTGTGAAAGAGATGTGTTCAGCTCACTGATCTTCAGAACAATGGACCCAAAGTGAACCCTGACATCCATATAACTAAGTCTGTCTGTCTGTCTGGGATTATTGTGTTCCATTGTGTCTGCACGTTGCTTGTTATTTTAAATGACAATGAATAATCTTTCATGTAATTGTTTATTGCTGCTTCGTTATTGTTATTTTATTGTCTGATCTGTTTTTTGAAACATTTTTAAAATATATTTTTTAAATGATTTTCTTACATAAAAACAACTGCATTGTTAGTTAAGGGCTTGTCATTAACCATTTCACAGGAAGGTCTACACCTGTTGTATTTGGAGCATGTGACTAATACAATTTGATGTGATTTGTGTGTTTAGGTGCTGGACATTACTCCCTCTGACACTGGGTTTCTGAACATCTAAAAGTCTGAGCCGTTTGGGGGGTTCTACTAGCTGACATATGGAATTGTTTTAAGGTGGTCATACCATGGATCATTTAGCTATTTAATTTTGAATTATAGTACCGCTTTAGGTAAAAAAGGAGAAGGAGTAATGAACCTATAACTGTAGGAATGTATACCGTGGAATAACCATAATTAAACATACTCACCCACATGAGTCCATAGGGGAGGAGAGGTCCACCACTGGAGTCTAGAGGGGAGGAGAGGTCCAACACTGGAGTCCAGAGTGGAGGAGAGGTCCACCACTGGAGTCCAGAGGGGAGGAGAGGTCCACCACTGGAGTCCAGAGGGGAGGAGAGGTCCACCACATGAGTCCATAGGGGAGGAGAGGTCCACCACTGGAGTCCAGAGGGGAGGAGAGGTCCACCACTGGAGTCCAGAGGGGAGGAGAGGTCCACCACTGGAGTCCAGAGGGGAGGAGAGGTCCACCACTGGAGTCCTGAGGGGAGGAGGTGTGCACCACTGGAATCCTGAGGGGAGGAGAGGTCCACCACTGGAGTATAGGGGAAGGGGGGGAGTCCACCACTGGAGTCATGAGGGGAGGAGAAGTCAACCACTTGAGTCCAGAGGGGAGAAGAAGTCCACCACTGGAGTCCATAGAGGAGGAGAGGTCCACCACTGGAGTCCATAGAGGAGGAGAGGTCCACCACTGGAGTCCTGAGGGGAGGAGAGGTCCACCACTGTAGTACAGGGGGGAGGAGAGGTCCACCACTGGAGTCATTAGGGGAGGAGAGGTCCACCACTGGAGTCCAGAGGGGAGGAGAGGTCCACCACTGGAGTCCTGAGGGGAGGATAGGTCCACCACTGGAGTCCATAGAGGAGGAGAGGTCCACCACTGGAGTCCATAGAGGAGGAGAGGTTCACCACTTGAGCCCATAGAGGAGGAGAGGTCCACCACTGGAGTCCAGAGGGGAGGAGAGGTCCACCACTGGAGCCCTGAGGGGAGGAGAAGTCCACCACTGGAGCCCTGAGGGTAGGAGAAGTCCACCACTGGAGCCCTGAGGGTAGGAGAGGTCCACCACTGGAGTCCATAGAGGAGGAGAGGTCCACCACTGGAGTCCATAGAGGAGGAGAGGTCCACCACTTGAGCCCATAGAGGAGGAGAGGTCCACCACTGGAGTACAGAGGGTAGGAGAGGTCCACCACTGGAGTCCTGATGGGAGGAGAGGTCAACCACGTGAGTCCAGAGGGGAGAAGAGATCCCCCACTGGAGTCATGAGGGTAGGAGAGGTCCACCACTGGAGTCCTGAGGGGAGATGTCCACCACTAGAGTCCAGAGTGGAGGAGAGGTCCACCACTGGAATCCTGAGTTAAGGAGAGGTCCTCCCCTCAGGAAACATTGTAGGTGAACCTCACAATAAATCAATGTTAGAATTACAGCATGTATTTCTTTATTGTCGTAGTATTTTGATTCAATCAGAAATCAAACTCCTCTAATAATGGCTATGCTCCCTCTGGTGGGGTCTGGTAGTGCAGTCTGTATATACTAAGCCCCTCGTGGTAGAGTCTGGAAGTGTAGTCTGACTATACTATGCTCCCCGTGGTGGGGTCTGGTGGTGCAGTCTGTCTATACTATGCCACCGTGGTGGGGTCTGGTGGTGCAGTCTGTCTATACTATGTCGGTGAGATGGAGAGACAGACAGACAGACACACAAACACATTTAAGGTGAGGGAGGATACAAATTTTTTACGAGTATGGCCTTATTTCACAGCATTTTGGATGACTGTCTTTCATTATCCATTCAACCAGCTCAATGTAACATCAATATATTTATGGTACTACATGTCATGATACTCTAATGTTCCCTATAGCCATCATGAGGTTGTTACAACCTAGAATATGAATGAAAGGTTACAACGTAGATGCACAGGTCGAGAGAAACATTTGAGTCATCAAGGTGACTGACAGTGACACATTCAGTATCGCCTTGTACACTCTGGCCTGCATCTAGCTGATCTAGGATGTAATCATTAGTCCAACATATGCAAACAAGAGTTTCTCTTGGACAAATTCAGGTATGTTTATCCCATTTTGTTCCGTTTGCTTTTGTTTAAAAAAACGTTTTTCAACAGAATCGGTGGAATGAATACACCTCTGATCACATTCAAACACAGTTCACTTTCAAAGCAGACACATACAAATAGCATGATCACGTTGCCCATTGTAGAATTCCTTCTCGCATCTCTGCACTATACTCCTCTCACCTTTTCCCTTCACTTGTGGACTTCAGTGCACAACACATCAGCTGTCTGTGAGCAGGATAAAAAAACTTTCCAAGCCAAACCCTCATATCATGACTGTTAATGCTACACACAGCCTACATCATTGTTACCATTTTAGCTAACGTATTGTCAAAATAGCTACGAGAACTAATGCTTTAGTTAACATGCTACAATCATGCAGAACAGTGTACAGTCAGCAAGCAGTTTAGCAGATACACTGGTATGCCCACGTGGCAATAAATGAATAAAACCAAAAGCTTACCTTGACTTGGAAGAGTTCCAGTGTTGGATAGCCGTAGCCAACTAGCGAACATACCATACCTCTCTGTTTGAGACGGTTGTTTGAGTAGGCTAAACTAGCTAGCTGCATTAGATGCTGGCTAAGTAAGTGAAAGTGAAAGCAAAAAAAATACAACAAAATAGAGTTTGCCAGCTCTCTCCCACTCTCTCTTGCTTCTCCTTAATTTTTAAAGAAATTAATTTGTTCAAAACTGTTCAACTATTGTCTTTCTCTTTGAGTCAACTACTCACCACATGTTATGCACTGCAGTGCTAGCTGGCTGTATCTTATGCTTTCAGAACTAGATTAAATATCTGACACTTTGATTGGTCGGACAACATGTCAGTTCATGCTGCAAGAGCTCTGATAGGTTGGAGGACGTCCTCCGGAAGTTGTCATAATTATTGTGTAAGTCTATGGGAGGGGTTAAGAACCATGAGCCCGCTATGTTTTGTATTGAAGTCATTGTACCCAGAGGAGGACGAAAACTAGCTGTCCGCCGGCTACACCATGGTGCTACCCTACAGAGTGCTGTTGAGGCTACTGTAAACCTAAAACAGCTCTTTTAGTGAAAATAAATACTGGCCGTGCTTATACAGCTGAATACCCTTCACTGGAGGAGACAACAAAGGGTTAAACTAGGGTCATTTCAGTGAAATAATAATTTGGAGGTTAATAAGACAACTAAGTAACACTGCCTCCCTGTTTGAGTAATCAACTCGTCATCAAGATTTGATTATTTGAAGTAGCTGTGTAGTGCTTGGGCAAAAACCAAAACATTCACCCCTTGGGGTCCCCAGGACTGAGTTTAGGAAACGCTGGCCTCGCCACTCATGGTTAAATTATTCAATGTCGCCATCATGTGTCTAATAGGCAGAAATACAAGAAACAAGAGCTGAGTGGAAATAGTTATGAATCAATGTGTTATTAGTTTATCAAAAAATCAATGTATTTGTCTTCTTAAGTGTTTTACAGCGAAAACACAATATAGCGTTATATTAGCTTACCACAATAGCCACAAACACAAGCCATTCCCCAGCAGCAAAAGTTAGCGATCGTAACAAACCAGCAAAATATATGTAATTTTTTACTAACCTTGACAAGCTTCATCAGATGACAGTCCTATAACATCAGGTTATACATACACTTATGTTTTGTTCGAAAATGTACATATTTAGAGCTGAAATCAGTGGTTATACATTGTGCTAACGTAGCATATTTTTCCCACAACGTCCGGATATTTTTCTGGCACTCACATATTCTGACCAAATAACTATTCATAAACATATAAATGTTGTATAAAAAATACATGTTGTATAGGAAATGATAGATACACTAGTTATTAACCTGTCTAGGATCAGCGTGGCGCTAGCGGCACCCCCCCCCCCCCCCCACTGAAAAACCAGTGCCGCGAAATTCAAAAAAAATATTTTTTTAAAATATTTAACTTTCACACATTAAAGTCCAATACAGCTAATGAAAGACACAGATCTTGTGAATCCAGTCAACATTTCCGATTTTTAAAATGTTTTACAGGGAAGACACAATATGTAAAGATGTACATCTATTACCTAAAAACACATTAGCATAATCCACCATCTTTTATTTGTCCACCAACACCAGTAGCCATCACCAATTCGGCTAAACTAAGATATTTATAGCCCCTAACCAACAAAAAAACTCATTAGATGACAGTCTGATAACATATTTATGGTATGGGATAGGTTTTGTTAGAAAAAAGTGCATATTTCAGGTATATGGCATAGTTTACAATTGCACCCACCATCACAAATGGACTAGAATAATTACAATGAGCAACGTGTTTACCTAACTACTAATCATCAAACATTTCGTAAAAATACACAGCATACACGAATCGAAAGACACAGATCCTGTGAATACAGACAATATTTCAGATTTTCTAAGTGTCTTACAGCGAAAACACAATAAATCGTTATATTAGCATAGCACATAGCACATAGCAGCCCAGCATTGATTCTAGCCAAAGTGGGCGATAACGTCAACATCGCCAAAAATATATTAATTTTTTCACTAACCTTCTCAGAATTCTTCAGATGACACTCCTGTAACATCATATTACACAATCCATATAGAGTTTGATCGAAAATGTTTATATTTAGCCACCAAAATCATGGTTAGACAATGTGAAATGTAGCTCAGCTGGTCAGAAAATGTCCTTGCGCCACTTAGACAGTGATCTACTCTTATACATAAATACTCATAAACGTGACTAAAAAATATAGGGTGGACAGGGATTGATAGACAATTTAATTCTTAATACAATTGCGTTATTACATTTTTTAATTTATCCTTACTTTTCAATACAGTTTGCGCCAAGCGAAGCTACGTCAAAAAACATGGCGTCCTAAGCCACTAAAATGTTTCGACAGAAACACGATTTATCATAATAAAAATGTCCTACCTTGAGCTGTTCTTCCATCAGTATCTTGGGCAAAGGATCCTTTCTTGGGAGAAATCGTCTTTTGGTGGAAAGCTGTCCTCTTGCCATGTGGAAAAGTCAACTGCGTTCGGGATGAACTGAAAAGCGTGCCCAACTTTTCACATCGTTGCAAAAATAAATGTCCCAAAATCGCACTAAACGGATATAAATTGCTATAAAACGCTTTAAATTAACTACCTTATGATGTTTTTAACTCCTATAACGAGTGAAAAGATGACCGGAGAAATATAACAGGCTAAACTAACGCTTGGAACAGGTGCGCGCCGGTGTCCACTTTGCTCATGACGCAGCTCCCAAAGAATGACTAGCTTCAGGGTTTTTTCATTTGTAGGGCCTGTGAACGTGCAATCGACCCCGTTGGAATCGTCATCACGTAAAGGCATCCAGGGGAAGACGTAAGAAGTGTCCGTATAGTCATAGCAACGACAGTGCCCTTTTAAATGACTTCAGAAGAGTGGCCAACATTTCTCAAATCTGACTCCATGTCAGGGAAATTGCTGTAGAATGGGCTCTGTTCCACTTAGAGACAAAATTTCAACTCCTATAGAAACTATAGACTGTTTTCTATCCAATAATAATAATAATATGCATATTGTACGATCAAGGATTTTGTGGGAAGCCGTTTAAAAAATTAGCCAAATTAGCATAAGTAGTCTAAACAGCGCCCCCATCCCCAACAGGTTTTAATGCAATCGCCGTGTTAGAATTCTAAAAATAACTTCATTACGATATGCAGTTTATGTTATGGCGAGAGCGTGCCCAAAACCTGGCCGCAAACTACTAGTACAACATGTTCGACAGATACATGAAATGACATCATAAAATGGGTCCTACTTTTGATGATCTTTCATCAGAATGTTGTACAAGGGGTCCTTTGTCCAGAACAATCGTTGTTTGGATTTAGAATGTCCTCTTCTCCAGTTAATTAGCACGGAAAGCTAGCAAAGTGGCGCTAAGCTCTCCTTCGTGAACAAACGCAGACAACGCAACACGCCTAACGTCCCGAAGAAATTTCAATAATCTAATAAAACTACTTTACGATGATATTGTCACATGTATCAAATAAAATCAAAGCCGGAGATATTAGTCGTCTATAACGACAGCTGTACAGAAGGCAAAACCAGGTCCCTTCACGCGCTCTCCAGAAAACAGGAAACTGGTGACACGTCATACAAAGAGCATTTATTAGACCCCAGATCAAGTTATACACTCAATTTCTTCTCTCACTGCCTGTCGACATCTAGTGGAAGACGTATGAAGTGCATGTATACTGATATATATCAAGGACATTTATAGGCAGGCCCTAGAACAGAGCATCGATTTCAGATTTTCCACTTCCTGTCAGGAAGTTTGCTGCAAAATGAGTTCTGTTTTACTCACAGATATAATTCAAACGGTTTTAGAAACTAGAGAGTGTTTTCTATCCAATAGTAATAATAATATGCATATTGTACGAGCAAGAATTGAGTACGAGGCCGTTTGAAATGGGCACCTTTTATCCGGCTACTCAATACTGACCCTGCAGCCCAAACAGGTTAAGAACTAGTGTATCTTTCATTTGCTGTCCAACATGTATTTTTTAGTAAAGTTTATGATTAGTTATTTGATTAGATTAGGTGCCTCTCCAAGATTTCTCCTGACAATATTTTAGCATTTTGACTACGTATTTACATTGTAAAACCACGATTTGTGCCGCTAAATATGCACATTTTCGAACAAACCATATATGTATTGTGTAATATGATGTTATAGGACTGTCATCTGATGAAGATTGTGAAGGTTAGTGAATAAATGTATATCTTTTGCTGTTTGTTTCGCTATCACTACCGTTGCGTTGAATGAATGCTGTTGTGTGGTTGGCTATTGTAGTAAGCTAATATAATGCTATATTGTGTTTTCGCTGTAAAACACTTAAAAAATCTGAAATATTGGCTGGATTCACAATATGTTTGTCTTTCATTTGCTGTACACCATGTACTTTTCATAAATGTTTAATGATGAGTATTTAGGTATTTCACGTTGGTCTCTGTAGTTATTCTAGCTGCTTTGGTGAGATTTGTGATGGTGGCTGCAATGTAAAACTATGATTTATACCTGAAATATGCAAATTCTTTGAACAAAACATATGCAATACAATAAATCTGTTATAAGACTGTCATCTGATGAAGTTGTTTCTTGGTTAGGGACTATTTATATCTTTATTTGGTCGAATTTGTGATAGCTACCTATGCGGTAAAAATATGCGGTTGAGTCTTTTGCTATCGTGGTTAGCTAATAGAAATACATATTGTGTTTTCACTGTAAAACATTTAAAAAATCGGAAATGATGGCTGGATTCACAAGATGTGTATCTTTCATCTGGTGTCTTGGACTTGTGATTTTATGATATTTAGATGCTAGTATTTACTTGTGGCGCTATGCTAGGCTATGCTAGTCAGCTTTTTTACTCATGAGGGTGCTCCCGGATCCGGGATTGTGACCAAGTAGAAGATAATAATAAATATAAAATGTGGAATAATGTCTGACAGCAATACAAAGTTAAACATCATTAAACACATCAGGAGAAACTTGACCAAAGAGCTAAATATATTAAAAAGCTTTTATCAATATTATCCATATTAGTTGCAAAGGAAAGTAAGACTATTAATGTTAAAAATCCCTAAATGGCAAAATTCAATAAAAAAATATCAGAAATATAAAATTCAACTATAGATAGTAAACAGATTAGTACACAAGAAAAAATATGGAAATGGAAAAACCCATTGAAAAAAAGCAGAAGCATAACCCATCCCATTTATCATCGAAATACATAATTATCATAATAATAAAATCTAAAATATATTCCAGCATTTACTCAAAAGTTAAAGTTCATGGTCTAGAAAACCATCTATATAAGATAGCAAGAGAATAGAGGTGTGAGGCCTGGCTTTGGATTGGAACTGTAGCTCTTCAGTCCAGGATCTGTGGTGATTCTCTTCAGTCCATGTTCTGTGGTGGTTCTCTTCAATCCATGTTCTGTGGTGGTTCTCTTCAGTCCAGGTTCTGTGGTGGTTCTCTTCAGTGCAGGTTCTGTGGTGGTTCTCTTCAGTCCAGGTTCTGTGGTGCTTCTCTTCAGTCCAGGTTCTGTGGTGGTTCTCTTCAGTCCAGGATCTGTGGTGGTCCTCTTCAGTGGGAGGGTCCCCTCACATTCTGAAAGAAGACATACTGAACTAGCAATTTACACTCCCACTAAAATGTTTATGGACGCACGCACGCACTCACGCACTCACACACACACACACACACACACACACACACACACACACACACACACACACACACACACACACACACACACACACACACACACACACACACACACACACTTACTGCCAGGGTGTCATACTCTGGTGACCTGGTCTTCATGTTCAGAGGTGAGTACATGTCATTTCTGGGGTCACTGTTAGGGTCAGGATGGACACTCTGTGGACAGAAAGAGGGAGAGAGAGAGAGAGAGAGAGAGGGAAATATATAGAGAGAGAGGGAGAGAGATAGAGAGGGAGAGAAAGATATAGAGAAAGAGAGAGTGAGAGAGAGGGAGGGAGAGAGAGAGAGAGGGAGAGAAAGATATAGAGAAAGAGAGAGTGAGAGAGAGGGAGGGAGAGAGAGAGCAAATTCATGTGTTAATTGAAACACTAGTCTTTCCATAATTTTCTCTAAACACATTCAAGTATAAAACACAAACACACTCACAAACAATCAAAATGAATGATAAGAGACTTACTGCCACAGTGTCATAGTCAGGGGACATGGTCCTCATGTTCAGACCTGTGTACGTGTCACAGTTACAGTCAGGACGGACACTCTGTGGAGAGAGAGAGAGAGAGGTAACAATGAAAATAGTATGAAAGAGACTGTCGTGACACAGTAAATTAATGAAAATGGAGTAGTAACTCAGGGTTTCCCAAACTCGGAGCTGGGGCCCCCCCTGGGTGCACGTTTTGTTTTATGCCCTAGCACTACACGGGGGGGGGGGGGGGGGGTGGTCCTGGTATAACTGATAACTGATAGAATCACCTGTGTGTCTGTTGTAGCATCACTTCCTCCTGTGAATCTCCTGTAATGAGGGACAGAATGAGTTCTGCTCTCTACTGACCTCTAGTGGAAGTTGATATGTTACTAATACAGTTTAACAGTTAAGGGCGTTGGGCCAATAAATACATTTATGAATGATAACAAATCAGAGGTTTAAGGTGAAAGAATTATACAAATATCTATGTTCCCTTCTTCACTCACCTGAACCACATGAGTCCAGAGAGACAGGGGATGAGAACCAGAACAACCACTATGATTCCTACAGCTGCAGTCACAACTGATGTTTGTTTCCCTATAATGAAATATAGGTGATATGAGTAAATGTTATTATGAAGTGAAAATGAATTTACAGTAATACAGGGCATTAATGCAATACTTGTATGTAGAAGCCTATGTATAGTTATAAACCAAAGTGTCATAAGGCAAACTAGAAGAAGATTACCTTGAAACATCATTTCTTATTTAACATCATTTTGTATTGAAGTTTTGAAGATGGAACTTTACCTGCTACAATGATCATCAGAGCTGTAGAGTTCATAGATCCTCTTCCATTCTGGGCCTCACAGTAATATTCTCCTCTGTCCTCAGAGCTGATGTTAGTGATGCTGTAACTCTGTCCTGATGCTTTTGGTGAGGTTACGTTCTTCTTGTACCAGGTGTATTTGTCCACAGGTGGATTGGCATCACTGCTGCAGGTCAGAGTCACTGAACTGTCCTCCACTATTTCACCAGAGGGACTGACTGACACTGAGGTGTTCCTTGGTCCATCTGATGTAAAAGACAGTGGATTTTAAAATAGTAAAAATTAGATCAGGTAAAAATATTACACAAAATTTCCACAAATGTACTTTTCCACACAATGACTTTTAGATCCATCCTCTTATTGAAGATGATCAATTGACGTATCATGTGGAGCCAATATTTGTCACTACAATGTTAATATACCAAACTAAAGGTTTAAACCCCCAATGTACTTACATCTGACAGTGAGATTTTCTTCAGCAGAGGGGAGATCCTCATGGCCTTCTACAGCACAGGAGTATCTGCCTGTATCCTCACTGCTGACTGAGAATAGGATATAGACAGGAGAGGAGGTGTTGCTGTTTGGTATAGGCTGTCCATTCTTATACCAACTGAAGGCTGTGATGGGGTCCAGTGTACATTTGGTTCTACATCTCAGTGTGACTCTCTCCCCCTCTGACACAGATGTAGGATCCATCTCCAACACAACATCTAGAGTAAAATGAAACAAATCATTATTATCCTCCTATATATGTCCTCTTATGTGAAATACTACATTTTATATTTTTCCATCACAAACCACAATTATGTCTGTATGACTGCACTGAATAAGGTAATTACAGTAATAGATGTGAGATGAGTGACAGATTACCTGTGACAGTCAGCGAGACAGGTGAGCCAGAAAACCTTCCTCCAGATGTTATCAATCTGAACCTGTACACAGCAGAGTCACTCAATCTCAGGTCTGTGATTCTCAGGGTACAGTTACTCTCCTTATCCCCAAGGTACTCTATATGACCCTCATACCCTGGCGCTGAGCTCAGATCTTCAGTGTCCATACCAGACCATTTAGTAAACCAGAAAGCTTTTTTGATCTCATGATAACTGGGATATGTGTAAGAGCAGGATATGTCCACTGTTGACCCCTTCAAGGCACAGATACTCTGATGGGTGTAAGTCACACTCCAACACTTCTTACCTGAAATACAAGAAGACAATAGAACACCTTATATAAATCTTTACACCTTTAATTAATATCAGTTTAACAGTTTACATTTGTGACAACCATCATTATTAAATAATGATCAATATTCATTGATTAATTGATAAAGGTCTCACGACCTGAACAAAATTGTGTTTATTTGAAATGTAGATAAAAAAAGTTGACACTCACACACTGCAGGAGAGTGGATATCCTCGTGGCCTTTTACAGCACAGGAGTAACTGTCTTCATAGTTACTGGAGACTGGGTTTCTGTACTGGGGGGAGGTGCTCTCATCTAGATGTTGTCCGTTCTTGTACCAGATGTAGGTGGGGTTGTCAGTCAGAGTACAGGTGGTGATACAGGTCAGTGTCTTATCCTGATGTCCACCAGTCACCTTCACCTGAAGACCTGGAGAATAAACAATATCACTGTAAATCCCTTCATCACTGACTTATCACTCTAATACAAAGATGGAAGAAATCCTATGTTATACAGATGTAAATACAAAGAAAGACAAATTTACTGAACTAATTGGAATCCAACAGTTTAACTATATTGAATGTAACTGTACCTGTTACAGACAGAGTGATTCCAGGACTGCCAGTATATGTCCCTCCTTCCTGATCTGTTAATAGTCTGAACCAGTACGTAGCTGAGTCTCTCTCTCTCAGGTCTGCGATTCTCAGGGTACAGTCTTTCTTCTTATCCCCATGATACTCCAGACGACCTGCATACTCTGGGTCCTGAACCAGATCTTTAGGTTCTACACCAGTCCCCCATTTTGTGAACCAGAGGGTTGTTGTGACTGTATGACCTCTGGGATATGTGTAAGAGCAGGACAGCTCCACTGTTGACCCCTTCAAGGTACAGATACTCTGAGTGGTGTAAGTCACACTCCAGCCATCCTGACCCAGTACTACTGAAACACACAGTGACACATCACAACATTTAGTAAAAGAAAGTTATTCCAAAATGGCTTTAAAACCTGTTGAGGATAGAGGGCGCTATTTACACTTTGGGGGAAAATCGTGCCCAATTTAAACGGCCTCGTACTCTATTTTTGCTCGTACAATATGCATATTATTTTTACTATTGGATAGAAAACACTCTATAGTGTCTAAAACCGTTTGAATTTTGTCTGTGAGTAAAACAGAACTCATTTGGCAGCACACTTTCTGACCAGGAAGTGGAAAGTCTGAAAATGATGCTCTGTTCAAGGGTCTGCCTATAAATGGGCATGATACGTATGAGTATACATGCACGTCATACACCTTCCCCTAGATGTCAAGAGGAAGTGAGAGAAGAAATGAAGTGTTTATCTTGGTCTGAGGTGGAATATATCCTCTTGGCACGACGAGTCATCCATTTCCTGTTTTCTGGAAAGCGCGAAGATGGACCTGGAATTGCCTTCTGAAAAGCCGTCGTTATAGGCGACTACTATCTCCAGCTTTGATTTTATTTGATACATGTCACAATATCATCGTAAAGTATGTTTTTTCAATATAGTTTTATTAGATTTTTGAAATTTATTCGGGACGTTAGACGTGTTGCGTTGTGTGCCTTTGTTCAGAAAGGAGAGCTTCGCGCCACTTGGCCAGTGTGCTTGCTAATTCAAGAGGGAATAACGATGTTCTAAATCCAAACAACGACTGTTCTGGACAAAGGACCCCTTGTCCAACATTCTGATGGAAGATCACCAAAAGTAGGACCCATTTTGTGATGCTATTTCATATATCTGTCGAACTGTATACTAGTAGTTTTGCGCGCAGGTTTTGGCCACGCTCTCGCTATAACGTAAGCCTTATGTCGTAATGAAGATATTTTTAGAATTCTAACACTGCGATTGCATTAAGAACTAGTGTATCTATCATTTCATATACAACATGTATTTTTTTGTAATGTTTATGAATAGCTATTTGGTCAGAATAGGTGAGAGTCTAATAGAAATATCCGCACATTCTGGGAAAAAGAAGCTACGTTAGCATAATGGATAACCACTGATTTCAGCTCTAAATATGCACATTTTCGAACAAAACATAAGTGTATGTATAACCTGATGTTATAGGACTGTCATCTGAGGAAGGTTTATGAAGGCTAGTGAAAATTAATATCTTTTGCTGGTTTATTCGCTAACGCTAATGTGCCTATTGCTAACGTGCCTTGATGAATGAATGCGGTAGTGTGGCAGGCTATTGTAGTAAGCTAATATAATGCTATATTGTGTTTTCGCTGTAAAACACTTAAAAAATCTGAAATATTGGCTGGATTCACAAGATGCTTGTCTTTCATTTGCTGTACACGATACATTTTTCAGAAATGTTTTATGATGAGTATTTAGGTATTCCACGTTGGTCTCTATAATTACTCTGGCTGCTTCGGTGCTATTTTTGACGGTAGCTGTGATGGTAGCTGCAATGTAAAACTGATTTATACCTCAAATATGCACATTTTTCGAACATTGTGTAACATGTTATAAGACTGTCATCTGATTAAGTTGTTTCTTGGTTAGTTTGGTTGGTTCTTGGTTAGTTAGGTTGGCTTTGTGCATGCTACCTGTGCTGTGAAAAATGTCTGTCCTTCTTTGTATTTGGTGGTGAGCTAACATAAATATGCGTGCTGTTTTCGCTGTAAAACATTTAAAAAATCGGACATGTTGACTGGATACACAAGATGTGTATCTTTCATTTGCTGTATTGGACTTGTTAATGTGTGAAAGTTAAATATTTCAAAAAAATATTTTTTGAATTTCGCGCTCTGCCTTTTCAGTGGAATGTGGGAGGAGTTCCGCTAGCGGAATGCCTGGGCCAGACAGGTTAACTAACAAGATGGGTTGTCCACACTTTGTTGCCATAGTTACTGAGTTGGGTGTGAATGAAAACAACAGATAAGCATCGCTCAATGAGGAGTGAAAGATCTCTTTTTCACTTTATAAAGTTACGCCAAACAGACCAGCAGAATAACATTATAACATTATTAACATTTTAAAAATGTCTGTACATTGAAAAACAGGTCAACTTAAACAGTTCTTTGGGCCATCTGGATAACAAAGTGAAAGTTAGCCTTCTCATTATGAAATGGTGGAAGTATTTTGAACTTTGAAATCAACAACCATTAATCTAAATGGAATATTAGCCCTATTTGATGTCTGTTTCACTAAACATCAACACTGACCAATGATGTATTGGATGATTTTGACAGACTTTAAAAGTGTATTAGTCACACTCACACACTGCAGGAGAATTGATGCCTTTTACAGCACAGTAGAAGCTGTCTTCAGTTTTTAAGTCGACTGGGTACGAGGGGGAGGAGGCCCCTTGTACAATCTTACTGTTCCTGTACCAGGTGTAGGTGGGGTTACCAGTCAGAGTACAGGTGGTGCTACAGGTCAGTGTCGTTGACCAGAATGTAGTGGTCACCTTCACCTGCAGGTCTGGAGTAGATAACAACATTAAAACCATCAATGACCTGCTGTCTAGTTCAAATGAGGCAGGAGTGGACATTCTCAAACCATCAATTCAGACATTCCTATTACACCATACTTTCACATTAATTATATTATTTCAATACAAATCAAGACAATTTTCCAGAACCAATTAACCAGATTAGCATTATATATAATGTCACTGTACCTGTAACAGACAAAGTGACTCCAGGGCTACCGAAATATTTCCCTTCAGTCTGATCTGTTATATATCTGAACATGTACGTAGCTGAGTCACTCTCTCTCAGGTTTGGGATTGTCAGGGTGTGTTCATTCGTCTTATCACTACGGTACGTGACACGACCTTTGTAGTCTGGGTCATCTAACAGACTCACATAATTCTCCACATCATAAATGTTAGTGAACCACAAGGTTGTCGTGACTTTATAACCTCTGGGATATGTGTAAGAGCAGGATATCTCCACTGTTGACCCCTTCAAGGCACAGATACTATGAGTGGTGTATTTCACTCTCCAGCCATACTGACCCAGTACCACTGAAACACAGTTAGACATCACAAGGACGTTACATTAAGTTCAAGGTCTTTTGACTCACACTAACACTTTGTTCCATAGTTGCTGAGTTGAGACATAGATACTCTTTGGTTGAGTGTGAATAAAAACCACAGAAAAGCATCACGCAGTGAGGTGTGAAAGAAAACTGTTTCAAGTGAAGCAGAGACGCCAAATGTGTCGACAGTAGAACATAAAAATGGTTATGCTTTTAGAAATATCTGTATATTGATAAACAAGGCAACTTAAAGATCAGAATGAGACCATACCTGCTACAGACCAGAGAAAGACCACCAACACACTTCCTGCTGTTCTCAAGGCCATTGTTGCATCTCCCACCCTGCAGTCTTAGAAACGTAAACAACAACTCACTCTATAGCTGGTGAATAACTCCACCTGATACATTGAAGTAGAAACTGTAAATGGGGTACAGGGCCTCATTACTGAAAATGAACCAGGCTCATATTGTGTTGTGTTGTATTGTGTTATATGGTTGTCTATGTGAATACTGACTGTCTGTAAGTCTACAGCACTATGTATGTAATGTGTGTCATGTGTTGCATGTCTGTCTACGTCTGTCTATTTAAACTGACATGATGCAAAAATAAATTCCTAATATATACAATAGTCATCATCATCATTATAAACAACAACAACAACAATCACTTATTAAACAGATGTGTAGAACTGTAAACACATATTTCTATATCGATTGTTCTGAAGCTGTTTTATTCTCAGAACCCCAAATATAGGAGGATAAATGTTCAATCCTCTAAGGTCTGTCAAGCTGTACAGCAGCCTAAAGACTGACCACCAGGTTCAATATACTGTAGCTTCTACCCGAAAGCTGTGAGTCTAAACAGCAAGTGACTCACAAACATGCACACACGCACACAAGCACAAGCGCACCAACAAACAAACAAACAAACAAACAAACACACACACACACACATACACACCCACCATCTGTAGTGAAGGCCAATAAGGCCCATAAAGTCTGTATACAAGTCTAGAGAGCTGGTTGTTATGGATGTAGAAAGTTAAAACACAAATCCTACACAGTATAGATGTCAACCCTACTACCTATCAGTCTGGTCCTGAAGGGCCCTCAGATAAATCAACTGTGTCACACATTTTAAATATTTTATTTGAATCCACCAATCAAATGTCAAACATTTTAAAGGTCCCTGAATGCATGGCACTAACTTCTTGCCACTGGGTGGGTGCCATTTCGACATAGTACAAATTCGTCTCCAAATTTAACTGCCTCGTACTCAATTCTTGCTCGTACAATATGCATATTATTATTACTATTGGATAGAAAACACTCTCTAGTTTCTAAAACAGTTTGAATTATTTCTCTGAGTGACACAGAACTCATTCTGCAGCACTTTTCCTGTCAGGGAGTGAGATTTCAGAAATCGAGGTCCCTGTTCTGAGATCAGTTTATAAGTCCCCATGCAAGCTATGAGGGTACATGCACTCCATACGCCTTCCTCTAGATGTCAGTAAGCGGTGAGACTTTGAATGGAGTCGATTGCGCAATCTGGGACCTTATATAGGACCGTAGAACGGAAGGACCGTCCTTTTCAACAGTGTGCTTGACGCATGAAGACATCAGAATGGCGTCCTGCAAACACTTTCGTTATAGTATTTCTATATCTCCGGTCATGTTTTTATTCGTTATAGGTGTTAAAGACATCATAAGGTAGTTAATTTAAACCGACTTATAGCAGTTTATAGCAGTTTATTGCAATTTTCTGGGATTTCTTTGCCATGCGCTTTCAGGAGTTGGACACCACTTCAGTTTGCGGCTAACATTAGCGGCTATTTCGACCGGACAAGAGGACATCTTTCAACCCAAAGACGATTATTCAGGAGAAAGGACACCATGCCCAAGATTCTGATGGAAGCTCAGCTAATAGTAAGCAGTTTTTATGCTGATAATTCATTGTTCTGTTGATAAAAGTAAAATGCATACGACGCCATTACTTGCCGTGTAGCCTTGCTTTATCGCACCCTGTATTGTTCAGTAACGTTAATTTTAAAAATGTAATTCCGCGATTGCATTAAGAACTAATTTGTCTTTCAATTGCTGTCCAACCTGTATTTTTTAGTCAAGTTTTGGAATAGTTACTGATTAGATTAGGTGCCTCTTCAAAGATTTCTCCTGCCATTTTCCTGGCAGCTTTGCTACTTTTCTCGTTGTATAACACGATTTGTGCCGCTAAATATGCACATTTTCGAACAAACTCTATATGCATTGTGTAATATGATGTTACAGGACTGTCATCTGAAGAATTCTGAGAAGGTTAGTGAAAAAATTAATATATTTGGTGGTTTATACGTTATTGCTATGTTTGGCTTGAATCAATGCTGTTGTAATGTTTGCTATTGTGCTAAGCTAATATAACGCTATATTGTGTTTTCGCTGTAAAACACTTAGAAAATCTGAAATATTGTCTTGATACACAAGATCTGTGTCTTTCATCTGCTGCATGCTGTGTATTTTTAAGAAATGTTTTATGATGAGTAATTAGCTAATACACGATGGTCTCTGTAGTTATTCTAGTCGCTTTGGTGAGAGTTGTGATGGTGGCTGCAATGGTAAACTCTGATTTATACCTGAAATATGCACATTTTTCTAACAAAACCTATGCTATACAATAAATATGTTATCAGACTGTCATCTGATGAGGTTGTTTCTTGGTTAGTGGCTATTTGTCACGTTCCTGACCTGTTTTCTGTTAGTTTTGTAAGTGTTAGTTGGTCAGGACGTGAGTTTGGGTGGGCAGTCTGTTTTCTGTTTCTATGTTTGTTTAAGGGTTGCCTGGTATGGCTCTCAATTAGAGGCAGGGGTTTGGCCTTTCCTCTAATTGAGAGTAATATTAAGGTAGGTTGTTTCACAGTGTTTGTTGTGGGTGGTTATCTCCTGTGTCTGTGTATGTCGTTGCGCCACACGGGACTGTTTTCGGTTTGTTTGTATGTTCGTTCTTTTATGTAGCCAGTTTTCCCTGTTCATGCGTTCTTCGTGTTTCATGTAAGT
Organism: Salvelinus fontinalis; assembly: GCF_029448725.1. Taxonomy (NCBI): domain Eukaryota; kingdom Metazoa; phylum Chordata; class Actinopteri; order Salmoniformes; family Salmonidae; genus Salvelinus; species Salvelinus fontinalis. The sequence continues at coordinate 47,337,297 of NC_074674.1, read as the reverse complement.
TCGTCGTCCAGGTCTGTCTACATCGTTTATTTGTTTTGTAAGTATCCAAGTGTATTTCGTTTCGTCTTCGTCTTGTAAAATAAATCATCATGTCATATCACAACGCTGCGTTTTGGTCAAATCCCTGCTCCTCCTCTTCGGATGAAGAGGAGGAAGAGGAGAACCGTTACACTATTTATATCTTTATTTGGTCGAATTTGTGAGAGCTGCTGATGGAGTACAACATGGTGGATATAGGGAGTGGTGTCTTTTGCTAACATGGTTAGCTAAAGATTTACATATTGTGTCTTCCCTGTAAAACATTTTAAAAATCAGAAATGATGGCTTTAGTCACAAGATGTGTATCTTTCATTTGGTGTCTTGGACTTGTGATTTCATGAACATTTTATTATACGATATCCCTGTGGCTTTAGGCTAGGCTATGCTAGTCAGCTTTTGTGATGGGGGGGCTCCCGGATCCGGGTTTGGTAGGCGTTAGAGGTTAAAACCTGTTGAGGACAGAGGGCGCTGTTTTCACTTTAGGGGAAAATCGTGCCCAATTTAAACGGCCTCGTACTCAATTCTTGCTCGTACAATATGCATATTATTATTACTATTGGATAGAAAACACTCTCTAGTTTCCAAAACCGTTTGAATTATATCTGTGAGTAAAACATAACTAATTTTGCAGCAAACTTCCTGACAGGAAGTCTGAAATTGATGCTCTGTTCTAGGGCCTGCCTATAAAGGTCCTTGATATTTATTAGTATGGATGCACTTCATACGTCTTCCACTAGATGTCGACATGCAGTGAGAGATGAAATGGAGTGTATAACTTGATCTGGGGTTGAATAAAAGCTCTCGGCATGACGTGTCACAAGTTTCCTGTTTTCTGGAGAGAGCGGGAAGGGATCTGGTTTTGCCTTCTGAAAAGCTGCCGTTATAGACGACTAATATCTCCGGCTTTGATTTTATTTGATACATGTGACAATATCATCGTAAAGTATGTTTTTTCAATATAGTTTTATTAGATTATTGAAATTTATTCGGGACGTTAGGCGTGTTGCGTTGTGTGCTTTTGTTCAGGAAGGAGAGCTTCGTGCTACTTTGCTAGCTTTCCGTGCTAATTGACTGGAGAAGAGGGATTCTAAAACCAAACAACGATTGTTCTGGACAAAGGACCCCTTGTACAACATTCTGATGAAAGATCATCAAAAGTAGGACCCATTTTATGATGCTATTTCATATATCTGTCGAACATGTGAAATAGTCGTTTGCGTCCAGATTTTGGGTACTCTCTCATTATAACTAAGCTGGATGTCGTAATGAAGTTATTTTTTGAATTCTAACCTGGCGATTGCATTAAGAACTAGTGTATCTATCATTTCCTATACAACATGTATTTTCTAGTAACGTTTATGAATAGTTATTTGGTCAGAATAGTTGAGTGTCATAAAAATATCCGCACATTCTGGGAAAAAGATGCTACGTTAGCACAATGTATAACCACTGATTTCAGCTCTAAATATGCACAATTTCGAACAAAACATAAGTGTATGTATAACCTGATGTTATAGGACTGTCATCTAATGAAGGTTTATGAAGGTCAGTGAAAAGTAATATCTTTTGCTGATTTATCCCCTATCGCTAACGTGTCTATTGCTATCGCTAACGTGCCTTGATGAATGAATGCGGTGGGTGTTAGGCTATTGTAGTAAGCTAATATAATGCTATATTGTGTTTTCGCTGTAAAACACTTAAAAAATCGGAAATATTGGCTGGATTCACAAGATGTTTGTCTTTAATTTGCTGTAAACCATTGATTTTTCAGAAATGTTTTATGATGAGTATTTAGGTATTTGACGTTGGTGTCTGTAATTACTCTGGCAGCTTCGCTTCTATTTCTGACGGTAGCTGTGATGGTAGCTGCAATGTAAAACTGATTTGTACCTCAAATATGCACATTTTTCGAACAAAACATAGATTTATTGTATAACATGTTATAAGACTGTCATCTGATGAAGTTGTTTCTTGGTTAGTTTGGTTGGTTCTTGGTTAGTTAGGTTGGCTTTGTGCATGCTACCTGTGCTGTGAAAAATGTCTGTCCTTTTTTGTATTTGGTGGTGAGCTAACATAAATATACGTGGTGTTTTCGCTGTAAAACATTTTAAAAATCGGACATATGACTGAATTCACAAGATGTGTAACTTTCATTTGCTGTATTGGACTTGTTAATGTGTGAAAGTTAAATATTTCAAAAAAATATCTTTTGAATTTCGCGCTCTGCCTTTTCAGTGGAATGTGGGAGGAGTTCCGCTAGCGGAATGCCGGTGCCAGACAGGTTAAGAGTACAGAAAACACCTCCTTCTCCAAACAGCTGTACTTCCCATGACAGCTGCCTATCAGGCCTGCAAATTGGAGACCGCACACTGCAAGCCTGTGAGAGTGGCCGAGACTGACGAATATCAGCTCCACCAGCTAGCACCTCCACCCGAGGCTGTCGAATCACCACGAGGGGCTGGTAATTAAGCAGATACTCTGTAAAGGCCTGCTCCATGAAGCCGTCAAATGAGCAGCGCACTTCCAAATTAGCACCCCCCCCTCAACAAATATCTGGCAGAAGCTGTTTAGAAGCCACTTGGACCTAGACTTGGCGCTCCGGTACCGCTTGCCATGCGGCAGCAGAGAGAACAGGCTATGTTGTCTGGAGTCTTTGACAATTTTTAGGGCCTTACTCTGACACCGTCTGGTATAGAGGTCCTGAATGGAAGGAAGCTTGGCCCCGGTGATGTACTGGGCCGTGCGCACTACCCTCTGTAGTGCCTTGCGGTCTGAGGCTGAGCAGTTGCCATACCAGGCAGTGATGCATCCAGTCAGGATGCTGTCGATGGTGCAGCTGTAGAACCTTTTGAGGATCTGAGAACCCATGCCAAATCTTTTCAGTGTCCTGAGGGGGAATGGGTTTTGTCATGCCCTCTTCACGACTGTATTGGTGTGCTTGAACCATGTTAGTTTGTTGGTGATGTGGACACCAAGGAACTTGAAGCTCTCAACCTGCTCCACTACAGCCCCGTCGATGAGAATGGAGGCGTGCCCGGTCCTCATTTTCCTGTAGTCCTCCATCATCTCCATTGTCTTGATCATGTTGAGGGAGAGGTTGTTGTCCTGGTACCACACGGCCAAGTCTCTGAACTCCTCCCTATATGCTGTCTCGTCGTTGTTGGCGATCAGGCCTACCACTGTTGTGTCATCGGCAAACTTAATGATGGTGTTGGACTCGTGCCTGGCTGTGCAGTCATGAACAGGGAGTACACTGAGCTATAGTCAATGAATAGCATTCTCACATAGGTGTTCCTTTTGTCCAGGTCTGAAAGGGCAGTGTGGAGTGCAACAGGGATTGCATCATCTGTGGGTCTGTTGGGGCGGTATGCAAATTGGAGTGGGGCTAGGGTTTCTGGGATAATGGGATAATGGTGTTGATGTGAGCCATGACCAGCCTTTCAAAGTACTTCATGGGTACAGATGTGAGTGCGTCGGTAGTCATTTAGGCAGGTTACCTTAGTGTTCTTGGGCACAGGGACTATGGTGCTCTGGATGAAACATGTTGGTATTTCAGACTCAAACAGGGAGAGTTAGAAAATGTCAGTAAAGAAACTTGCCAGTTGGTCAGCGCATGCTTGGAGTACACGCCCTGGTAATCCGTCTTGCCCTGCTGCCTTGTGAATGTTGACCTGATTAAAGGTCTTACTCACATCGGCCGTGGCGAGCGTGATGACACAGTCATCCGGAACAGCTGATGCTCTCATGCATGTTTCAATGTTACTAGCCCTGAAGTAAGCATAGAAATAGTAAACTTTTTTAGGATAGGGGGCAGCATTCGGAATTTTGGATGAAAAGCGTGCCCAAAGTAAACTGCCTGCTACTCAGGCCCAGAGGCTAGGATATGTATGTAATTGGTTGATTTGGATAGAAAACACTCAAATCACGTCTGTGAATATAACAGAACTGATATGGCAGGCAAAAACAAAACGAACATTGATTGTGTAACATGGAGTCTTGTTAGTGCACCAATATGAAGATCATCAAAGGTAAGTGATACATTTTATTGCTATTTCCGACTTTCGTGACTAATCTACTTGGCTGGAAATGTTGGTATGGTTTTGTGCGCTGGGCGCTGTCCTCAGACAATCGCATGGTTTGCTTTCGCCGTAAAGCCTTTTTGAAATCTGACACAGCGTCTGGATTAACAAGAAGTTAAGCCTTATTTTGAATTTGGCGGTCTGCAATTTCACCGGATGTTGGCCAGGTGTCCCGCTAGCGGCACGCCTTTCCATAACAGGTTTTAAGCTTGTCTGATTTGTTCATCTCACAGGGCAGCTCTCAGCTCTGCTTCACTTTGTAGTCTGTAATAGTCTGCAAGCCTTGCCGTTGTAGTACGATTCGATCTTAGTCCTGTATTGACGCTTTGCCTGTTTGATGGTTTGTCAGAGGGCATAGCAGGATTTCTTATAAGCTTCCGGATTAGAGTCCCGCTCCTTGAAAGCGACAGCTCTACCCTTTAGCTCAGTGCGGATCCTGCCTGTAATCCATGGCAGCTGGTGGGGTATGTACTTACTGTGGGGACGACGTCATTGATGCACTTATTGATGAAGCCCTCTTTTCGGCAAATCTGACCACGACTCCATTTTGTTGCTCCCAGCCTATAGACAGAAACTAAAACAGGAAACGCCCTTGCTCAGGTCTGTTCAACGCTGGTCCAACCAATCTGATTCCACGCTTCAAGATTGCTTCGATCACGTGGACTGGGATATGTTCCGGATAGCGTCGAACAACAACATTGATGTAAGCGCTGATTCGGTGAGTTTATTAGCAAGTGCATCGGTCATGTTGTACCCACAGCATCTATTAAAACATTCCCCAACCAGAAACCGTGGATTGATGGCAGCATTCGCACAAAACTGAAAGCGCGGACCACTGCTTTTAATCAGGGCAAGGCGACGGGAAACATGACCGAATACAAACAGTGTAGCTATTCCATCCGCAAGGCAATTAACTTCTTATGGCTGCAGGGGCAGTATTGAGTAGCTTGGATAAAAGGTGTAACGGTTTTCCTCTTCCTCTTCATCAGAAGAGGAGGAGCAGGGATTGAACCAATATGCAGCGGAGTTTGAAGACATTATTTATTAAAGAAAACACGAACTCGACTATACACTAACAAAACAACAAACGACGTAGACGCACCTGAACATAAGAACTTACATATAACGAAGAACGCATGAAACAGGAACAGACTACATAAACCGAAAAAACAAACAAACCGAAAACAGTCCCGTGTGGCGCAACAACATACACAGACACAGGAGACAACCACCCACAACGAACACTGTGAAAACACCTACCTAAATATGACTCTTAATTAGAGGAACGCCAAACACCTGCCTCTAATTAAGAGCCATACCAGGCAACCCATAAACCAACATAGAAACAGAAAACATAGAATGCCCACCCAAACTCACGTCCTGACCAACTAACACATACAACAAACTAACAGAAATAGGTCAGGAACGTGACATAACCCCCCCCCCCATAAGGTGCGAACTCCGGGCGCACCAGCACAAAGTCTAGGGGAGGGTCTGGGTGGGCATCTGACCACGGTGGTGGCTCAGGCTTCGGGCGAGGTCCCCACCCCACCATAGTCAATCCCAGCTTCCATTTCCCCCTATGAATGTCCACCCTCATCTTACCCCCACTAAATCCTTTTGGTAACATCGACAACAGGGGCAGCACCGGGACAGAGGGATAGCTCAGGACAGAGGGATAGCTCAAGACAGAGGGATAGATCAGGATAGAGAGGTAGCTCAGGATAGAGAGGTAGCTCAGGATAGAGTGGCAACTCCGGACTGAAAGGCAGCTCCGGACAGAGAGACAGCTCTGGACTGAGGGGCAGTTCTGGGTAAATAGCCGCTCTGGGCTAAGGGACAGCTCAAGACTGGCTGACGGCTCTGGACGCTCATGGCTAGCTGACGGCTCTCGACGCTCATGGCTGGCTGACGGCTCTGGACGCTCATGGCTCGCTGACGGATCTGGACGCTCATGGCTGGCTGACGGCTCTAGACGCTCATGGCTCACCGACGGCTCTGGCAGATTCTGTCTGGTTGGCGGCTCTGGAAGATCCTGTCTGGTTGGCGGCTCTGGCAGATCCTGTCTAGTTGGTGGCTCTGGCAGATCCTGTCTGGTTGGCGGCTCTGGCAGATCCTGTCTGGTTGGCGGCTCTGGCAGATCCTGTCTGGTTGGCGGCTCTGGCAGATCCTGTCTGGTTGGCGGCTCTGGCAGATCCTGTCTGGTTGGCGGCTCTGGCAGATCCTGACTGACGACTGGCTCTAGCGGCTCCTGACTGACTATCGGCTCTGGCGGCTCGGAACAGACGGGCGGCTCTAATGGCTCGGGACAGACGGATGGCTCAGACGGCGCTGGGGAGACGGATGGCTCAGACTGCGCTGGGGAGACAGATGGCTCAGACGGCGCTGAGGAGACGGATGGCTCAGATGGCGCTGGGGAGACGGATGGCTCAGATGGCGCTGCGGAGACGGATGGCTCAGACTGCTCCTTTCTGGCGGAAGGCTCTGGCTGCTCCTGTCTGGCGGAAGGCTCTGTAGGCTCATGGCAGACGGGCAGCTTTGCAGGCTCATGGCAGACAGGCAGTTCATGCGCCGTTGGGCAGACGGCAGACTCTGGCCGGCTGAGACGCACTGTAGGCTTGGTGCCGGAACTGGAGGCACCTGACTGAGGACACGCACTTCAAGCCTAGTGCGGGGAGCAGGGACAGCGCACACTGACCTCTCGAAGCGCACTATATGCCTGGTGCGTGGTACCGGACTGAGGGCACGCACCTCAGGACGAGTGCGGGGAGAAACAACAGTGTGCACAGGACTTAGGAGACGCACAGGTGGCTTAGTGCGCGGTGCCGGAACTGGAGGCACTGGGCTGGAGACACGCACCATAGGGAGAGTGCGTGGAGGAGGAACAGGGCTCTGAAAACGCACTGGAAGCCTGGTGCATAGTGTAGGCACTGGGGTTACTGGGCTGGGGCGGGGAGGTAGTGCCGGAAATACCGGACCGTGAAGGCGTACTGGCTCCCTTGAGCACCGAGCCTGCCCAACCTTACCTGGTTGAATGCTCCCCGTCGCCCGACCAGTGCGGGGAGGTGGAATAACCCGCACCAGCCTATGTAGGCGAACCGGGGACACCATGCGTAAGGCTGGTGCCATGTAAGCCGGCCCAAGGAGACGCACTGGAGACCAGACGCGTTGAGCCGGCCTCATGACACCTGGCTCAATGCCCAATCTAGCCCTACCAGTGCGGGGAGGTGGAATAACCCGCACTGGGCTATGCACTCGTACAGGAGACACCGTGCGCTCTACTGCGTAACACGGCGCCTGCCCGTACTCCCGCTGTCCACGGTAAGCCTGGGAAGTGGGCGCAGGTCTCCTACCTGCCCTCGGCCCACTACCTCTTAGCCCCCCCCAATAAATTTTTGGGGTCTCCTCTCGGACTTCCAGCCACGTCTCCTTGCTGCCTCCTCATACCACCGCTCTTGGGCTCTCGCTGCCTCCATCTCCTCACGAGCGCGGCGATATTCCCCAATGTGAACCCAGTGTCCTTTACCTTCCAATACTTCCTCCCAAGTCCATGATTCCTGTGTAGTAGGCCACTGCTTGACTTCACGCCGCTTGGTTCTGGATCGGTGGGTGGTTCTGTAACGGTTTTCCTCTTCCTCTTCATCAGAAGAGGAGGAGCAGGGATTGAACCAATATGCAGCGGAGTTTGAAGACATTATTTATTAAAGAAAACACGAACTCGACTATACACTAACAAAACAACAAACGACGTAGACGCACCTGAACATAAGAACTTACATATAACGAAGAACGCATGAAACAGGAACAGACTACATAAACCGAAAAAACAAACAAACCGAAAACAGTCCCGTGTGGCGCAACGACATACACAGACACAGGAGACAACCACCCACAACGAACACTGTGAAAACACCTACCTAAATATGACTCTTAATTAGAGGAACGCCAAACACCTGCCTCTAATTAAGAGCCATACCAGGCAACCCATAAACCAACATAGAAACAGAAAACATAGAATGCCCACCCAAACTCACGTCCTGACCAACTAACACATACAACAAACTAACAGAAATAGGTCAGGAACGTGACAAAAGGGGCCCATTTCAAACGGCCTCGTACTAAATTCTTGCTCGTACAATATGCATATTATTATTACTACACTGCTCAAAAAAATAAAGGGAACACTTAAACAACACAATGTAAGTCCAAGTCAATAACACTTCTGTGAAATCCAACTGTCCACTTAGGAAGCAACACTGATTGACAATAAATTTCACATGCTGTTGTGCAAATGGAATAGACAAAAGGTGGAAATTATGTGCAATTAGTAAGACACCCCCAAAAAAGGAGTGATTCTGCAGCTGGTGACCACAGACCACTTCTCAGTTCCAATGCTTCCTGGCTGATGTTTTGGTCACTTTTGAATGCTGGCGGTGCTCTCACTCTAGTGGTAGCATGAGACGGAGTCTACAACCCACACAAGTGGCTCAGGTAGTGCAGTTCATCCAGGATGGCACATCAATGCGAGCTGTGGCAAAAAGGTTTGCTGTGTCTGTCAGCGTAGTGTCCAGAGCATGGAGGCGCTACGAGGAGACAGGCCAGTACATCAGGAGACGTGGAGGAGGCCGTAGGAGGGCAACAACCCAGCAGCAGGACCGCTACCTCCGCCTTTGTGCAAGGAGGTGCACTGCCAGCGCCCTGCAAAATGACCTCCAGCAGGCCACAAATGTGCAATGTTCCTGACCTTATTTCCCTTGTTTTGTCTTTATTTAGTTGGTCAGGACGTGAGCTGGGTGGGCATTCTATGTTATGTGTTTCTATGTTTGGTTTAGGGTTGTTCACTAGCCTGATATGGTTCTCAATCAGGGACAGGTGTGTTACGTTTCCTCTGATTGGGAACCATATTTAGGTAGGCTGTTCTCACTGTTTGTTTGTGGGTGATTGTTCCTGTTCATTGCATTCGTTGTCTCTATGTTCACATGTTCAGGTCTGTAGCGTCGTTAGTTTCATTTTCTGTTTATTGTTTTGTTCGTGTTAAGTATTCCAATAAAAATGGAAACATACCCCGCTGCGCTTTGGTCCTCCTCTCTTCCACCTAACGACGAACGTTACACAGAACTGATTTGGCAGGCGAAAACCGGAGAAAAATCCATTCAGGAAGTCGGTTTTTTTGTTCGATTTGTAGTTTTCTATTCAATGCCATTACAGTATCCATTGACTTAGGACTCAAATTGCAGTTCCTATGCCTTCCACTAGATGTCAACAGTCTTTAGAAATCGTTTCAGGCTTCTATTCTGAAAAATGAGGAAGTAAGAGCAGTCGGAATGAGTGGACCCTGCCGTGTCACAGAGCTTTTTCATGCACACGACCGAGAGAGTACCCTTCTTGTTTACCTTTTATATTGACGACGTTATTGTCCGGTTGAAATATTATCGATTATTTAGGTTAAAAACAACCTGAGGATTCAATATAAACATCGTTTGACATGTTTCTATGAACTTTACGGATACAATTTGGATGTTTTGTCTGCCTTTTTTGACTGTGTTTCAGCCTGTGGATTACTGAAGAAAACGCGCGAACAAAACTGAGGTTTTTGGATATAAAGAGACTTTATCAAACAAAAATAACATTTATTGAGTAAATGAATGTCTACTGAGTGCAACCATATGAAGATCATCAAAGGTAAGGGATTAATTGTATCTCTATTTCTGACTTGTGTAACTCTTCTACTTGGCTGGTTACTGTTTGTAATGATTTGTCTACTGGGCTAAGTTCTCAAATAATCGTAGGGTAGGCTTTCGCCGTAAAGCATTTTTTAATTCTGACACCGTGGTTGGATTCACAAGAAGTTCATCTTTAATCCTATGTAAAATATGTTTTGTTTTCTGAATTTTTATAATGAGTATTTCTGTATTTGAATTTGGCGCCCTGCAGTTTCATTGGCTGTTGAAGAGGTGGGACGCTACCGTCTCACGTACCCTAGAGAATTAAGTTCCTCGGTGTACACATCACGGACAAACTGAAATGGTTAACCCACACAGACAGCGTAGTGAAGAAGGCACAACAGCGCTTCTTCAACCTCAGGAGGCTGGAGAAATTTGTCTTGTCACCAAAAACACTCACAAACTTTTACAGATGCACAATCGAGAGCATCCTGTCGGGCTGTATCACCGCCTGGTACGGCAACTGCTCCGCCCACAACCCGCTAGGCACTCCAGAGGGTAGTGAGGTCTGCACAATGCATCACCGGGGGCAATCTACCTGCCCTTCAAGACACCTACACCACCCGATGTCACAGGAAGGCCAAAAAGATCATCAAGGACAACAACCACCCGAGCCACTGCCTGTTCACCCCGCTATCATCAAAAAAGGTGAGGTCAGTACAGGTGCATCAAAGTTGACGGAGAGACTGAAAAACAGCTTCAATCTCAAGGTCATTAGACTGTTGAACAGCCATCACTAACATTGAGTGGCTGCTGCCAACATACTGACTCAAATCTCTAGCCACTTTAATAATAATAAATGGGATGTAATGAATGTATCACTAGTCACTTTAACTTCTCTAGGGTAGGGGGCAGCATTCGGAATTTTGGATGAAATGCATGCCCAAATTAAACTGCCTGCATCTCGGGCCCAGAATATATTATATGCATATAACCGGTAGATATGGATAGAAAGCACCCTAAAATTTCCAAAACTGTTAAAATAGTGTATGTGAGTATAACAGAACTGATTTGGCAGGCGAAAACCTGAGAAAAATCCATTCAGGAAGTCGTTATTTTTTGGTTTTGTAGTTTTCTGTTCAATGCCAATACAGTATCCATTGACTTAGGACTCAAATTGCAGTTTCTATGCCTTCCACTAGATGTCAACAGTCTTTAGAAATTGTTTCAGGCTTGTATTCTGAAAAATGAAGAAGTAAGAGCAGTCTGAATGAGTGGACCCTGCCGTGTCACAGAGCTTTTTCCTGCGCAAGACCGAGAGAGAGCGTTTCTTGTTTACCTTTTAAATTGACGAGGTTATTGTCCGGTTGAAATATTATCGATTATTTAGGCTAAAAACAACCTAAAGTTTGGATATGAACATCGTTTGACATGTTTCTATGAATTTTACGGATACAATTTGGATTTTTTTGTCTTCCTGTTTTGACTGCGTTTGAGCCTGTGGATTACTGAAGAAAATGCGTGAACATAACTGCGTTTTTTGGGTATAAAGAGACTTTATCAAACAAAAGGAACATTTATTGAGTAAATGAATGTCTGCTGACTGCAACCATATGAAGATCATCAAAGGTAAGGGATTCATTTTATCTCTATTTCTAAATTGTGTAACTGTTCTACCTGGCTGGCTACAGTTTGTAATGATTTGTCTAGTGGGCTATGTTCTCAAATAATCGTACGGTATGCTTCGCCGTAAAGCATTTTTAAAATCTGACACCGTGGTGGGATTCATAAGAAGTTCATCTAAAAACCAATGTAAAATATGTTTTGTTTTCTGAATTTTTATAATGAGTATTTCTGTATTTGAATTTGGCGCCCAGCAGTGTCACTGGCTGTTGAAGAGGTGGGACGCTACCGTCTCACGTGCCCAAGAGAGGTTAAACAATGCCACTTTATATAATGTTTACATACCCTACATTACTCATGTCATATGTATATACTGTACTCTATACAATCTACTGCATCTTGCCTATGCCGTTCATCCATCACTCATCCATATATTTATATGTACATATTCTTATTCATTCCTTTACACTTGTGTGTATAAGGTAGTTGTTGTGAAATTGTTAGATTACTTGTTATATATTACTGCATGGTCGGTACTAAAAGCACAAGCATTTCGCTACACTCACATTAACATCTGCTAACCATGTGTATGTGACCAATAAAATGTGATTTGATTTGATCACACACATTTATTCTTGACCCTGTTATAGTTTGACAGTGAACATGACCCTATTGAATTGAGATCTGGGTATTACTAGTATACTATACTCTACTGATGGTACGACTTCCACCGAAGTCGGTCCCTCTCCTTGTTCGGGCGGCGTTCGGCGGTCGACATCACCGGTCTTCTAGCAATCGCCGCTCCACCTTTCATTTTCCACTTGTTTTGTCTTGTTTTCCCGCACACCTGGTTCACGTTCCCTCATCAGACTAAATGCATATTACCCTCTGTTTCTTCTATGTCTGTGTGTGGAATTGTTCTTTGTGTAGGGTGTTACGCTACAGGCTGGCTTACGCTAGGTTTGTTTCTTTTGTTTAATCCGGTTCATGTTACCGTGGTTGTGCTTTGTGCTGCCTCGCCTGTGCCTTTGGGCCAGGGTGTATATTAAAGTTCTCCTGTTATCACCCATCTCTGCTCTCCTGCGCCTGACTTCCTGGCAACCAGTCACTCACCCCATTACAAATGATAATGTTTTAAACATGCAATTGAATAAACTGACCTAAACTACACACATGAAACCAGTCAAGGGTCAGTTTTCACAAAGTGTATCAGAGTAGGAGAGCTGATCTGAGATGAGTTTAGCCTTTTAGAACATAATTTGTACGGCCCTTCTGAGACACTTTATGAATACAGGCCCTGATGTAACAACCAAAACACAGTTCAAACTAAACCAACAAGTACAAAGATACAGTAAGTCATGTGATGTATGGCTAAAAACATCAAAACTAAAACTATATTTCAAGATATCGTCAAATGTACTTACAGAGTGAAGTAAAGGGGAGAGGTCTTGTACAGTGAGTCAACGTACTGTCACTGCGTGGAAACAAGAAGTAGTCTACTGTAAGTATTAGTAGAAGCAGGCATAGCCTAAGTGTGAGTTCTGTGGTTGACACATTTTAAAAGTAGCCTAGTCTGGCCGTTAACATGCAGGAAGAGCATTTCACATAAAGGATGTTACTGTATCTAAATAGAACATTGTCTAAAGTCAGAATACTGTAGTTACATTTCTTTATTTGAGGAGTGGGCCTACATGGTTTACAAGAGACAAAATGTGACCCATTCCCATCACTCCTCATCAGCTGGTACTGAAGGATCCAGAACAGATGAAAGGGGAGTATCTTTGGTACCAGTGTTCTAGACTAGAGCTCTTCCTACTGACATCTCAACATTACTGCAGCTTCCAGGCTTCATATGTCCCTACTAGTCTGATGAAAATATACAAAATTAGAAGGTAAAATAACATTTGAAAATGTTAAAAATGTATATAGAATAAACCAGGCATGCACGTAAAAGTACTGTTATTGGGAGATATGTTGAACTGGTGTTTGAATTGATTGAGCTAGTGATCTCAGCTAGCTTGTTAGCTACATGAAGCTGCTGTTATTCAGTGATAAACAAGTAGTTTTGTGCATCACACAGCTACTCTGAATGGACTGGATTGTGAACAATATGATGTGCTGCCTCTGAATTACAGCAAGACCCCATAGTTAGCTAGTGAGCTAGTAAGTTACCTAACTTTTAGCTATCAACGTTAGCTAGCTAAAAACAACACAACAGCTGTCATTATGCCGAGGCCAAAGCAAGACCCCATAGGTAACTTTTAGCTATCAACGTTAGCTAGCTACAAACAACAGACAACAGTGAGCTGTCATTATGCCAAGGCCAAGGTAAGCTGCTCTGAATATCCACTGTGTGCTTGTGTGAAAGAGATGTGTTCAGCTCACTGATCTTCAGAACAATTGACCCAAAGTGAACCCTGACATGCATATAACTAAGTCTGTCTGTATGTCTGGGATTATTGTGTCCTATTGTGTCTGAGTGAGGCGTGTTTTTTTTTTAAATGACAATGAATAATCGTTCATGTAATTGTTTATTGCTCCTTCGTTATTGTTATTTTATTGTGTGATCTATTTAGTTTTTATTTTATTTTTATAATTTAAAAAATCTAATATTTTTTTACATAAAAACAACTGCATTGTTAGTTAAGGGCTTGTCATTAACCATTTCACAGGAAGGTCTACACCTGTTGTATTTGCAGCATGTGTCTAATACAATTTGATTTGATTTGTGTGTTTAGGTGCTGGACATTGCTCCCTCTGACACTGGGTTTCTGAACATCTAAAAGTCTGAGCCGTTTGGGGGGTTCTACTAGCTGACATATGGAATTGTTTTAAGGTGGTCATACCATGGATAATTTAGATATTTGATTTTGAATTATAGTACACCTTTAGGTAAAAAAGGAGAAGGACTAATGTTTGTGAGAGCAGGCAGGTGAATGCAATATAGTCTGCCTGGAACATGCCCCATATTCAATTGTAATTCAATTCAAATATAGGATTTATTTATCCCCTGTAGGGGCAATTACTAGGCACCCTATGGCATCAGGCTGGCAGTGAGTCTCACAGCGACATCACAAGGGGTCACATGTCCAGTCACATGACAAAACATACATACACAGTAAAACACATGATAACAACAGATGTCAGCCCCCTTAGTGTCTACAACATGGTCATCACAGAGGAGGTTCACTGGCCAAAGATCCCTTCAAGTTCTAATGATGAAGTAATTTCCATGTTTCACAGTTCAGGCCGAGGGAGAGGGGGAAGGAAATCAGAGGTGCACTCCTCTTCACTTTGATTGACACTTCACACACTCATTCTATATGCCTAGTGTTCTGTCTGGGATCTGGGATCTGTGCCAGAGGACTACAAACGGGGTGACCAAACACTGGTACATTCTTATTCAGAAGACCATTTAATAAGGAAAACTGCCATGTTGTATATCCTCTCTTCTAGCAGGAAATGAGAACACATACAAACTCACATCTCAATCTTGTTTAATGCTAACAGTACCGAAAATTAGAACCAAACATGGGAAAAAGTCCTTTCATTAATCAGCCCCTTGATCTTGGAATGTCCTCCATTGGAGGAGTTCAAAGGACAAATAGATGAACAGGTTATTGAGACATGTAGCTGTTTCTAGCTGTTTCAGTCCATGTCACTAGTTTCCATTGCCTTTTTTAAGCCCACATTCCCACAGGAGACCTTTTGCTTCTTGCCAGGGCACCATTGTAAATAAGAATGTGTTCTAAATTGACTTGCCTGGTTAAATAAAGGTTAAATAAAGATTATCCTAAAAGTGCAATGGAACCAATAGCGTAGTCCTAAATGTACAATAGATCCAATCACATAGTCCTAAGCGTACAATGGAACCAATAGTATAGTCCCAAAAGTGCAATGGAACCAATGGCATGGTCCCAAAAGTACAAACTTCTTAAGTTCAAGCTAAAATAATTGAAAGCACATCTCACATAGTTAAATGCATATGGCAGCATTATGCTTCATCCCACCACTCACCTTTAGCCTCTCCAAGGTGCAAGTGGACATGTTGGGGTTCTTGAAGGTGACAGAGGCACATAATCTCTCTTGTAAAACTCTGATACTCTCTCTCTCCCCACACCTACAATACATAACCTAGATCTAGAATGTAGAACTCTGATACTCTCTATCTCCTCTCATCTACAGTACAGAATAAATAATTAGAATGTAGAACTCTGATACTCTCTATCTCCCCACATTTACAGTAGAGAACATAGAGCGTATCAGAGTTCTACATTTTAATTCTATCTCCCCTCACCTACAGCACAGAATGTAGAACTCTGATACTCTCTCTTTCCCCACACCTACAATACAGAACATAGAATCAGAATCAGAATGTAGAACTCTGATACTCTCTATCTCCCCTCACCTACAGCACATAATATAGAAGGAGGTGAGAAAGGGGGGGAGGTGGCCACAGTCAAAATACAAGGAATATAGGAACAGGGTGCTATTTGAGACAGCCTATAGAACCTGTAACTGTAGAAATGTATACTGTGGAATAACCAGAATTAAACATACTCACCCACTGGAGTCCTGAGGGGAGGAGAGGTCCACCACTGGAGTCCTGAGGGAAGGAGAGGTCCACCACTGGAGTCCTGAGCGGAGGAGAGGTCCACCACTGGAGTCCAGAGGGGAGGAGAGGTCCACCACTGGAATCCTGAGGGGAGGAGAGGTTCACCGCTGGAGTCCTGAGGGGAGGAGAGTTCTACCACTGGAGTCCTGAGGGGAGGAGAGGTCCACCACTGGAGTCCATAGGGGAGGAGAGGTCCACCACTGGAATCCTGAGGGTAGGAGAGATCCACCACTGGAGTCCTGAGGGGAGGAGAGGTCCACCACTTGAGTCATGAGGGGAGGAGAGATCCACCACTCAGGAACCATTGTAGCTAAACCTCACAATAAATTAATGTTAGATGTACAGCATCTATTTCTTTATTGTTGTAGTGTTTTGGTTAACCTCTAACGAGTCACAAACCCGGATCCGGGACCCCCCCATCAAAAAAGCTGACTAGCATAGCCTAGCCTAAAGCCAAAGGGATATCATATAATAAAGTGTTCATGAAATCACAAGTCCAAGACACCGAATGAAAGATACACATCTTGTGAATCCAGCCATCATTTCTGATTTTTCAAATGTTTTACAGGGAAGACACAATATGTAAATCTATTAGCTAACCACGTTAGCAAAAGACAACACTTTTTTTAATCCACCCTTTTCTTACTGCATCAGTAGCTATCACAAATTCGACCAAATAAAGAGATAAATAGCCACTAACCAAGAAACACTTTCATCAGATGACAGTCTGATAACATATGCTACACAATAAATATGTTTTGTTAGAAAAATTTGCATATTTCAGGTATAAATCATAGTCTACCATTGCAGCCACCATCACAACTCTCACCAAAGCAACTAGAATAACTACAGAGACCATCGTGTATTACCTAATTACTCATCATAAAACATTTCTTAAAAATACACAGCGTACAGCAAATGAAAGACACAGATCTTGTGAATCCAGCCAATATTTCAGATTTTCTAAGTGTTTTACAGCGAAAACACAATATAGCGTTATATTAGCTTACCACAATAGCAAACATCACAACAGCATTGATTCAAGCCAAAAATAGCGATAACGTATAAACCACCAAAATATATTAATTTTTTCACTAACCTTCTCAGAATTCTTCAGATGACAGTCCTATAACATCATATTACACAATGCATATAGAGTTTGTTCGAAAATGAGAAAAGTAGCAAAGCTGCCCAGAAAATGTCAGGAGAAATCTTTGGAGAGGCACCTATTCTAATCAGTAACTAATCCAAATCTTGACAAAAAAATACAGGTTGGACAGCAATTGAAAGACAAATTAGTTCTTAATGCAATCGCTGTTACATTTTTTTAAATTAACGTTACTTCAGCATACAGCGTGCGCTAAAGCGAGGCTGCACTGCAATTAATGGCGGCTTATGCATTTGACATTTTTCAACAGAACAACGAATTATCAGCATAAATAGTTCTTACTTTTTGATGAACTCTCATCATAATCTTGGGAAAGGTGTCCTTTGTCCAAAAGAATCGTTGCTAGGTTGTAGAACGTCCTCTTCAACGTTGCAATTAGCAGTAAACATTAGCCATGTGGCAAAGACGTGTCCGACTCACTAAAACGCATTGCAAATAAATATCCGAAAATCGCAATATACCGATATAAACTGATATAACTCGGTTTAATATAACAACATTATGATGTCTTTAAAGCCTATATCGAATAAAAACACAGCCGGAAATTTCTAAGAGCTATAACCGATGGTTCTAGTACAATATGCCAAGGTCCTCAGTGCGTCAGAGCGAAGAAGGAAAAGAACAGACTCGTCCTTGCCAAGTGATTTATAACATTTGAGATCTACGTAGAGACTCCATTTCAAGTCTCCCTATTCGCTAACATCCAGGGGAAGGTGTATGCAGTGCATCTCAACCAATAGAAGACAGGCAGATTTATACACAGGTCTCAGAGCAGCTTGCAAAATTTGGCATTCTCACATCCACATAGGAAAATTGCTCTAAGTCCAGTTCTGTTTCACACACAGATATAATTCAAACGGTTTTAGAAACTAGAGAGTGTTTTCTATCCAATAGTAATAATAATATGCATTTTGTACGAGCAAGAATTGAGTACGAGGCAGTTTAATTTGGGAACGTCATTATTACAAAGTGCTAACAGCTCCCCCTATTGACAAGAAGTTTTAAATCAGAAATCAAACTCCTGTAATAATGTCTATGCTCCCTGTGGTGGGGTCTGGTAGTGCAGTCTGTAAATACTATGTCCCCTGTGGTGGGGTCTGGTAGTGCAGTCTGTCTATACTATGCCACCTGTGGTGGGGTCTGGTAGTGCAGTCTGTCTATACTATCCCCCTGTGGTGGGGTCTGGTAGTGCAGCCTGTCTTTTCTATGATGGGGAGATGGAGAGGCAGACACACAGACACATTTAAGATGTGAGGACCCACAATATTGCCTTATTTCTATCACAGAATTTTGGATGACTGTCATTCATATTCCATTCACCCAGCTCAATGTAACATGGATATATTTAACTACTACATGTCATGATACTCTAGTGTTCCCTATAGCCATCACGAGGCTAGGAATGAAAGGTTCACGTAGGTGCACAGGTCGAGAGAAACATTTGAGTTATCAAGGTGACAGACAGTGACGCATTCAAAACTGCCTTGCACTCTCTGGCCTGCATCTAGCTGATCTAGGATGTAATCATTAGTCCAACAGTTGCAAACAAGAGTTTCTCTTGGACAAATTCAGGTATTTTTATCCCCATTTCATTCCGTTTGCTTTCATTCAAAAAACTTTTTTTCAACAGAATCGGTGGAATGAATACACCTCTGATCACATTCAAACACAGTTCACTTTTAAAGCAGACACATACAAACAGCATGATCACGTTGCCCAGTGTAGAATTCCTTCTTACATCTCTGCACTATATTCCTCTCACCTTTTCCCTTCACTTGTGAACTTCAGTGCACAACATATCAGCTGTCTGTGAGCAGGAGAAAAAACCTTTCCAAGCAAAACCTTCATATCATGAGTGCTAACGCTACACACAGCCTACATCATTGTTACCATATTAGCTAAGGTATTGTCAACATAGCTACTAGAACTAATGCGTTAGTAAAAACGCTACAATAATGCAGTACAGTGTACAGTGAGCAAGCAGTTTAGCAGTTACACCTGTGGGACCAGGTGGCAAAAAATGAATGAAACCAAAAGCTTATCTTGACTTGGAAGAGGTCCAGTGCTGGATAGCCATAGCCAGCTAGCTAACACACCATCCCTCTCTGTTTGACACGGTTGTTTGAGTAGGCTAAACTAGCTAGCTGCATTAGCTGCTGGCTAAGAAAGTGAAAGGTAAAAAGCAAAAAGCAAAGAAGAGTTTGCTAGCTCTCTCCAACTCTCTCTTGCTTCTCCTTCATTTTTAAATAAATACATTTGTTCAAAACTGTTCAACTATTGTCTTTCTCTTTGAGTCAACTACTCACCACATGTTATGCACTATAGTGCTAGCTGGCTGTAGTTATGCTTTCAGAACTAGATAAAATATCTGAGACTTTGATTGGTCGGACAACATGTCAGTTCATACTGCAAGAGCTCTGATAGGTTGGAGGACATCGTCCGGAATATGTCATAATAACTGTGTAAGTCTATGGAAGGGGATGAGAACCATGAGCCTCCTAGGTTCTGTATTGAAGTCATTCACCCAAGAGGAAGGCGAAAACTAGCTGTCCTCCGGCTACACCATGGTGCTACCCTACAGAGTGCTGTTGAGGCTACTGTAGACCTAAAACAGCTGTTTTAGTGAAAATAAATACTGTCCGTGCTTATACAGCTGAATACACTTCACTGGAGGAGCACACAAAGGGTTAAACTAGGGTCATTTCAGTAAATATAAATAATATTTTTGAAGTTAATAAGACAACTAAGTAACACTGCCTCTGTGTTTGAGTAATCAACTCGACAGTAAGATTTGATTATTTGAATCAGCTGTGTAGTGCTTGGTCAAAAACCAAAACGTTCACCCCTTGGGGTCCCCAGGACCGAGTTGAGGAAACGCTGGCCTCGCCACTCATGGTTAACCTCTTTGGGCTCAAGGGGCAGTATTGAGTAGCCAGATAAATGGTGCCCATTTCAAAAAGGCCTCGTACTCAATTCTTGCTTGTACAATATGCATATTATTATTACTATTGGATAGGAAACACTCTCTAGTTTCTAAAACCGTTTGATTTATATCTGTGGGTGAAACAGAACTGGAGCAGTTTTCCTATGTGGATGTCAGAATGCAGAATGTTGCTGGCTGTTCTGAGACCTGTGTATTAATTTGCCTGTCCTCTATTGGTTGAGATGCACTGCATACGCCTTCCACTGGGTGTCAGCGAATAGGGAGAGTTGAAATGGAGTTTCTACGTAGGTCCCAAAGGTAATAAATTGCTTGGAACCGAAGTGTCCCATCTTTCCACTCTTCGCTCTGACGCAGGGAGGGTCTTGGCATGTCATTTTAGAAGCTCCCCTATTAGCTCCTAGATATATCCGTCTCTGTTTTTATTCGATATAGGTGTTGAAGACATCGTAATGTTGTTATTTTAAACCGAATTATATCAGTTTATGTCAGTATATTGCGATTTTCGGGTATTTATTTTCGTGACGTTTTAGGAAGTTGGGTATCTCTGGCCCACATGGCTAATGTTTACTGCTAATTGCAACGTTGAAGACGACGTTCTCCAACCTAGCAATGATTATTTTGGACAAAGGACACATTTCCCAAGATTCTGATGGGAGTTCATCGAAAAGTAAGAACTATTTATGCTGATAATTCATTGTTCTGTTGAAAAATGTCAAATGCATAAGACGCCATTTCCTGCAGTGTAGCCTTGCGTTATCACAGCCTGTATTGCGCAGTAAGGTTAATTTTAAAAATGTAATTCAACGATTGCATTAAGAACTAACTTGTCTTTCAATTGCTGTCCAACCTGTATTTTTTTAGTCAAGATTATGAATAGTTTTTGATAAGAAAAGGTGCCTTTACAAGATGGCGCCGGACAGATTGCTTGACGTTATGGACACTATTCTCATTGTATAAGCACGATTTGTGGCGCTAATTATGCACATTTTCGAACAAACTCTATATGCATTGTGTAATATGATGTTACAGGACTGTCATCTGAAGAATTCTGAGAAGGTTAGTGAAACAATTAATATATTTTGGTGGTTTATACGTTATAGCTATTTTTGCCTTGAATCAATGCTGTTGTTATGTTTGCTCTTGTGCTAAGCTAATATAACGCTATATTGTGTTTTCACTGTAAAACACTTGATAAATTGGAAATATTGTCTGGAATCACAAGATGCCTGTCTTTCAATTGCTGTACACTATGTATTTTTCAGAAATGTTTTATGATGAGTATTTAGTTATTTGGCGTTGGTGTCTTTAATTTTTCTGTCTGCTTTCGGTGCAATTTCTGACTGTAGCTGCAATGTAAACTATGATTTATACCTGAAATATGCACATATTTCTAACAAAACATATGCTAAACAATAAATATGTTATCAGACTGTCATCTGATGAAGTTGTTTCTTGGTTAGTGGCTATTTATATCTTTATTTGGTCGAATTTGTGAATTAGCTACTGATGTAGTAAAAATCTGATGGAGTAAAAATATATATATATATATAGTATTACGTAATATTAAATATAAAATGCGGAATAATGTCTGACAGCAATACAAAGTAAATCATCATTAAACACATCAGGAGAAACTTGAGCCAAGAGCTAAAAATATTAAAAAGCTCTTATCAATATTATCCATTTTAGTTACTGAGGAAAGTAAGACAATTAAGAAGATTGATGTTATAAATACCTAAATGTCAAAATCCCATAGAAAAAGATCAAAAATATAATATATATAGTAGATAGTAAACAGATTAGTACACAAGAAAAGTATGCTGTTTATATCAAACAAATGGAAATGGAAAAATCCCATTGAAAAAAAGCAGAAGCATAACCCATCATATTTATCATCAATATACATAATTATCATAATAAGAAAATAAAAATATATTCCAGCATTTACTCAAAAGTTAAAGTTCTTGGTCTGGAAAACCATCTAGATATAATAGCAAGAGAATAGAGGTGTGAGGCCTGGCTTTGGATTGGAACTGTAGCTCTTCAGTCCGGGTTCTGTGGTGGTTCTCTTCAGTCCAGGTTCTGTGGTGGTTCTCTTCAGTCCATGTTCTGTGGTGGTTCTCTTCAATCCATGTTCTGTGGTGGTTCTCTTCAGTCCAGGATCTGTGGTGATTCTCTTCAGTCCAGGATCTGTGGTGATTCTCTTCAGTCCAGGATCTGTGGTGATTCTCTTCAGTCCAGGATCTGTGGTGATTCTCTTCAGTCCAGGATCTGTGGTGGTTCTCTTCAGTCCAGGATCTGTGGTGATTCTCTTCAGTCCAGGATCTGTGGTGGTTCTCTTCAGTCCAGGATCTGTGGTGATTCTCTTCAGTCCAGGATCTGTGGTGATTCTCTTCAGTTGATGTTCTGAGGTACTTTTCTTCAGTCCAGGTTCTGTCGTGGTTTTCTTCAGTTCAGGTTCTACGGTGGTTCTCTTCAGTGGGAGGGTCCCCTCACATTCTGAAAGAAGACACTGAATTAGCAATTTACACTCCCACTAAAATGTTTATGGACACACACACACACAAATACACTTACTGCCAGGGTGTCATACTCTGGTGACCTGGTCTTCATGTTCAGAGGTGAGTACATGTCACTGTTGGCGTCAATGTTAGGGCCAGGATGGACACTGTGGACAGAAAGAGAGAGAGAGAGGGAAATATATAGAGAGATAGGGAGAGAGAGAGAGGAAATGCATGTGTTCATTGAAACACGAGTCTTTCCATCATTTTCTCTAAACACATTCAAGTATAAAACACAAACACACTCACAAACAAACAGCATTCATTTTATGAGACTTACTGCCAGTGTCATAGTCTGGTGACCTGGTCCTCATGTTCAGACCTGTGTACGTGTCACAGTTACAGTCAGGATGGACACTCTGTGGAGAGAGAGAGAGAGAGGTAACAATGAAAATAGTATGAAAGAGTCTGTCGTGACACAGTAAATTAATGAAAATGGAGTTGTAACTCAGGGTTTCCCAAACTCGGAGCTGGGGCCCCCCTGGGTGCACGTTTTGTTTTTTGCCCTAGCACTACACCGGGGGGGGGGGGGGGGGGGGGGTCCTGGTGTAACTGATAACTGATAGAGTCACCTGTGTGTCTGTTGTGGCATCACTTCCTCCTGTGGATCTCCTGTAATGAGGGACAGAGTGAGTTCTGCTCTCTACTGACCTCTAGTGGAAGTTGATATGTTACTAATACAATTTAGCAGTTAAGGGCATTGGGCCAATAAATACATTCATGAATTAATTAAGTTAATAACAAATCAGAGGTCTAAGGTGAAAGAATGATACAAATATCAATGTTCCCTTCTTCACTCACCTGAACCACATGAGTCCAGAGAGACAGAGGATGAGAACCAGAACAACCACTATGATTCCTACAGCTGCAGTCAGAACTGATGTCTGTTTCCCTAAAAGATCAAATGGATGATATGAGAACATATTATTATGAAGTGAAAATGAATATACAGCAATACAGGACATTAATGCAATACTTGTATATAGAAGCCTATGTATAGTTATAAACCAAAGTGTCATAAGGCAAACTAGAAGATGATTACCTTGAAACATCATTTATTATTGAACATCATTTTGTATTGAAGTATTGAGGATGTAACTTTACCTGCTACAATGATCATCAGAGCTGTAGAGTTCATAGATCCTCTTCCATTCTGGGCCTCACAGTAATATTCTCCTCTGTCCTCAGAGATGATGTCAGTGATGCTGTAACTCTGTCCTGATGCTTTTGCTGAGGTTACGTTCTTCTTGTACCAGGTGTATTTGTCCACAGGTGGGTTGGCATCACTGCTGCAGGTCAGAGTCACTGAACTGCCCTCCACTATTTCACCAGAGGGACTGACTGACGCTGAGGTGTTCCTTGGACCATCTGGTGTAAAATACATTGTATTTATTTATAGCAACATTTGTGTTTACATTTTACGGGTGAGTTTGAAATAATTTATAAATTATAATAAATTATTAATTCAGAGTAGAAGAAAATCTAAAACAGAATCAGTCAAAATAATGATGACATTGTGGTAATACACATTCAGGGAAATGGATGAGTCACGATCGTGTGGAGAGACGGACCAAGACGCAGCGTGGTTCGAGTTCCACATCTTTATTTTTCTTTAAACTTAAAATAAACCAAGAAACAAACAACGACCGTGCAGTACTGAGGTGCAACATGCACTCACTCAAAAACAATATCCCACAAAGCAGGTGGGAGAAAGGGCTTCCTAAATATGATCCCAAATTAGAGGCAACGATTACCAGCTGCCTCTAATTGGGAACCATACAAACCAGCCACATAGAAAATAAATGGCTAGAACACCCCCCTAGTCACGCTCTGACCTAAACAGGGAGTGACAGGATGTTAAAATATGTATTGATAGATATATTTATGTGGAAACAATCTATTCTAATATCAACATGATCAGTATATCAAACTGGACATCGAATCCTCCAATGTACTTACATGTGACAGTGAGCGTCTCTTCAGCAGAGGGGAGATCCTCATGGCCTTCTACAGCACAGGAGTATCTGCCTGTATCCTCACTGCTGACTGAGAATAGGATATAGACAGGAGAGGAGGTGTTGCTGTTTGGTAAAGGCAGTCCATTCTTATACCAACTGTAGGCTGTGATGGGGTCCAGTGCACATTTGGTTCTACATGTCAGTGTGACATTCTCCCTCTCTGACACAGATGTAGGATCCATCTCCAACACAACATCTAGAGTAAAACGAAACAAATCATTATTCTCCTCCTATTTATGTCATTTTATGTGAAATATTACATTTGTTTTTTCCCTGTTACATAACACTGCAGTGTCTGTATGACTGCATTGCTAATAAGGTAATTACGGTCATTAATTTGATATATTTAGCCAGGACAATAAACTCTGTAATAATTTCCACTGTTTTCCAGGAAGTCCTGGGTTCCATGGAATAAATAAAACCGATTACAACACAACATACTCATTAGCATACATACAAAACAACACTCACATTACAGCTATCTAGATATGTGTCATAGATGTGAGATGTGTGACAGATTACCTGTGACAGTCAGGGAGACAGGTGAGCCAGAAAACCTTCCTCCAGATGTTATCAATCTGAACCTGTACCCAGCAGAGTCACTCAGTCTCAGGTCTGTGATTCTCAGGGTACAGTCATTCTTCTTATCCCCAAGGTACTCTATATGACCCTCATAGCCTGGCACTGAGCTCAGATCTTCAGCCTCCATACCAGACCATTTAGTAAACCAGAAAGCTTTTTTGATCTCATGATAACTGGGATATGTATAAGAGCAGGATATGTTCACTGTTGACCCCTTTAAAGCACAGATCTTCTGATGGGCGCGTCTCCTTGGGCCAGCATACATGGCACCAGCCTTACGCATGGTGTCCCCGGTTCGCCAACACAGCCCAGTGCGGGTTATTCCACCTCCCTGCATTGGTCGGGCTACGGGGAGCATACAACCAGGTAAGGTTGGGCAGGCAGTACGCCTGCACGGTCCGGTATATCCGGCGCCGTCTGAACTGTCCGTCTGCCAAGCGCCGCCCGTCTGTACTGAGCCTTCAAAGCTGCCCGTCTGTCCTGAGCCTTCAAAGCCGCCCGTCTGTCCTGAGCCTTCAGAGCCGTCCGTCAGTCAGGAGCCGCCCGTCAGAATGGAGCCGCTAGAACCGTCCGCCAGACAGGATCAGCCAGAATCTGAACCAGTACGTAGCTGAGTCTGTCTCTTAGGTATTTGATTTTCAGGGTGCAGTCTTTCTTCTTAGCCCCATGATTCTCCAGACAACCTGCATACTCTGGGACCTGACCTAGATCTTCAGGTTCTACACCAGTCCCCCATTTAGTGAACCAGAGGGTTGTTGTGACTGTATAACCTCTGGGATATGTGTAAGAGCAGGACATGTTCACTGTTGACCCCTTCAAGGCACAGATCTTCTGATGGGTGTAAGTCACACTCCAACAGTTCTGACCTGAAATACAAGACAATATAACACCTTCATAAAATTCTTAATTACAATGTCTACTGTATACACTTATGCAGTTACGTTCCCCAGCAAGGAAACCTAAAATGGCACCCAAACAAAAGGGGGAATTAATAAAAGAGTCACTGACAAAGACAAAAATGAGACCAGTGGGTTCTGAAAGACACTCATGGGGGTGTCCATTGAAAATTGACTATCAACAACAACTGGAACCAAAAAGACATGAGCGCCCACATGATTTGCCCAAGAAGAGGCAAACAAAATAAAACCCCACATGCCAACACAGTTGTAACACATACTGACTAACGAGTGATGCCAATCGGGGCATCCCACCTCAAAATATAAATGAAAAAAAATCTACAATGTTTAAATGATATGCTGTGAAAGTAACCAGGAAGTGACTATCCCCTCAGCTTTGTAGTTTTTAAACTTTTTTTTTTCATGGGTCTTCAGTGCTCAAAAATGTAGTGCTATGGTGTACAAGTGCAAAAACATAATGAAAGGTATCTGGTAGATGTAAATTCATCCATTCACTGCATTTTCATGAATTTGATTATATATATATCTTGAAGCTCGTTCAACACTGCCTGGCAAAGCATACGGACCTAAAGCAGAAGTGAACGTCACATTCACAGCAAATTAAATAATGATTGTCTGACAACCTGAAACAAATGTTGTATGTAAAAGTCCACACTTACACACTGCAGGAGAGTGGAGATCCTCATGGCCTTTTACAGCACAGGAGTAACTGTCTGCATCACTAAAGGAGTCTGAGTTCAGGCTGGATGTGTCCTCCTTTACTTTGTGTCCGTTCTTGTACCAGATGTAGGTGGGGTTGTCACTCAGAGTACAGGGGGTGCTACAGGTCTGTGTCTTCCAATACTCCCCTCTTGTCCACATTCCCCCAGTTACCTTTAGATCTGTAGTTATGAAACAACAATGGAGAACATCTGTAAGTCAGCACCATTCCAAGGTTCTCATTGAAAATGTAATATATCCTTAGAAATCAAATTTCAATTCAAATGAATTTATATAGCCCTTCTTACATCAGCTGATATATCAAAGTGCTGTACAGAAACCCAGCCTAAAACCCCAAACAGCAAGCATTGCAGGTGTAGAAGCACGGAAGTGGTAACTATACTCTTTATGTCAGAATAAAGAACAATGGACAACGTCTGTCAGTCAGCACCATTCCAAGGTTCTCATTGAAAATGTAATAAATCATTAGAAGAACTATACTCTTTATGTTAGATTACAGAACCTGTGACAGAGAGAGTGACAGCTGAGCCAGTTGTCCATGAGCCTGTTGTAAATGAGAAGTAATATGTTGTTGAATCATCCTCTCTCAGGTCTGTGATTCTCAGGGTGCAGTCATTCTCCTTATTCCCACGGTACGCTATACGATCCTCATATTCATCTTGGATTTGAGTCCAGATCCAACTATTCCATTCATACCACTTGGTTGTTGTGACTGTATGACCTCTGGGATATGTGTAAGAGCAGGACAGATCCACTGTTGACCCCTTCAAGGTACAGATACTATTCTTGGTGCAGGTCACACTCCTGCTATTCTGACCCAGTACCACTGAAACACAGTTACACAATGTAAAGGGTATCAGAATTAAGTCAAGGTCTTTTGGCTCACACTGACTGTAAGGTTTGTCCACACTTTGTTGCCATAGTTGCTGAGTTGAGTGTGAATGGAAACCACAGATAAGCATCACTCAGTGAGGTGTAACTATTTAAAGTGAAGTGGAGACTCCTAACAGAACACACCAGAACAACATTATGATTCTTATCCTTTTAGAAATGTCTGTAGATTGATAAACAGAGCAACTAAAAGATAAGAATGAGACCATACCTGCTACAGACCAGAGAAAGACCACCAACACACTTCCTGCTGTTCTCAAGGCCATTGTTGCATCTCCCACCCTGCAGTCTTAGAAACATAAACAACAACTCACTCTATAGCTGGTGAATAACTCCACCTGATACATTGAAGTAGAAACTGTAAATGAGGTAGAGGACCTCATTACTGAAAATGAACCAGGCTCATATTGTGTTGTGTTGTATTGTGCTACATGGTTGTCTATGTGAATACTGTCTGTCTGTAAGTCTATTGCACTATGTATGTAATATGTGTGACGTGTTGCATGTATGTCTACGTCTGTCTATTTAAGATGACATGAAGCAAAAATAAATTCCTAATATATACAATAGTCATCATCATCATTATAAACAACAACAATCACTTATTGAACAGATGTGTAGAACTGTAAACACATATTTCTATATCGATTGTTCTGAAGCTGTTTTATTCTCAATACCCCAAATATAGGAGGATAAATGTTCAATCCTCTACGGTCCGTGAAGCTGTACAGCAGCCTAAAGACTGACCACCAGGTTCAATAATAGCTCGTATCACCAAGCTGTGAGGATAAACAGCCAGTGACACACACACACACACACACACACCACACACATGTCCTTCCTGTTTAGACATTAACATCCACGCCAACCAGACCAACACGCCAGAAAAGGGCTGTTACTGTATTTGAACAGAAATTGTGAAAAAGACAAGTCTGGGCATATATTTATTTTATTTAAAAAAAATGTCAATTTTCAATGTGATCTTTATACTACATACAGAACCATGTAAACAATGTGTTGACAATACTATTTATAACGTTAACATTTTAATGACCTACCTTGCCCTTCTGAGTTCTGTATATACAGGTCAAAGTTCCATGATGTCATTCAATTAGAACCCATTCCATTTAAAACCCATAACCATCAATCCTCATCATCTGCATCAAAGTGATACTGAAGGTTCCAGTGTTCTAGACTAGAGTTCTCCCTACTGGCATCTCAACATTACTGCAGTGTTCTAGACTAGAGCTCTCCCTACTGGCATCTCAACATTACTGCAGTGTTCTAGACTAGAGCTCTCCCTACTGGCATCTCAACATTACTGCAGTGTTCTAGACTAGAGCTCTCCCTACTGGCATCTCAACATTACTGCAGTGTTCTAGACTAGAGGTCTCCCTACTGGCATCTCAACATTACTGCAGTGTTCTAGACTAGAGCTCGCCCTACTGGCATCTCAACATTACTGCAGTGTTCTAGACTAGAGCTCTCCCTACTGGCATCTCAACATTACTGCAGTGTTCTAGACTAGAGCTCTCCCTACTGGCATCTCAACATTACTGCAGCCTCCATTCCTCATGATGTCCTCATGATGTCCTCTTTCATTTGGGAAGTAATGGGAATAAAATGAATGGTGTTCCCGTCATTCCAGCCATTATAATGAGTCCATCCTCCTATATACCAGCCTCCTCTGTTGTACAGTACTGGTAGTAGCTGAATCAAGTAGAGGCATGATTGAACATCACCATAGTGTGATGTACTGACTGTGTGGTCTATTGTAGTCTGCTGTCCATAAATAATGCCAATTAGTTATCAAAAGCAATGTACAGTCTTTGTGCATATGTTTAAGATATGGGTGGCCCTGGTAACCTAACCCATATAGTTGCAGGTGCCATGTTCTACCAACTGAGCTACAGAGGACCATATTCTGTAAAGTCTAATGTGCATATATAGATTTCTGATATGATTCAGGAGGCCTGTCAGAGGACAGACAGGAAAGGAGAACAGGAAAGTGATTGTGTTCATCTAAACCAACAAACCCACAACACTGTGTCTCATGTTAATACTACTCCTAAACACAACCCACCATCACTGTGTCTCATGTTAATACTACTCCTAAACACAACCCACCATCACTGTGTCTCATGTTAATACTACTCCTAAACACAACCCACCATCACTGTGTCTCATGTTAATACTACTCCTAAACACAACCCACCATCACTGTGTCTCATGTTAATACTACTCCTAAACACAACCCACCATCACTGTGTCTCATGTTAATACTACTCCTAAACACAACCCACCATCACTGTCTCATGTTAATACTACTCCTAAACACAACCCACCATCACTGTGTCTCATGTTAATACTACTCCTAAACACAACCCACCATCACTGTGTCTCATGTTAATACTACTCCTAAACACAACCCACCATCACTGTCTCATGTTAATACTACTCCTAAACACAACCCACCATCACTGTCTCATGTTAATACTACTCCTAAACACAACCCACCATCACTGTGTCTCATGTTAATACTACTCCTAAACACAACCCACCATCACTGTGTCTCATGTTAATACTACTCCTAAACACAACCGACCATCACTGTGTCTCATGTTAATACTACTCCTAAACACAACCCACCATCACTGTCTCATGTTAATACTACTCCTAAACACAACCCACCATCACTGTGTCTCATGTTAATACTACTCCTAAACACAACCCACCATCACTGTCTCATGTTAATACTACTCCTAAACCTTTTACGAAACATTCACTCAATCACTCTTACTCTTACTGTCACTCTTACTTTAGATAATTTTCAAAAATGTCCACACTATAATCTATTCCTCTCAAACCGACACGTGTATGTGAGAGTCTTGGCTTATTAGATTCACATTTAGCAGGCACAAATATTACAAGCAACATGTACAGGATATATCTCACAATCAAATGTTCAAAAAAAGTATCCACTATAGTCTACTACTGTCAGAACCCTCACAATAACATGCAAACCTCTCCACTATAATCTACTACTCTCAGAACCCTCACAATAACATGCAAACCTCTCCACTATAATCTACTACTCTCAGAACCCTCACAATAACATGCAAACCTCTCCACTATAATCTACTACTCTCAGAACCCTCACAATAACATGCAAACCTCTCCACTATAATCTACTACTCTCAGAACCCTCACAATAACATGCAAACCTCTCCACTATAATCTACTACTCTCAGAACCCTCACAATAACATGCAAACCTCTCCACTATAATCTACTACTCTCAGAACCCTCACAATAACATGCAAACCTCTCCACTATAATCTACTACTCTCAGAACCCTCACAATAACATGCAAACCTCTCCACTATAATCTACTACTCTCAGAACCCTCACAATAACATGCAAACCTCTCCACTATAATCTACTACTCTCAGAACCCTCACAATAACATGCAAACCTCTCCACTATAATCTACTACTCTCAGAACCCTCACAATAACATGCAAACCTCTCCACTATAATCTACTACTCTCAGAACCCTCACAATAACATGCAAACCTCTCCACTATAATCTACTACTCTCAGAACCCTCACAATAACATGCAAACCTCTCCACTATAATCTACTACTCTCAGAACCCTCACAATAACATGCAAACCTCTCCACTATAGTCTACTACTGTGAGAACCCTCACAATAACATGCAGAAGTATCCACAACAATCTATTACTCTCAGAACCCTCACAATAACATGCAAACCTCTCCACTATAATCTACTACTCTCAGAACCCTCACAATAACATGCAGAAGTATCCACAACAATCTATTACTCTCAGAACCCTCACAATAACATGCAGAAGGTTGATACACGAAACCACTTATACAGTATATCTCCCAATCAGATTCATATGCAAAAGTACATCTACAGAGTAAACTGTACATAACAGAAAAACAAAACAACATAATTTCCTATAGCATCGCCATGCCCATAACAGAGGAATATGGTTCATGGCTATAGACAAATAATAAAATATACATATTTTAAGATTTTGTCAAGCATACTTACAGAGTGAAGCGGAGAGAGGTCTTGTAATGAACTATCTGTCAGTCTGAGGAAACAGACACTGACTGTGAGGTATGAGGTCCGTGGTTGACACAACTTTGAAGTAGTGAAAGACCATAGAGTTGGATAAAAGGCACACTAGCTACAAAGGCATTTTAGGCATGGGTATAACATTGTATGCATCTTTTCAGTTTGTTTATCGACTGTCATTAAAATCCTGGAGGTTGAAGAAGAAGAAATTGACAACTTTAAAATACAGAGAGCCCTCAATTGCACTGCCGATATTGTCACAGAACCCATCATGAAAAGATGCAAAGCTGCGCCCTCTATCCAACTCTATGTCAGGGACAAAGATGCTAATTCAGAGATGGCTTCCTTCCTCATTCACACAGGCTCAAGATCATCAAAACTGTGACGTGTGACGGGAAATTCTGACTGACTGACTGATCTACAAATCACCTTGCATGATAAATATCTACTTCATATTATTTGTAGATCAGTCAGTCTCGACTCGCCTTTAAAGTCGGCTGCAATGTCGAACGCGGCCACATTTACATGCTTGACACCCAATGATGTCATACAATATTATAATAACTGTGGAATACATTTAAAATCTTTATTTTTTATTTTTTAGAATGACAGGCTAAACTGTAATTTAAAAGAAAAACATTTTGTTTGAATTGTCTTAAACTTTGAGCTTATTTACAACATGATGCATAAATTACACTGAATCATACTTTATCTAAATTAGGTAATTATTCATAATTGTATGTAAAAAAACTGTGATTATGGTGTAACTTCTCCTTCTCATTAATGCCATTGCTCAATAATGTCTGACAGCAATACAAAGTACATAATTTCAACACATCAAAATAAACTTGGTCCAAGACTTTACACATTAAAAAGCTGTTGTCAATGTTATCAATACCAGTCACTGAGAAAAGTACATTATGTAATAAAATATATCTAAATGGCCAAACCCCACAGGAAAAGAGCAGAAGCACAGTCTATCTTATTTATCATCAATATACTTAATTATCACTACAAGGAAAGAGAATTCAACTCCAAATTTACTCAAAAGTTAAAACTATGGAAAACATTCTGGATATGGTAATAATATGAAAGCATGAGAATAGAGGTGTGAAGCCTAGCTTTGGTTTGATGCTGTAGCTCTTCAGTCCAAGTTCTGTTTTGGTTCTCTTCAGTCCAGGTTTGTTTTGGTTCTCTTCAGTCCAGGTTCTGTGGTGGTTTCCTTCAGTCCAGGTTCTGTTTTGGTTCTCTTCAGTCCAGGTTCTGTGGTGGTTCTCTTCAGTCCAGGTTCTGTTTTGATTATCTTCAGTCCAGGCTCTGTGGTGGTTTTGTTCAGTCCAGGTTCTGTGGTGGTTTTGTTCAGTCCAGGTTCTCTTCAGTTCTCATAATTGGAGGGTTGAGCGTTTCTCTGCTGTTATATCAAACTCCATATTAATGCCCATGATTTGGGAATGAAATGTTCTGTGAGCAGGCGTCCACATGCTTTTGTTGTGTTGTTGTGTCATGTTGTGAATATACACTGAGTGTACAAAACATTAAGGACACCTTCCTAATATTGAGTTACACCCCCCACTTTTGCCCTCAGAACACCGTCAATTTGTCAGGGCATGGACTTACAAGGTGCCGAAAGCATTCCACAGGGATGCTGGCCCATGTTGAGTCCAATGCTTCCCACAGTTGTCAATTTGGCTGGATGTCCTTTGGGTGGTGGACCATTCTTGATACACACAGCGTTTGATGGGTAGCTACTTTGAAGAATCTCAAATATAAAATATATTTTGACTTGTTTAACTTCTTGCGAGTATAGGGGGTGCTGTTTCGACTTAGCATAAATTCGTCTCCAGATTAAACTGCCTAGTACTCAATTCTTGCTCGTACAATATGCATATTATTATTATTATTGGATAGAAAACACTCTCTAGTTTCTATAACCGTTGGAATTATGTCTCTGAGTGGAACAGAACTCATTCTACAGCACTTTTCCTGCCAGGGAGTGAGATTTCAGAAATCTTGGTCCCTGTTCCCAGTTCAGTTTTTAAGTCCCTGTGAATCCTATGGGGCTACAAACACTGCCTACGCCTTCCTCTAGATGTCAGTAAGTGGTGACAATTTGAATGGAGTCGATTGCGCAATCAGGGACTTTATAAAAGACAGAAAGGCGGAAGGAGCTTTCTTTTCTTCAATGCGCTCGACGCACGATGGACGTCGGACTGGCCTCTTTCCAAGCTTTGGTTTAGCCAGTAATATATCGCCGGTCATGTTTTTACTCGTTATAGGTGTTAAAAACATCATAAGGTAGTTAATTTAAACCGTTTTATAGCAATTTATATCTGTTTAGTGCGATTTTGAGGCATTTCTTTGTGACGCACTTTGAAGAGTTGGACACTTTTCCTGTAGATGCCGAACGTTAGTGGCCATTTCGACGGGACAAGAGGACATCTTTCGACCAAAAGACGATTAGACCGGAGAAAGGATACATTGCCCAAGATTCTGATGGAAGATCAGCTCATAGTAAGAACTATTTATGATGATAAATCGTTGTTCTGTAGAAAAATGTTAAACGCATATTCCGCCATTTTCTTTGGGGTAGCTTCGCTTTGGCGCACCCGGTATTGCACAGTAAGGATAATTTAAAAAATGTAATTCAGCGATTGCATTAAGAACTAAATTGTCTTTCAATAGCTGTCCACCCTGTATTTTTTAGTCAAGTTTATGAATATTTATTCATTAGACTAGATCACTGTCCAATATGGCGCCCGACATTTTCAGGCCAGTTTTGCTACTATTCTCATTGTATAACCACGTTTTTTTGTGGCTAAATATGCACATTTTCGAACAAACTCTATATGTATGTTGTAATATGATGTTACAGGAGTGTCATCGGAAGAATTCTGAGAAGGTTAGTGAAAAAATTAATACATTTTGGTGGTGATAATGCTATCGCTCTTTTTGCCTTGAATCAATGCTCGGGTAACGTTTGCACATGTGGTATGCTAATATAACGATTTATTGTGTTTTCGCTGTAAAACACTTAGAAAATCTGAAATATTGTCTGAGTTCACAAGATCTGTGTCTTTCCATTGCTGTGAGCTGTGTATTTTTAAGAAATGTTTTATGATTAGTAATTGGGTAATACACGTTGCTCTCTGTATTTATTCTAGTCGAGTTGTGATGGTGGGTGCAATTGTAAACTATGATTTCTACCTGAAATATGCACATTTTTCTAACAAAACCTATCCTATACAATAAATATGTTATCAGACTGTCATCTGATGAGTTTTTTTCTTGGTTAGTGGCTATCAATATCTTTATTTGGCCGAATTGGTGATAGCTACTGGTGGAGAGAAAAAATGGTGGACAAAGAAAAATGGTGTCTTTTGCTAACGTGGTTAGCTAATAGATTTACATATTGTGTCTTCCCTGTAAAACATTTTACAAATCAGAAATGATTGCTGGATTCACAAGAAGTGGATCTTTCATCTGGTATCTTGGACTTGTGATTGAATGATATTTAGATGCTAGTATTTACTTGTGACGCTATGCTAGCTATGCTATTCAGCTTTTTTACTGGTGGGGGGGTGGGGGGTGCTCCCGGATCCGGGTTTCTGAATCGGTAGAAGTTAACAATTTTTTGGTTACTACATGATTCCATATACAGTGGGGCAGAAAAGTATTTAGTCAGCCACCAGTTGTGCAAGTTCTCCCACTTAAAAAGATGAGAGAGGCCTGTAATGTTCATCATAGGTACACTTCAACTATGACAGACAAAATGAGAAAAAAAATCCTGAAAATCACATTGTAGGATTTTTAATGAATTTATTTGCAAATTATGGTGGAAAATAAGTATTTGGTCACCTAAAAACAAGCAAGGTTTCTGGCTCTCACAGACCTGTAACTTCTTCTTTAAGAGGCTCCTCTGTCCTTCACTCGTTACCTGTATTAATGGCACCTGTTTGAACTTGTTATCAGCATAAAAGACACCTGTCCACAACCTCAAACAGTCACACTACAAACTCCACTATGGCCAAGACCAAAGAGCTGTCAAAGGACACCAGAAACAAAATTGTAGACCTGCACCAGGCTGGGAAGACTGAATCTGCAATAGGTAAGCAGCTTGGTTTGAAGAAATCAACTGTGGGAGCAATTATTAGGAAATGGAAGACATACAAGACCACTGATAATCTCCCTCGATCTGGGGCTCCTGTCACGTTCCTGACCTGTTTTCTCTTGTTTTTGTATGTGTTTAGTTGGTCAGGGCGTGAGTTGGGGTGGGCATTCTATGTTATGTGTTTCTATGTTTAGGTTCATTGTCTGTTAGCCTTATATGGTTCTCAATCAGGGACAGGTGTTTTTCATTTCCTCTGATTGAGAATCATATATAGGTAGGCTGTTTCACACTGTTTGTTGGTGGGTGATTGTCTTCCGTGTCTGTATGTATGTTCGTACCACACGGGACTGTAGCGTTTGTTTGTAGTCTGTACCTGTTCGTGCGTTCTTCGTGTATTTGTAAGTTCTCATGTTTTAGGTCAGTCTACGTCGTTTATTTGTTTTGTAGTTTGTTAAAGAGTTTTCGTGTTTCGTCGTTCTGTTAATAAATTTCATTATGTATTCATCACCCGCTGCGCCTTGGTCCGCTCATTCACCACAAGACGACCTTTACAGCTCCACGCAAGATCTCACCCCGTGGGGTCAAAATTATCACAAGAACGGTGAGCAAAAATCCCAGAACCACACGGGGGGACCTAGTGAATGACCTGCAGAGAGCTGGGACCAAAGTAACAAAGCCTACCATCAGTAACACACTACGCCGCCAGGGACTCAAATCCTGCAGTGCCAGACGTGTCCCCCTGCTTAAGCCAGTACATGTCCAGGCCCGTCTGAAGTTTGCTAGAGAGTGTTTGGATGATCCAGAAGAAGATTGGGAGAATGTCATATGGTCAGATGAAACCAAAATATAACTTTTTGGTAAAAACTCAACTCGTTGTGTTTGGAGGACAAAGAATGCTGAGTTGCATCCAAAGAACACCATACCTACTGTGAAGCATGGGGGTGGAAACATCATGCTTTGGGGCTGTTTTTCTGCAAAGGGACCAGGACGACTGATCCGTGTAAAGGAAAGAATGAATGGGGCCATGTATTGTGAGATTTTGAGTGAAAACCTCTTTCCATCAGCAAGGGCATTGAAGATGAAACGTGGCTGGGTCTTTCAGCATGACAACGATCCCAAACACACCGCCCGGGCAACGATGGCGTGGCTTCGTAAGAAGCATTTCAAGGTCCTGGAGTGGCCTAGCCAGTCTCCAGATCTCAACCCCATAGAAAATCTTTAGAGGGAGTTGAAAGTCCGTGTTGCCCAGCAACAGCCCCAAAACATCACTGCTCTAGAGGAGATCTGCATGGAGGAATGGGCCAAAATACCAGCAACAGTGTGTGAAAACCTTGTGAAGACTTACAGAAAACATTTGACCTCTGTCATTGCCAACAAAGGGTATATAACAAAGTATTGAGATAAACTTTTGTTATTGACCAAATACTTATTTTCCACCATAATTTGCAAATAAATTCATTAAAAAATCCTACAATGTGATTTTTCTGGATTTTTTTTCCTCATTTTGTCTGTCATAGTTGAAGTGTACCTATGATGAAAATTACAGGCCTCTCTCATCTTTTTAAGTGGGAGAACTTGCACAATTGGTGGCTGACTAAATACTTTTTGCCCCACTGTATGTTAGTCTTCACTATTATTCTACAATGTAAAACTAGTACACATAAATAAAAACTCTGGAATGAGTAGGTGTGTCCAATCTTTTGACTGGTACTGTATATAGAGTGTAATGTGAATATTTATGTTGTATTATACAGGGTACATTTTAAAAAGTTACCTAGTTCTCAATATGTACTCCATGTTAAAATAAAGGTTAAATAAAATAAATAAACATTATTTGGGTATGAGTATGATAAAAGGTATCTCTCCATGGGATCTCCAGTCTGCCCTCCACTCCTAGTCCCTCTCTGTCCCCAAAGAGAGACACCCCTACCTGGTAAGGTCGGTCAACAGTTAGGGGGTCAAGAGCCATGTTGGAAACCATAGCACTCATTCTATATGACATCACATTCTCACTGAACAATTATCTATTTTATTTGCACTAAACAATTATGTATCTTATTCTCTAACTACTAGTTGGACAAAATGGTGGACTGTTATTCTTCTAAGGACAAAAGGCTTTAAAACAAGCAATAATCTCACTGCCTGGTCTGAACTTGTTAACTGTGAGATGTATTATTATCAATCATCAACATTCCAGAATGTTCCATCTCTCAGTGTTCTGGAATGGAATGCCATCGCTGACTGAATTACCCTCCACACTCCAAACATCCATGTTACGTCATGTTGTGTCTGTGTGTTTTAAAAACGACAATGAATAATATTTAATGTAACTGGTTGTGTGTCTAGGTAACGGACATTTTATTTTACCTTTATTTAACTAGGCAAGTCAGTTAAGAACACATTCTTATTTACAATGACAACCTAGGAACAGTGGGTTAACTGCCTTGTTAGGGGTAGAACGTCAGATTTTATCTTGTCAGCTCAGGGATTCGATCTCTCAACCTCTCGGTTACTAGTCCAACACTCTAACCACTAGGCTACCTGCCACCCGTTGCTCCTTCTGAAAGTGTCTGTGTATATTTTGTGCATTCATGATGATGGTGATGAAGGTGGATTAACCACTATTGCTCTCCAAACCAATGTACATTTCTTATTTGTAGTTACTGTATGTACTGTACAGTAGAAGAGGTGTGATTTTGAAAGCTTTCCATTTTGTCTCCGTTGAAGATACTCTTATAACAAGGTGAAAACAATGACGATGAAGTTTATTCTTTAAAAAAGTCACACTTCACACACTAGCTTACAAAAAAAAACATTTGATAAAAGCAATAAGAAACCTTGCATCAAGCAGAACTCTTTCCTGGACATAAAAACTAAAAATATACCAAACTTCTACTACGTGTATCATCTAACAGTACAATATGAAGTAATACAATATAATAGAAGCAGATATAATTACTTTCTTCTTCTTAGCCTTCATACAGCATATAGTCTCACAAGTCTGATGATTGTTTCAGACATATAACATAACAACATATATAGCTATAAAATATAACTGGACCTTGAGGTTGCCTACTTCAGAAATACAACATTTTGGGAAAAAGATATTGTAATCAGAAATGTTTACAATTTTACAAAACATTTTTTTTTTTAAGGTCCTCCTTTAAGGTCCTCATCATAGTTTAAAAGGCATAACTGACCCTAGATCAGCACTCCTACTCTAAGTGTGAATAGAGCAGTCCTGTCTGACTCAGTTTGTACAGCATGGTGCATGGGTTCTATTCCTGCTTGTCATGCCCTGACCATAGAGAGCCCTTGGTTCTCTATGATGTTGTAGGTCAGGGCATGACTAGGGGGTGTTCTAGTCTTTTAATTTCTATGTTGGTGCTCTTAGTATGGTTCCCAATTAGAGGCAGCTGATGTTCGTTGTCTCTAATTTGGGATCATACTTAAGGGTTCCCTGTTTCCACCTGCTGTGTGGGATATTGTTTTGTGTGAGTGCATTCAGCACCACGTAGTTCATGTATGTTTATTGTTTTTGGTTTAAGTTTCACTACAAATAAATATGTGGAACCCAACTCACACTGCGCCTTGGTCAGTCCATTTTAATGAGCGTGACACTGCTGGGACTACCCATACGAGAAATGTATTCGAACATGACTGTAATGACTGAGTGAATTTGGATAAAAGTGTCTGTTGGATGGATAATATTATTATATACAATTATAAACTGGGTGGTTTGGGTCCTGGATGCTGATTGGCTGAAACAGCATTTCAGAAGTGTATACTGTATATCAGACAATATACCACGGGTATGACGCAAAAATACTTGTATACTGTTCAATTTATGTTGGTAACCAGTTTAAAATAGCAATAAGGTACCTCAGGGGTTTGCAGTATATGGTCAATATACCACGGCATATTCACTCAAGAACAGCCCTTAGCCGTGGTACAGTCCATATACCACAAACCCTTATAGTTTGTTATTGCTATTATCAACTTAAGCAATAAGGCCTGAGGAGGTGTGGTATATGGCCAATATACCATGGCTAAGGGCTGTTCTTATGCACAACGCAACACTGAGTACTTGGATACAGCCCTTAGCCGTGGTATATTGGCCACATGCCACAAACCCCCGATGTGCCGTATTGCTACTAGAAACTGGTGACCAACATAAATAGACCAGTAAATAGTAATTGTATGTCATACTGATATACCACACCTTTCAGCAAATCAGCATTCAGGGCTCGAACCTACTGGTTAATATTGGCCAATATTCCACACCCCCTCAGGCCTTATGTCACTTAGTTTGAATATACAGGCTCAGATATACAAGGTTTTTGTCAAACTTGTTCTGTTCATGTCTTCTTGTTTCTGGGTTTGTTGTGTTCAGGTCTTCTTGGTTCTGGGTTTGTTATATTCAAGTCTTCATGGTTCTGGGTTTGTTGACTGTACTGTAGATCTCAGAGGGATCCACCTCAGCTGCTTGTGCTGCTGCTGGTCTGAGGAGAGAGAAACAGAAATGAAACAAAGACTGAGTCCCAAATGGAACCCTATACCCTTTATAGTGCACTACGTTTGACCAGGGCCTATAGGGCTCGGTCAAAAGTAGTGCACTCAATAGGGTATAGAGTGCCATTTGGAACTCATCACTCCCTCATTATAGTCATGTCATGGTAATTGTCTTGAGTTGGGTTGGTAGATTAAGGAAATGACATCACTAGTAGTCACTAGGGGTCAACTGTTTTGCATATTGATGACATCTCCTACAATAAGCAGCAGCATATGAATGACCTTATTGCAGAATATGGTCACTGGGGGGCAGCAGTGAGGCGGTTACATTTCACAACAGCTTATTGCACATCCTCGTCCTGTTTCTGGTGTCGAGGCATGAATTACCTTAATGCAGAATATGCATTATTGATGACATCATCATTGTCTACTCCTCCAATGAGCACATGGCCCTAACTACATATGAGGACACCGAATGTCTATTTTGAAAATAATAATAATAGCCTAATACAGATACTGTAAACAATAAAGAAAATTAATTACGCATCATCTTCTAAATA
The DNA here is from genome assembly GCF_029448725.1 of Salvelinus fontinalis. Classification (NCBI taxonomy): domain Eukaryota; kingdom Metazoa; phylum Chordata; class Actinopteri; order Salmoniformes; family Salmonidae; genus Salvelinus; species Salvelinus fontinalis. Next base: position 47,296,189 of record NC_074674.1, on the reverse strand, counting down.
TTGATCCCAGCGTTGTTCAAAGCTTATATTCTTGATCTGACTAATTGTTCCTGCCTCTTTGCGAACGATTGGAATCATGAACTGTGATTTGTTCGTTATGTTTGCCTGCTTCCCCCGGATCTTCCTCCCTGATTTGCTTTTCAGCAGCACATTCACCATTCTCTCAAACGGCTAATTCCCCTTCTCGCTGAACAGGCCGAGGTCAACGTGAAACGAAATACCCCAACTAGCAGATAGCTCTGCTGACAATCTGTTTGCGAGATGCCGAACAAAAGGCATTTTTTAAATCTATCTCACAACTCCTGCTGCGTCTACAGACATCCACCAAACAAAAAAATCACTCTCGGAGAATGAGTGCACAAACTGGTAAGTAGTCGCTCATAGACATGTCAGTCAGGTCGGGGGCATAGCTGCCAGCAGACATTTCTATTGCAGTAACATTGAAGGGGTCTGGTTAATATTACTTACACGGAACCCAAACCGGCTGCGCGCGTGCGCCATCTTGTATAAATGTATTTTGTCCCCCTACACCAAACGCGATCACGACACGCAGGTTAAAATATCAAAACAAACTCTGAGCAAATGACATTAATTTGGGGACAGGTCGAAAAGCATTAAACATGTATGGCAATTTAGCTAGTTAGCTTGCACTTGCTAGCTAATTTGTCCTATTTAGCTAGCTTGCTGTTGCTAGCTAATTTGTCCTGGGATATAAACATTGAGTTGTTATTTTACCTGAAATGCACAAGGTCCTTTACTCCGACAATTAATCCACACATAAACGGCCAACCGAATCGTTTCTAGTCATCTCTCCTCCTTCCAGGCTTTTTCATCTTTGAACTTATATGTTGATCGCATCTAAACTTTCATAGTATTACCACGACGACCGGCTAAACAGTTTATCTTTCAATCACCCATGTGGGTATAACCAATGAGGAGATGGCATGTGGGTACCTGCTTCTATAAACCAATGAGGAGATGGGAGAGGCATGACTTTCAGCACGATCTGCGTCAGAAATAGAAAGGAGTTCTATTTTAGCCCTTGGCATTGGAAGACGCTCGTTGGCGAGCAAGCAGTGTGGGTGCAATAATTGAATAACATGGATTTCAAAATGTATTTTGCGACGCTCGCGCACACGACGTGTCCGGTCTGGTCAGCATGTTAGCCAGCTAAAAGGATGAAGTAAGAAGCTTACGTTAAACAGAGCCTACCTCAGCAGGAGAAACAAATACACTACTAAGTCCTTTACAGAGAGTAGGCTACTGAGACAGACAGTGATGTGGGGCTCAGTGGAGAGGCTGAGGCAGGCTGCAATGCAGGTAGAAGTAGAGGAGACCGAGAGAGAGAGGAAGCAAGCAGAGAGAGAGGTTTTTACAGTGGTTCCCAAACTTGGGGTCGGGGCCGCATGTGGGGTCCCCTGAAAAAATCTGTACTAATCTAATCAAACACTTTAGGAACATAAAAAGTAAATGTTTCAATATGAACACCTCCACGGCACCTATCTTCCCTATATAGCTATATATATATAAAGATATGTTTCAATACAATATGAACATCTCCACAGGACCTATCTTCCCTATAGTTCTACATTAATCTACTATCACATGTTTTTGTTTCTTCTCTGATTAGTGTGTCAGTGTGAATCATTTCTCATATTTCCTCCCTTTCAGGTGTATAACATTACAACTGAATAGCTAATAGGCTATGTATTGGTAGATGGACTGAGGTGAATTAACCTACAGCAGCCAAGGTGATAATGGACTGAGGTGAATTAACCTACAGCAGCCAAGGTGATAATGGCTGAGGTCATTTTTGCTTGTTTTCTATCTGTTTTCCAAATACCATTTAAAAGTGTTTAATTGTGTAGAAATGCAGTAAATGAGATTCAACTTTCCAAACCCCACCCCATCCAGATTTGGTTGTAAACAAGCAGACTTCTCCTTTAATGCTGTGTGTTCACAATGTTCTAGTATTGACTGTAATGGCAGAATATGCTCACTGGGTGGCAGAACTGGGGAGGTTGAATTTCACAGCAGCGTATTGGACATCTTGATCCTGTTTCTGTGGTTGATGCAGCTGGACGGTGGAGTACAGAGGCACTTCCTGGTTTTTGGAGTGAGAGAAGTGGACGCTGGCATAGTGAACATCATCCTGGTCATCTGTGGCCGCTGTCTGTGCTGCAGTAGGGGTCATGGCCATGTTTGAGACATTGTCATACACTGGACTAGAATCTCCCTGATGAGAAAGAACAGACAACATGAGGAGTGGAAATGTTCCACAAAGCATACACAGTCAAAACAGTCACCTTCTGATTCCAACAGACTCACCTGTCCATCATCTGCTGTGTCTCTTGTGTTGGAGGTGGATGTGGAGACCTTCTTCCTGTTGTACATTAATGAATGTATGAAGATATCAATCAATCAATTAATATATTAATTAAGTTACTTTTATTTTTTTTTACCTTTATTTAACTAGGCAAGTCAGTTAATTAAGAACAAATTCAAATTTACAATGACTAAAGTGAAATTACATTAAAAAAATATGCAATCTCACTCACCTGAACCACATGAGTCCAGAGAGACAGAGGATGAGAACCAGAACAACCACTATGATTCCTACAGCTGCAGTCAGAACTGAGGTTTGTTTCCCTATAATACAATATGGATGATATGAGTACATGGCATGTTCTTATAATCTAAAATCTAACATATTATAGAATATCAACACAATGTTAATATTTTGGGATCTTATAATACTTGTGACATCATAAACCAACACATAATTATAAACCAAAGTGTAATCAGTCAAAACACAATGATTAAGATCAGCTTGAAACCTGTCATTTTGTATTGAAGTATTGAAGATGTAACTTTACCTGCTACAATGATCATCAGAGCTGTAGAGTTCATAGATCCTCTTCCATTCTGGGCCTCACAGTAATATTCTCCTCTGTCCTCAGAGCTGATGTTAGTGATGCTGTAACTCTGTCCTGATGCTTTTGGTGAGGCTACATTCTTCTTGTACCAGGTGTATTTGTTCACAGGTGGGTTGGCATCACTGCTGCAGGTCAGAGTCACTGAACTGCCCTCCACTATTTCACCAGAGGGACTGACTGACACTGAGGTGTTCTTTGGAGCGTCTGATAACGGAGAATTTGTCAGAGGATTATAAAGGTGCAATTAAAACCTTACATGACATATATCAAAATCTGTGAAGCCAGACTATCAAAAATAAGAATCCACACAAAACATAAATTGGGATAGGGGGCAGCATTTTCATTTTGGATGAATTGCGTGCCCAAACTGAACTTCCTCCTACTATGTCCCAGATGGTAATACATGCATATTAATATTAATATTGGATAGAAAACACTCCGAAGTTTCTAAAACTGTTTGAATTATGTCTGTGAGTATAACAGAACTAATTTGGCAGACAAAAACCTGAGAAGAAATCCAAACAGGAAGTGAGAACTCGATTTTCAAAACAGTGCCAATTGATTTCCCTGTTAGTTATGGATGTGCATACACTTCCTAGGGTTTCCACTAGATGTCACCGTCTTTAGATACTGGTTGTAGGATTCTACTATAAAGGAGGGGCTCATGGGAGCTCTTTTACTGAGTGGTCTGGCAGAGAGCCTCGGGCTCATGATGCGCGGTCACGAGAGAGTATGCTCTCGTTTCAATGCTTTTCTTCAGACAATGAAATTCTCCGGTTTGAACCTTATTGATGATTAATGTTAAAAACATCCTAAATATGGATTGAACACATCATTTAACTTGTTTCTATGACCTGTAACGGAACTTTTAGAGTTTTTGTCTGGAGGGATTGCTCGTGCGTCATGAAGATGGATTACTGGGCTGAACATGCTAACAACAAGTGGCTAAATGATGGGCTTTATGGAACTTTATGGAACAAATCAGTCATTTATTGTCGAACTGGGATTCCTGGGAGTGCCTTCTGATGAAGTTACTCGAAGGTAAGTGAATATTTATAGTGTTTTTGTAGCTTCGGTTGACGCCAAAATGGTGGCTATTTCTTTGGCTATTTTGGGTTCTGAGCGCCTTTCTCAGATTATTATTTTTCCGTAAAGTTTTTTTGAAATCTGACACAGCGGTTGCATAGAGGATAAGTTTATCTTTAATTCTGTGAATAACACTTACATCTTTTATCAATGTTTATTATGAGTATTTCTGCAAAATCACCGGATGTTTTGGAATCAAAACATTACTGCACGTAACGCGACAATGTAAACTGAGATTTTTTTATATATATATATATATATATATGCACATTATCGAACAAAACACACAATACATGTTTAAAACCTTTTCTCAATAGGGGGGCGTTGTTTTCACTTTGTAAAAAATCGTGCCCAAATTAAACTGCCTCGTACTCTTCTAGCTCGTACAATATGCATATTATTATTACTATTGGATAGAAAACACTCTCAAGTTTCTAAAACCGTTTGAATTATATCTGTGAGTAAAACAGAACTCATTTTGCAGCAAACTTCCTGACAGGAAGTGAAAAATCTGAAATCGATGCTCTGTTCCAGGTCCTTCCTATTCATTTGCTTGAAATCTATGGATATACATGCACTTCATACGCCTTCCACTAGATGTCAACAGGCAGTGGGAGGTGGAATGGGGTGTCTAGCTTGATCTGAGGTCGAACAAGAGCTCTTGGAATGACGTGACCACTATTTCCTTTCTCTACCAAGGCGCGGGAAGGACATCAGCATTGGCTTCTGAAAAGCTTTCGGTATACACGGTAGATATCTCCGGCTCTGATTTTATTTGATAGATGTGATAAAAACATCATAAAGTAGTTTTTTTCAACCGAGTTGTATCAGTTTATTGAACGTTAATTGCGAGTTTTGGAATTTTCTTTTCTTTGCGTGGTTTGAAGTTGGGCACGTTTGCGCCACATGGCTAGCTATTGTTGCTAATTCGACAGGAGAAGAGGACATTCTAAAACCAAACAACGATTATTCTGGACCAAGGACTCCTTGTACAAGATTCTGATGGAAACTCAGCAAAAGTAGGAACCATTTATGATGTTATTTCGTATTTCTGTGGAAAATGTTTAGTTCTATTTTCCGCCCTCATTGCAGGCGCTGTCTCGCTATAACGTAAGCTGTATGTCGTACTAAAGTTATTTTTAAAAATCTAACACGGCGATTGCATTAAGAACTAGTGTATCTTTCATTTGCTGTACAACATATATTTTTTAGTAAAGTTTATGAAGAGTTCTTTGATTAGATTAGGTGACTGTCCAAAATATCTCCGGAGAATTTTGTGCAGTTTGGCTACGTATTCACATTGTAAGACCAGGATTTGTAGCTCTAAATATGCACATTTTCGAACAAAACATATTTGTATTGTGTAACATGATGTTATAGGACTGTCATCTGATGAAGTTTGTCAAGGTTAGTGAATAATTTAATATCTTTTGCTGGTTTTTGCAATCGTTACATTTTGCTGCTGATAAATGCATTTGTGTGGTTGGCTATTGTGGTAAGCTAATATAATGCTATATTGTGTTTTCGCTGTAAAACACTTAAAAAAATTGAAATATTGGCTGGATTCACAAGATGTTTATCTTTCATTTGCTGTACACCATGTATTTTTCATAAATGTTTTATGATGAGTATTTAGGTATTTCACGTTGCTCTCTGTAATTATTCCGGCTGCTTTGGTGATATTTTTTATGGTAGCTGCAATGTAAAACTATGATTTATACCTCAAATATGCACATTTTTGAACAAAACATAGATTTATTGTATAACATGTTATAAGACTGTCATCTGATGAAGTTGTTTCTTGGTTAGTGACTAATTATATCTCTATTTGGTCGGTTTTGTGATAGCTACCTATGCGGTAAAAAAATGGTGAAAATATGCGGTTGAGTCTTTTGCTATTGTGGTTAGCTAATAGAAATACACATTGTGTTTTCGCTGTAAAACATTTTAAAAATCGGAAATGATGGCTGGATTCACAAGATGTGTATCTTTCATTTGGTGTCTTGGACTTGTGATTTCATGATATTTATATGCTAGTATTTACTTGTGGCGCTATGCTAGGCTATGCTATCAGCTTTTTTACTGATGAGGATGCTCCCGGATCCGGGATGGTGACCAAGTAGAAGATAACATGATGTCCTATGACTGTCATCTGAAGAAGATAATCAAAGGTTAGTGATTAATTTTATCTATATTTCTGCTTTTTCTAACTCCTATCGTTGGCTGAAAAAATGTCTGTGTGTGTTTGTGACTTGGCTCTGACCTAACATAATCATATGTTGTGCTTTCACTGTAAATACTTTTTTTAATCGGACAGCATGGGTAGATTAACAAGATGTTTATCTTCCATTTGCTGTATTGGACTTGTTAATGTGTGAAAGTTAGATATTTCGAAAAATATATTTTCAGCGGAATGTTGTGGGTGTTCCGCTAGCGGAACCCCTGAGCTAGAAAGGTTAACAGGAACACATGTGATATTGAGCTGTAATTTACTCACATTTCACATTGATGTTGATTGACTCAGACGTCCCCGTCTTAATCCCATTCCAGGCCTCACAGTAGTACTCTCCAGTGACAGAGGACTTGATCTGATTGAAGACAAGATGTGGTTCTGTGTTCACATAGGAGAACTGATATTCACCTCCATTCTTCTTGTACCAGGTATATTTGTCCACAGGTGGGTTGGCATCACTGCTGCAGGTCAGAGTCACTGAACTGCCCTCCACTATTTCACCAGAGGGACTGACTGACACTGAGGTGTTCTTTGGACCATCTGGTGTTGAAGATGACAGAAAAAATAACAACTCATATAACATGTAAGACACCAAGAGATGATGTAAATTAGTATAGATTAGTATATTACACTGACATGTAGAACCATGTATTACAGAGATTATGTAAATTAGTATAGATTAGTATATTACACTGACATGTAGAACCATGTATTACAGAGATGATGTAAATTAGTATAGATTAGTATATTATACTGACATGTAGAACCATGTACTACAGACATGATGTAAATTAGTATAGATTAGTATATTACACTGACATGTAGAACCATGTATTACAGAGATGATGTAAATTAGTATAGATTAGTATATTACACTGACATGTAGAACCATGTATTACAGAGATGATGTAAATTAGTATAGATTAGTATATTACAGTGACATGTAGAACCATGTATTACAGAGATGATGTAAATTAGTATAGATTAGTATATTACACTGACATGTAGAACCATGTATTAGAGAGATGATATCAATGACTTTCACTGTAGATATATCAAAACCCCATGTACTCACATCTGACAGTGAGAGTCTCTTCTGGAGAGAGGATTCTCTCTAAGCCTTCTACAGCACAGGAGTAGTTCCCTGCATCCTCACTGCTGACTGGGTCTAGGATCAGCCTGTTATAACTGGTGACTGGGTCTAGGATCAGCCTGTTATAACTGGTGACTGGGTCTAGGATCAGCCTGTTATAACTGGTGACTGGGTTGGTTAGATGTTGTCTGTTCTTGTACCAGATGTAGGTGGGGTTGAGACCGACTGTACATTGAGTTCTACATCTCAGTGTGACTCTCTCCCCCTCTGACACAGACGTAGGATCCATCTCCAACAGGATATCTAAGAGGAAACATCAGTCATATTTGACTCCAGACAGGCTTGTCATGTGATTAGACTTGTCCTATTACCGTAGTAACTGTAGGTGGAGTATTACCTGTGACAGTCAACATCACACCAGGAAGACCAGAAAATCTCCCCTCATTTGTTGTTAGTAATCTGAATTTGTATTCAGCTGAGTCCTTCTCTGTCAGGTGTGTTATTGTCATGGTGTGGTGGTTCTCTGTGTTCCTATTGTACTCCACTCGACCTGCGTACTCTGGATATGAACTGACATCTACAGGGTGTTTCTGTGTAAACCAGAATGAACCTTGTTCTTTATAACTAGTGGGATGAGTGTAAGAGCAGGATATCTTCACTGTGGACCCCTTCAAGACACAGATTCTCCTCTTGGTGTAAGTCACTCTCCAGCAGTTGTGACCCTGAGCACCTGAAAATATATTAAATAGTTTTGTTCACACATACCTTGAAGTTAGAAAATTGCCTTATTTTGTTATAAAGAAAGGTTAGCTACAAATGATCCCAATAGATTCCAGACTCACACACTGCAGGAGAGCGGAGATCCTCATGGCCTTTAACAGCACAGGAGTAACTCTCTGTTTCAGAACTCCAGACAGAGTGTTGTTGGGAAGTGAGCCAAGCAAGATACTGTCCGTTCCTGTACCAGATGTAGGTGGGGTTACTAGTCAGAGTACAGGTGGTGCTACAGGTCAGTGTCCTCTTCCCTGCCTCTGTGTCAGGAGTCACCTTCACCTGCAGGTCTGAATGAGAGCAAATAAAAACACACTTTCTGGTTTCCTTCTGTAGTTGACTTAATGATAACAGTCCAACCTGTGGGATATATAGTAGTGCAAGGCAGGTCCACTGATGGTATCAAGGAACAGATGCTTCTACTGGTGTAGGTCACACTCAAGCAGCTCAGAGAAGAAGTATCTGGAACAAATGATGAAGCACATGATGATGATGATGATGTTGATGGTGATGATGATGATGGTGAAGATGGTGATGATATTAGCTTATTTGTATGATTCTCAGTAGTCTTCAGTACTAACATGTTAGATAGTAATGAGCTATAGTTACTTATTAATCAGTAATCTGAATTGACTGAAAATATCAAGTCTGTTTACCGTAAGAAAGGAAAACTCTGGAGGTTAATCACCACACTCACCCACTGTGACTTCAGGAGAGCTGAGTTTCTCATGGCCTCTTAAGGCACAGGAGTAGCTGTCAGAACCTCCTCCACTGACTGAGTATTGATACTGGGGAGAGGAGTCTGAAAATAGGTATTCTCCATTCTTGTACCAGATGTAGGTGGGGTTGGGGATTTCAGTTAGAGTACAGGTGGTGCTACATGTCAGTGTCACCCATAATCCTTCTGTCACTGTGCCAGGAGTCACCTTCACCTGCAGGTCTGAATGAAGAGAGAATAACAACATAAAAGAACAAACCTCATAATTTCCATCTACTACTACTAGAGATAAAGTAGTTACAGTATATCATCATGTTCTGTAAGTGTAGTATTACCAGTA
>NC_074674.1:47050728-47286512 GCF_029448725.1 Salvelinus fontinalis | reverse complement strand
ATCTCCCCATCAGTCTGTAAGTACTCTTGATGATATCTTGAAATGTCGTTTTTGGCTGATAACTTTTTTGGGGCCATAAGTCATATACAGTGCATTCACAAAGTTTTCAGACCCCTTGAATTTTCCACATTTTGTGACTTTACAGCCTTATACTAAAAGTGGTGCAGTGGTCAAGGCACTGCATCGCAGCGCTAGCTGTGCCACCAGAGATTATGGGTTCGAGCCCAGGCTCTGTTGCAGCTGGCCGCGACCGGGAGGCTCATGGAGCGGCGCACAATTAGGGAGGGCTTGGCCGGCAGGGATATCCTCGTCTCATCGCGCACTAGCGACTCCTGGTCTCCAGGTGTATGGTGTTTCCTCCGGCACATTGGTGCGGCTGGCTTCCGGGTTGGATGTGCATTGTGTCAAGAAGCAGTATGGCTTGGTTGGGTTGTGTTTTGGAGGACGCATGGCTCTCGACCTTCGCTTCTCCCGAGTCCGTACGGGAGTTGCAGCGATGAGACAAGACTGTAACTACCAATTGGATACCACGAAATTGGGGGGAAAAAGGGGTAAAAAAATAAATATGTTTTTTTCCTCATCAATCTAATCACAATGACAAAATGAAAACAGGTTTGTAGATATTTTTGGAAATACCCTATTTACATAAGTATTCAGACCATTTGCTATGGGACTCGAAATTGAGCTCAGGTGCATCCTGTTTCCAGTGATCCTCCTTGAGATGTTTCTACAACTTGATTGGAGTCCTCCCGTGGTAAATTAAATTGATTGGACATGATTTGGAAAGGCACACACCTGTCATATAACGTCCCACAGTTGACAGTGCATGTCAGAGCAAAAACCAAGCCACAAGGAAGGAATTACAAATAGAGCTCAAAGACAGGATTGTGTCGAGGTACAGATCTGGGGAAGGGTACCGAAAAGAAAATATGCAGCATTGAAATTCCCCAAGAACACAGTGGCCTCCATCCTTCTTAAATGGAAGAAGTTTGGAACCACCAAGACTCTTCCTAGAGCTGGCCACCTGGCCAAACTGTGCAAATCGGGGAGACGGGCCTTGGTCAGGGAGGTGACCAACGTCCCGATGGTCACTCTGACAGAGCTCCAGTGTTCCTCTGTGGAGATGGTGAGAACCTTGCAGAAGGACAACCATCTCTGCAGCATTCCACTAATCAGGTCTTTATGGAAGAGTCGCCAGACGGAAGCCACTCCTCTGTAAAAGGCACATGACAGTCAGCGTGGAGTTTTCCAAAAGACACCTAAAGACTGTCAGGCCATAAGCAAGAAGATTGGTCTGATGAAACCAAGATTGAACTATTTGGCCTGAATGCCAAGGGTCATGTCTGGAGGAAACCTGGCACCATCCCTACGGAGAAGCATGGTGGTGGCAGCATTATGCTGTCGGGATGTTTTTTAGCGGCAGGGACTGGGAGACTAAGTCAGGATCGATGGAAAGATGAACGGAGCAAAGTACAGAGAAATCATTGATGAAAACCTGCTCCAGAGCTCTCAGGACCTCAGACTGGGGCGAAGGTTCACTTTCCAACAGGACAATGACCCTAAGCACACAGGCAAGACAATGCAGGAGTGGCTTCGGGACAAGTCTCTGAATGTCCTTGAATGTTCCAGGCAGAGCCCGAACTTGAACCCGATCAAACATCTCTGGAGAGACCTGAAAATAGTTGTGCAGCGATGCTCCCCATCCAACCTGACAGAATTTGAGAGGATCTGCAGAGAAAAATGGGAGAAAATCCCCATATACAGGTGTGCCAAGCTTGTAGCGTCATACCCAAGAAGAATCGAGGCTGTAATCACTGCCAAAGGGGCTTCAACAGAGTACTGAGTAAAGGGTCTGAATACTTATGTAAATGTGATATTTCAGTTTTTCTTTATTTATTAACTTTGCATAACAAAATGTGGAAAAAGTGAAGGGGTCTGAATACTTTCCGAATGCACTGTACGTCTTATCCAGTGCTTAATTTGTAAATTGGTAGTTGCCGGAATAAAAAGTGAGCACAATAGGAGGGTGACCTGGGAAGCTATGAGGTACTAGAAAGCATGAAAAATCAATTCTCCTTTATATTAGTACAACATTTGCATCATATCATTGCATTTGCATATGTAGTGGCATTTATTTAATTAATTAAATTATTTCACCTTTATTTAACCAGGTAGGCTAGTTGAGAACAAGTTCTCATTTACAACTGCGACCTGGCCAAGATGAAGCAAAGCAGTTCGACACATACAACAACACAGAGTTACACATGGAATAAACAAACATACAGTCAATAACACAATAGAAAAATACGTCTATTTACAATGTGAGCAAATGAGGTGAGATAAGGGAGGTAAAGGCAAAAAAGGCCATGGTGGTGAAGTAAATACAATATAGCAAGTAAAACACTGGAATGGTAGATTTGCAGTGGAAGAATGTGCAAAGTAGAGATAGAATTAATGGGGTGCAAAGGAGCAAAATAAATAAATAAATACATACAGTAGGGGGAGAGGTAGTTGTTTGGGCTAAATTATAGATGGGCTATGTACAGGTGTGTAACAGTATAACTTTACGTCGTCCCCTCGCCCCGACACGGGCGCGAACCAGGGACCCTCTGCACACATCAACAACTGACACCCACGAAGCGTCGTTACCCATCGCTCCACAAAAGCCGCGGCCCTTGCAGAGCAAGGGGCAACCCTAGTTAATGTCTCAGAGCAAGTGACGTAACTGATTGAAATGCTACTAGCGCGCACCCGCTAACTAGCTAGCCTAGCCATTTCACATCCGTTACACTCACCCCCCTTTCAACCTCCTTTTCCGCAGCAACCAGTGATCCGGGTCAACAGCATCAATGTAACAGTATAACTTTAAACCGTCCCCTCGCCCCGACACGGGCGCGAACCAGGGACCCTCTGCACACATCAACAACAGTCAACCACGAAGCATCGTTACCCATCGCTCCACAAAGGCCGCGGCCCTTGCAGAGCAAGGGGCAACCCTACTTAAAGTCTCAGAGCAAGTGACGTAACTGATTGAAATGCTACTAGCGCGTACCCGCTAACTAGCTAGCCATTTCACATCCGTTACAGGTGCAGTGATCTGTGAGCTGCTCTGACAGCTGGTGCTTAAAGCTAGTGAGGGAGATAAGTGTTTCCAGTTTCAGAGATTTTTGTAGTTCGTTCCAGTCATTGGCAGCACTGAACTGGAAGGAGAGTCCAAAGGAAGAATTGGTTTTGGGGGTGACCAGAGAGATATACCTGCTGGAGTGCGTGCTACAGGTGGGTGCTGCTATGGTGACCAGCGAGCTGAGATAAGGGGGGACTTTACCTAGCAGGGTCTTGTAGATGAGCAGTAGAGCAGTAGAGTAGAGGCATTAAAGAAGTTGCACACATGGGGAAACATTTTTGTGGCCTGGGAAAATGTTTGTCTTGTATAAATGCATTTCATGCAATTCTACATCCTTTTACATGACTGAAAACTTTGGCATAATCTTTTTTAATGCTGCGTTCAAAACAACTGGGATCTCGGAATTCGGAACTGGGAAATCTTCAACTTCCGACTTCAGTGCATTCAAGACAACTGGGAACTCTGAAAAAAACTAGCACCTACTGAGCAAATTGATGTTGAACGGTCATCCAACTCGGAATTCCAAGTCTGGAACTCAGGCCTTTTTCTGAAGCTTCGACTTTCAGCCTTGAAGATCACCGTTGTCATGATTTCCTTTGACCTCGTTTTTTTCTGAGATCCTAGTTGTCTTGAAGGCACCATAATAATGCACAAATGATGGAAATGACAGGATATTTTGACACTGAGTAACTGAGAATCTGAGGTAAATAAAAACGGCCTTGTTTGAATCCATCAATAGCCTAGGCCTAGGTGTGTGGAGACTCATATTGTGGGCTAAATAAAATATTTTTTCATGCCACAAGAGCTACTGGATCCGGCCACATAGGTTCCGGAATGAAACAGTCCAAAACCGAGAGGGAATGAAGCACTGGTCTTAATGTATAATTTAACATTTTGTTTTGAGCTGTGTTTTAGCTGTTACACTAGGGCCTGCAGTCATAAAACGTCTCAGAGTGCTGATCTAGGATCAGGTCCCCTGTCTTATTTATTATGATCTAAAAGGCTGAACGTTTTATTTGTTTAAACATTTATCAGTAGAGTATACCAGTAATACCAAGATGCATTTCTGCCTAAGGATCCCGGATTTTAATTCAATAGGTTCAAAGTTTGGTTTATTTGTCATATGTATAAAAATATATTGAAATACTTATACAATACATCAACTAATGCAGGCCTAAGCTACGGTCAAAGTATATATGTGTGTTTAATTCATAAAGGGCATCTTAACTGACTGATATTATCTCATAGAACAAACAATAAGATCAAATCAAATGTATTTGTCACATGCGCCGAATACAGTGAAATGCTTACTTACAAGCCCTTAACCAACAATGCAGTTTTAAGCACAAAATTGTGGTAAGAAAGTATTTATTAAATAAACTGAAGTAAACAATAATAAAAAATAGAAAAAGGTATATGATGTTTTAACCTCTGACCTTATTTCCGGCATTCATCCCAAAACCCTATTCTTTCCCCATTACTTTTCCCCACCGGACTGGCTGAATGAACCAGAGGTAAGTAACTTCTAGTGTTTAGGACTTTAAACTGTTGAGCTCTGTTATGTATATTGATGAGAAATGGATGAACCAGAGGTATGTAACTTCTAGTGTTTAGGACTTTAAACTGTTGAGCTCTGTTATGTATATTGATGATACATGGGATGGATTTGGCTTCTGCTCTTTTTCCATTTCCAGATTTTTTAGAACATGTTGCTGATCTTTTCAATGGGATTTTACCATTATTAATAGTCCTACTCTTCAGTGACTAATACGGATAATATTGATAACAGCTTTTCAATATTTTCAACTCTTGGAATAAGTTGCTCCTTATGTGTTTAATAATGTACTTTGTATTGCTGTCAGACATTATTACTCAATGGCCTGTTATTAACATTTTATATTACGTGATACTATATGCTTCAGTGTCATGATATCACTTGTTTTATCATCAAATTATTCATTATTGCCTATTTTAGATCATTAATTACATGTTTATCTTTGAGGTTTTTACAGTGTGGTTTAGTGTCAATACATTATAAGCATCATGTTAAATAAGCAAGAAATACACATTTAATTGTGTTTGAAAATATTACAGCTCAGCCTGCCATTCTTTACTGTAGGTTAACTTGAAAAATGAAAAAAGCTTTAACCTTTGAAGTCTTAACATTCTGTTTACCCCCTTGTCCTATGAGTAAAAAATTACCCACCTTCACTAAATCCCTAAAATAAAGCAGCTTCATTTAATTTTAAACCGCAAATCTATTTTGCATGAAGAAACAACCTGTCATTCATCACAAACTTTGTGAATATGTGGGTTTTCCCTCTTCACAATGCAGAAACACTGGATTTAATCAGCGGACACCGCTTGTTTTTATTACAACACACCTGTAATAATTGTTTTCTTTACTAAAGTAGAGGTTTATTATTATTATTGCTGAATGTACTGTATAGGTGTAAAAAAAAAATTTGCAAGAGAGAGCACTTGTATAGCCTAAGAAAGTAGCAGAAATTTGCAGAAAGTAGTTTTGAATGCATTTTATTGTACAATGAGGAATTCAACCACAAAATGCTAGTATTCTCCCATTTTTTTAACCATTGCCCCCACCCACAAGGTGTATAAACAACAACAATAAATAAGAATAAAATAAGATAATAGATACAAAACAAAAACGTGAAGAACATAAATCAACTCTAATTAGCAAATGTGTAGGACAGTATGCAAGTGTGTGTGCATGGACTTTGCAGATGTATTTCTCACATGTGCAGCACATAGTATTTGTTTTACAGTCCTTCTTTGGTGGCAGAATTGGCATCTCCTCCTCTTGCCTGCCCCAGCTGCAGCCTCAGGTGGATCAGGTCAAGATTCAGACCCTGAACAGCTTTCACAAGCACTGCAGAGGCTGCTGTGCGGGGACTGGGAGACTAAGTCAGGATCGATGGAAAGATGAACGGAGCAAAGTACAGAGAAATCACTGCAGCACTGCAGAGGCTGCTGTGCGGGGGAGGCGCTCCCTTCTTTGAATGTGTGGGGTTACAAGTGCCTTTCCCAGCAGCTCCAGGAACACCCTCCTGTTGTTCCGCTTATCAGGTATCCAGGTAGGGTTGATCTTGTTCCAAATCACAAAGGCATTGTATGAGGACACATCAATGATATTATGGAAAATGACCAGGGGCCAGCGGTCAGTCATCCTCATGCAGCTGTAAGATCCAATCACCTTGTCCAGGTTGTCCATGACTCCTTTGTTGTGGTTGTAGTCCAGGATGATGGCTGGCTTCCTGTCCTCATGATCACTGATTACAGCTGTTTTGTGCAGTGTGCTCAGGAGGACCACATTCTTGTTCGACTTTGGGAGGTAAGAAACTAGAGTGGTGGTGGGGGTGAAGGCAAACTTTGATGAGAAGGCCTCTCTCCCCCTTGTTGCGAGGTGTGCAGGGGGGAGCTCAGGCTTGTTCTTTCTAACTGTGCCAACCATGGTGGTCTTCCTCTTCAGGAGCTGCTGGCTGAGTTCAACCAGTAGCACACATAATCTCAATTTCTCATTGTGTGTGTGTGTGTGTGTGTGTGTGTGTGTGTGTGTGTGTGTGTGTGTGTGTGTGTGTGTGTGTGTGTGTGTGTGTGTGTGTGTGTGTGTGTGTGTGTGTGTGTCTTTGTGGTGTGTTAATGATTTTATAACTGCCTGGTCAAAAATGACCCTAAGACAATCTTTGTACCCTGGTGGTGTACAGCTTTCATGGAAATATGAACAAAGGTGATGTTTCACTTTTCTAACATTGGGGTCACTCTTAGAAAAGTAATCAAATTTCAAGTTGAAACAATATAATTTAGGGGGTTTTCTCTGCTGTTAAACATAGTGGCGGGTCATTTTTTACCCTTAATAAGACCACACAAGTTTAAACATGTATTCCACGGTACAGTAGACAGTTATTATAATCTTGTATTACATTGTTGGTTGTCAAGCATGTAAATGTGTTGTTGAGGAAGGACGCCATCTGCGTCAGCTTCTTGGTCCCTGACATAGAGTTGGATAGAGTGCGCATCTTTGCCATGATTATGTTTTCAGGTGAGTAACAACTTTTTTAATGAATAACATATAACTTCAATCGTTCATGTAATAACATACCAAAATCAATGTTTTATGTGCCATTATGTACCCAGCATGAGACACATGGCTCTGCCATGTTGAGCCTGAAGGAAGGTCCAGTTTTTAACAAGTGACAATTAACATTTGATCATTAGTTGATCAAAATGTATCTATGTTCATACATTCTGAATAAGCCTGCAGTGACACCCGTTTTGACAGAGTTTGGTGAAGACACAGGCAAAGATAAGATTGCAACACAGGAAACCTCTCTTCCTGTGTTTGTTCTTGCTGACTTCTTTAAAACCAACACTGTTGAGTAACTCGTTGAGAGGTCAAACTTTCAAACACATGTTACATTTTCCTTATTCAGTTAATCAGTCTGACATGTCTAAAATAGGCATATTTAATGTATTAGTGGTGATTGACATGAATGATATGTCTAAATAGCATGCAGAAATCAAACATTCATAATAATAGTTCTCATCAATTGTTCTCACAGGGCAGCCTAGTGGTTAGAGCGTTGGACTTGTAACTGAAAGGTTGCAAGGTCAAATCCCCGAGCGGACAAGGTAAAAATCTGTTATTCTGCCCCTGAACAAGGCATTAACCAACTGTTCCTAGGCTGTCATTGAAACAAAAGAATAAAAAAAATTGTTCTTAACTGACTTGCCTAGTTAAATAAAGGTATAAAAAAAATTAAACAGCCCCTTGGACAGCCTTGAGGATAAAAACATATTACCTCTGAACCACATTATATGAAGGGGGTTGTAATGTGGTCTGTGTGTAGATTGTGTAGAGGAGTCAGGGGCAGGTCGATGTCACTGGCTTTCTAGCCTTCACCGATCTACATTTCTTTTTCCATTTGTTTTGTCTGTATTGTACACACCTGGTTCCCATTACATTTTAATGATTTACCTATTTAACCCTCTAAGAACCATCATGGTTTTGTACGTGTATATTGTTGTCAGTTGTCTCGTTTATTTGATTCTGGATTTTCATTCTCCTTGTTGGAAGATTATTTTTGAGTAAAGTGAGTAATAATCATCTCTGTGTCCTGCGCTTGACTCCGCCTTACTCACATCACCTAGACTCTGACATTACTCAAAATAGACAAATAATATACAATAAAGCGAGCCCACATACCGGACCATCTTACATACAAACAATTACTCACAAACAAACATGGGGGAACAGAGGGTTAAATAATGAAGAAGTAATTGGGGGATTGAAACCAGGTGTGTAAGACAAAGACAAAACAAATGCAAAATGAAAAAGGGATCAGCGATGGTTAGAAGGCCGGTGACGTCGATCGCCGAACGCAGTCTGAACAAGGAGAGGGACCGACTTCGGCGGAAGACAGGGGTATACCTTTATGAAACCAGTCATAACACCTTCATTAGTGTTCCAGAACTGTTCATTACAACTGTCATAACACATTTATTTGACATCATTGAATTTTCTAATTAAAAGTCCCTTTTGAATAGCTCTTTATTTATCAGCACATCGGAAATGCTTATTATTACTGTCATAGTACCCAACCTAGCTGACATGCTATTTACGCAACAGTCTGGGAACACTGGGTAATCCTCAGAGCATTACCCAGGTAGCATTAGAAATTAAGGCTACAATGGCAGAAGGGGTTGGAACCACATCTGTGTGTAAATAGTGTATTTCATAAACTTTAACGAGCTGTACTTGATGATTGAGCTTGTTTGGTGCAATGGAACAAACAGAATATTTCAAAGGTGCAAAAAACATTCAGCTGGCACTCCAGGCGGGCTCAAGCGTTTGCTTGTTTGTTCTCAAAATATTTGAACGATATAAAATTCTATTTGAGCCCAGGTCTAGATAACACCAGTGTAATTGGTATCATTTTAGCACCTTAAGTAACCTTGCCTGAAAACGGAAAACTTGCATTAGCTCCACAAGCTAACACATTGGCTTTTGCTCAGCAGAGTCTTAACCAGTCAGTAACACCAGCAACCATCTGGCTCAATCCCACCATGTTCTACTACTAAAGAAATGTGTCATACTGTCATGAAAACAGGACTTTTATTTTGAAGTTTACATAGGAATGATGTATAAATATGCTGTCAAGGTTATTATGAATGGTACTGCAACATTCATGAAGGGGTTATGAATGATTTCCTGAAGGTGTAATGAATGCATTGTGTATCCCCACTTCTTATGAAGTGTCCCTTAAACGCACATAATTGCACAGTACATACCCCTACATACAGTCTCAACATGTATTACAAACACACACACACATGCACACACTCACAGGCACACAGTCATGTGACAAAATAAAACACACATACTCCGGTAACATTTGTATTTTTTTTATATAAAAGTCTATTGTACAATGGGAAAGTGTATTTCTGCTGTCACAGTACCCAACCCTATGACACATCAAACACAGAACAGAATAGGAGCAGAACAGAGTCAGTCTCGTCCTTGGAGCAGTTTAGGGGCAAAGTGTCTTAATCATGGCCACCAAGGCATTAGGGGATGGAACCTGAAAAGTAATGTAGGTGTTGAAAAAACCTGTCTGAGACCTGAACACTTGTGTAAGCTCCCTAAGCTAATGTGTATGCTTACTACGTGTAGCAGGGTAACACAGTCTTGTGGCCTGCAGGAGACCGAGGTTAGAAACCAGTTTGTCACATTGGTGCCTGGACAGGCACAGTCAGGTCCCAAATGAATGGCACCCTTGATAAAGATGAGCAAAAACAGACTGTATGAACTAAATAATACAAATACTGAGCTATATTGTCTGGTCACTTTGGTGTTTGAAAATGATAGTATTTAATATTAACACAAAGCTCAAAGAAAGAGATGAATTCATCTTTCACAAAAATGTCATCAAACTTTGAAAGTGCAGTCGCAAAAACCATCAAGCGCTATGATGAAACTGGCTCTAATGAGGACCGTCACAGGAAAGGAAGACCCAGAGTTACTTCTGCTGCAGAGGATAAGTTCATTAGAGTTAACTGCACCTCAGATTGCAGCCCAAATAAATGCTTCACGGAGTTCAAGTAAGACACATCTCAACATTAACTGTTCAGAGGAGACTGCGTAAATCAGGCCTTCATGGTCAAATTGCTGTCAAGAAACCACTATTAAAGGACACCAACAAGAAGAAGAGACTTGATTGGGCAAAGAAACACGAGCAATGGACATCAGACCGGTGGAAATCTGTCCTTTGGTTTGATGAGTCCAAATCTTAGATTTTTTGGTTCCAACAGCTGTGCCTTTGTGAGATGCAGAGGAGGTGAACGGTTGATCTCTGCATGTGTGGTTAACCACTGGGAAGCATGGAGGAGGAGGTGTGATGGTGTGGGGGTCCTTTGCTGGTGACACTGTCAGTGATGTATCTAGAATTCAAGGCACACTTAACCAGCATGGCTACCACAGCATTCTGCAGTGATACGCCATCCCATCTGGTTCGCGTATTTTGTTTTTCAGCAGGACAATGACCCAACACACCTCCAGTCTGTGTAAGGGCTATTTGACCAAGGAGAGTTATGGAGTGCTGCATCAGATGACCTGGCCTCCACAATCACCCGACCTCAACCCAATTGAGATGGTTTGGGATAAGTTGGACCGCAGAGTAAAGGAAAAGCAGCCAACAAGTGCTCAGCATATGTGGGAACTCCTTTAAGACTGTTGGAAAAGCATTCCTCATGAAGCTGGTTGAGAGAATGCCAAGAGTGTGCAAATCTGTCATAAAGGCAAAGGGTGGCTACTTTGAAGAATCTAAAATATTTGTTTAACACTTTTTAGGTTCCGACATGATTTCATATGTGTTGTTTCATAGTTTTGATGTCTTCACTATTATTCTACAATGTAGAAAATTGTAAAAAATTGTTTAAAAAAACAGTGTCATACGTGTTGATCCAGAGCATCCCAAACGTGCTCAATGGGTGACATGTCTGGTGAGAATGCAGGCCATGGAAAAAGCGGGACATTTTCAGCTTCCAGGAATTGTGTAGAAATCCTTGTGACATGAAGCCGTGCATTATCATGCTGAAACAGGAGGTGATGGCGGCGGATGAATGGCATGACAATGGGCCTCAGGATCTCGTCACGGTATCTCTGTGCATTCAAATTGCCATTGATAAAATGGCCCGGCTTTTTTAACACATATGATAAGTGATTTACAGAAAACTAAGATCTGAGGAGAGTACACAGGGAGTATCTCTTCAGATGATCTGTCTATGTGATCAAAATCCCTGATACAGGTCCACTCACATTAATATGGGCAGAATAGGTGTTTTTGCCCGGGGTCAAACTTGTCAAAATTCCATATTGATACAGAAACCCTAAACAATGATTTAGATGAATTAAGAACAAGTTTATTGACATAGTCATGAAACATTTGAAGAATTTAATAAACGGGCTATGATAAAAAATATGCCTCTGGGGTCAAAATGAGCCCAGTCGGTAGTATGAGGGTTAAGAATCCCTGTAAATTCCAGCCAACACGTTGTATTGGATCTGTATAAAGACCACTTTGAAAATGGGCTGCATTTTGCCTCTTGACATTTTTTCAGGCACAAATGAAGAAATGCAACTAGCTATGTGGTCACATTTTATATTTAGATACATAAAATACAGTACATCTTTTTTCTGACATGCTGTTGATGCATGTTATTGTCTTAAATCCCTGACTAGGCTACTTTAAAAATGTGTCAATCAACTACAGAACTCACACTTCTTGTTTCTATGCCCTGCTACGCCAGTAAGTTGACTCACTGTACAATACCTCTCTCCTTCACTCTGTAAGTACCGCTACAGTATATTATATAGTTTAGTTTTTTATGTTATTATTATTATCATTGTTATTATTTTATGTTTTAGCCATAAATCACATGGTATGACTTACTGAATCATTTAACTTTTTGTTTAGTTTTGAGCTGTGCTTAGGTTGTTACATCAGGGCCAGTATCATGAAGTGTCTCAAAGCAGGAGTGCTGATCTAAGATCAGGTCCCCCTGGTCCATATAATAATGATCTAAAAAGTCTAAACTGGTCCTAGATCAGCTCTCCTAGTCTACTCTGAGACACAGTGTGAATATGGACCCTGGACTGGTTTAATGTATCAGGTGGAGTTATTCACCAGCTATAGAGTGAGTTGTTGTTTATGTTTCTAAGACTGCAGGGTGGGAGATGCAACAATGGCCTTGAGAACAGCAGGAAGTGTGTTGGTGGTCTTTCTCTGGTCTGTAGCAGGTATGGTCTCATTCATAACTGTTTTAGTAATGTTATCTTAATGTTATTCTGGTGTGTTCAGTGGCATCGTCTGTTAGGCATTTATCTTTCACACCTCACTGAGTGATGCTTACGTGTGGTTTCCATTCACACTCAACTCAGAAACTACAGTACGGCAACAAAGTGTGGAAAAACCCTACTGTCAGTGTAAGCCAATAGACCTATGCTTAATGTAATATCCTTGTGTTATGTGACTGTGTGTTTCAGTTGTACTGGGTCAGGATGGCTGGAGTGTTACATACACCACTCAGAGTATCTGTACCTTGAAGGGGTCAACAGTGGAGATGTCCTGCTCTTACACATATCCCAGTGGTACAGTCACAAAAACCTTCTGGTTCACTGAAAATGATGCTGAGGGGAATCCTGTGAGTCTGAGTGATGACGCAGACTATAAAGGTCGTGTGACGTATCATAAAGATAACAAGAATGACTGCACTCTGACAATCACAGACCTGAGAGAGAGTGACTCAGCTACGTACAAGTTCAGATTTATAACAGATCAGACCGGAGGGAGATTTACTGGCAACCCTGGAGTCACTCTGTCTGTCACAGGTACAGTGATATTCTTCTGTCAATTTAGTTCTGGAAATTGTAGTGTTTTGTCTTCAAAAAAGAAACGTCATGTGACTAGAATAGATGTCAGTAATGGTTGTAATGTGTTATGTCCTCCTTCAGACCTGCAGGTGAAGGTGACTCCTTATTCAGTTTTATCAGCGTGGAAGACACTGACCTGCACCACCTGTGTTCTGACTGGTAACCCCACCTACATCTGGTACAAGAACGGACAGATAGTAACTGACAACACTTCCCCCTATTCAGTCTACCCTGATGCTGCAGACAGCTACTCCTGTGCTGTACAATCCAATGAGGCTCTTCACTCTCCTGCAGTGTGTGAGTGTGGCTTCAACTCAGTATTCTAGTATAACTTTTGAAGTTTATCTATTCTGTCTGCTAAACAGTCCTCACAGTCTTCTAACATAACTGTAACACAGGATTATTGCAGCTCATGATTGTATTGTATAAGTAATGCCCTCTTGTCATTATGTTTCAGGTGTTCAGGATCAGAGCTGCAACAGAGTAACTTATACTGACAAGAGTATCTGTGCCTTGAAGGGGTCATCAGTGGACATATCCGGTATTTATTCCAGTCATCATCCGATCAAAACAACATTCTGGTTTAGAAGTGATAAGTCAGCCCCTGAGGACCTAACCAGAGACCCAGAGTATGCAGGTCGGGCCCTGGAGAGCCTTCCCTCCACCCTGAGAATCACAGATCTGAGAGAGAGCGACTCAGCTGAGTATAAATTCATATTCAACACAGAAACCTCAGGATGGGGATACAGCTTCCCTGGAACAACTCTGACTGTCACAGGTAAAACTACACTTACATAACATTATGATATACTGGTAATACTACACTTACAGAACATGATGATATACTGGTAATGCTACACTTACAGAACATGATGATATACTGGTAATACTACACTTACAGAACATGATGATATACTGGTAATTCTACACTTACAGAACATGATGATATACTGGTAATACTACACTTACAGAACATGATGATATACTGGTAATACTACACTTACAGAACATGATGATATACTGGTAATGCTACACTTACAGAACATTATGATATACTGGTAATACTACACTTACAGAACAATATGATAATACTGGTAATGCTACACTTACAGAACATTATGATATACTGGTAATGCTACACTTACAGAGCATTATGATATACTGGTAATACTACACTTACAGAACATTATGATATACTGGTAATACTACACGTACAGAATTGTATAATATACTGGTAGTATTATAGAACATTATGATATACTGGTAGTACTATATTTACATAACATTATTCTATAGTGTAACTACTTTACCTCTAGTAGTATTGGGGCGGCAGGTAGCCTAGTGGTTAAAGCATTAGGCCAGTAACTGAAAGGTTGCTGGATCGACTCCCTGAGCTGATAAGGTAAAAAATATGTTGTTCTACCCCTGAACAAGGCAGTTAACCTCTGTTCCCTGGTAGGCCGCAATTGTAAATAAGAATTTGTTCTCAACTGACTTGCCTAGTAAAATAAAGGTATAATAAATACAAATTAGGTGGAAATATTGAGGGTTGTTCTTTTATGTTTTTATTCTCTCCTCATTCAGACCTGCAGGTGAAGGTGACTCCTGCTACAGAGGGACAGAGGACATTGACCTGTAGCACCACCTGCAGTCTGACTGACAACCCCAACCCCACCTACATCTGGTACAAGAACGGACAACGTCTAGATGAGCCCACATCCCTGCAATACTCTGTCAATAATTCTTATTCAGACAGTTACTCCTGTGCTGTAAAAGGCCATGAGGATATCCAAGCTCCTGCAGTGTGTGAGTGTGAATGCAATTAGTTCTCTACTTAACAAGTATCAATCATTTAAGGCCAACGAGAAGGGACACATTACATAGAAATGACAACGTCATACACTCTTAGAAAATAAGGATACAGTATTTTTCCCTGGGGTACAAAAATATAAAAATACACATCATGTACCTTCAAAGGTACACATAATAATCTCACATGGTACTGTTAGGTGCCTATTAGGGTACATGTGAGGATAAAGAGTTGAATGATACATCTTTGTACCCCATATTTTAAATATAAAGGTACAATAATCGGTAAAACTTTACTTGATAAAAAAATCAATGTTGACCATATTAAATTATCATTGTAATTGCGCACCTATTGATGTCAGACATGCACCCAACCCAATGCTCTGTTGCTGATGACTGGGATGAATGCAGGAGCAGATTTCAGGAGCAGGATAAGACACCCTCTTTTGACTGATGACTGATATAAGGGAAATACGTGACAGGCCTGTCTGGCTTATATGATTATGATGGTCATAATGCTTCCTGACAGTGTCATAAAGTGTATTTTCTTCTTCCAAGTAAAGTGACACAGGATGGTCATAATGCTTCCTGACAGTGTCATAAAGTGTATTTTCTTCTTCCAAGTAAAGTGACACAGGATGGTCATAATGCTTCCTGACAGTGTCATAAAGTGTATTTTCTTCTTCCAAGTAAAGTGACACAGGATGGTCATAATGCTTCCTGACAGTGTCATAAAGTGTATTTTCTTCTTCCAAGTAAAGTGACACAGGATGGTCATAATGCTTCCTGACAGTGTCATAAAGTGTATTTTCTTCTTCCAAGTAAAGTGACACAGGATGGTCATAATGCTTCCTGACAGTGTCATAAAGTGTATTTTCTTCTTCCAAGTAAAGTGACACAGGATGGTCATAATGCTTCCTGACAGTGTCATAAAGTGTATTTTCTTCTTCCAAGTAAAGTGACACAGGATGGTCATAATGCTTCCTGACAGTGTCATTACATGTTTTTGATACAAGTTATGGAAAATGTGATGGAAAAAACATGACTGTAAATAATTCAGTACAACAACAAAGGATTTAAGAGACAAACTTCCAAATGAAAGGAAACTTCTTGGCAGGGAATTTTTTTAATTTAATAAATGTTACTGTCGGTGTCATAACCAGCCATAAAGTAACGCAATATATGTCACAAAAGGTGTCAATATATGCCTCATGACAGTGTTCTCCATATTATGACAGGTTATGACAAGTTATGTCAGCTGTTATGACATATTATGACATGGTTATCACTGTGTCATAAAGTGTTAGGACACTGGGTGTCAAGGAAAGTATTACCCAATCATCACACTCTCACTCTCAAATTAAGGTCTACAGTGTGAAGGTGCATTTCTGTTTCCCAGGGTACAAACATATTTTGTGTACCCTAAATACCCTTAAAGTACAATTATGAATCTTTGCCACCTAAAATGAGGTAGATTTTTGTTACTGGGGTGGCACTCTAAAAAGGCAAATTTGTACCATCATTATTATCATCATTATATTTCCCTGCATGCTCTACTGCAGGGTGATCAAAATGCTATGCTATGCTAAAATAAATAACGTACATTTTTCTAAACTAATCCAATCAGCTTTGTTAGATTTTTTTTCACCCGTTACTAAAATGGTTATTCCAGTTTAAATGGCTTAGGTAGTCTCCTCACAATGTTCCTAAACCTGACAGTCATCATGAATGCAGATGGCGTATGAATAATATTCACACTGTTGGATATCCTAACTTTGGCTGGATTCCAATAGGAATGACAAATCACAATGCAAGCCAGCTTTTTCAGAAATCCCGGTTGGAAGATTTCTGAAACGGGGGAAAATTTGTTAAAATCTGGGAATTTGGGGAAAGGGACTTGATTTTTTCAAGCCTACTTGCAGGCCTGATGTGGCCTGTACACCACGAATTTCAAGCCACTTTATTAGAGTAAAACTAGTCTTCAAAATAAGGCCTCATGAGATATGTAATGTATTGTCATAAAGAGTTTAATTTTAATAATATACGCCTAGGAACTCAGGACTGAAAATGTACGAATTCAACAACCGTGTCTCCGTCACTAACAAGTAACTCTACAATTCACTCAAAAACTGGATAATGATATTGGAGGCATGGCTTAGTGGGGGCTTGGTGTTCAGATAGTTATTTTTGGCCACCCATGAGTGGAAGTGTTGTACTAGTTTAAGTGATCTATGGTAGAGGTACAGTTTTGCCACAGACAAGGAACAAATGGCTTTGCAATGCTTTTGTACCTGTGGCAAAAGGTACAATCTGTGTTATGAACTGGGGTACAATCATGTACAGTACCAGTCAAAACTTTGGACACACCTTCTCAATCAAGGGTTTTTCTTTATCTGTACTATGTTCTACATTGTAGAATAATGTGTGCAAAGCTGTCATCAAGGCAAAGGGTGGCTACTTTGAAGAATCTCAAATATAAAATATATTTTGATTTGTTTAACACTGTTTTGTTTACTACATGATTCAACGTGATATTTCATAGTTTTGACGTCTTCACTATTATTATACAATGTAGAAATTAGTAAAAAGAAAAGAAAAACCCTTGAATGAGTAAGTGTGTCTAAACTTTTGACTGGTACTGTACCTAGAACCAGTGGTGGTTCGAGCTTGTATGGCTCCCTGGGTGAACACTCAAAAATAAGTAACAAAGACAAATATAAACAAATTGTAGTATTTAAATACAAATAAAAATGAAAATAAAATTATTACACTATTACCCTATTGCTAACAAAAAACTCACAAATAAAACTAAATTGCACAAATCCTATATCACACAAATACACAAATAGAATAACACTCTTATAAAGAAGATAACCTGATTATTACACTGTTGTACGTCAAACAAGAAACACACAAGCTAAATTACACAACTAAGTGCATTACTAATTGCATTTGTACTGTTCAAAGTTAGAGGTGCGCAACTCCGACAAGGTTAATTGACCCACAGTCCCACACGGTGACATGATATCATTGACGTGACGTGCAAATGAGCGATAGAAATTCCGATCGCGCAAATGTCACCATTCAGAATATAATTTTTATTTTTTTGTTTTGTGCGGGTTCCCCGTGCCGCCCTCGGCGAGATGCCGCCCCGGGTGGCTGCCCATGTCGCCTATACCTAAATCCGCCCCTGTCTATAACTAGTCATGGAGAAACAAAGGTTCCTGAAGCATTGAGGTTTTTCAGCCAATTGTGTCGAAAATAGTTTCATAAATCAAGGCTTTGATTAACAGAGGGTACACTGGTGGCACCTGCTGGTCCAAATTATTTAGAGCAGCTAAATGATTATTGTTGACGCCCCACACCCCATATAGCGTATGCAGTGTAGCCTTTATGTCTTCTACCAAACCAATACCAAACTAACCAGGTGGTTGTTCGACGAAACCAAGATTCGGACGTCATTGATCATGTGCTTCTGATAAAGTGAAACAGGCATCGGCACACTGCTTCGAAATACACCGCTTAGCTATTTCTACACATGCCTCGGAGCTATGTTATCAAACGTAACATCACCACTTATAACTAAAAGTACAAAGGAGGACCTTACAGGGTACCTATCACGCCCTGACCCATAGTTTGCTTTGTATGTTTCTATGTTTTGTTTGGTCAGGGTGTGATGTGAGTGGGCATTCTATGTTGTATGTCTAGTTTGTCTGTTTCTATGTGTTTGGCCTGATATGGTTCTCAATCAGAGGCAGGTGTTAGTCGTTGTCTCTGATTGGGAGCCATATTTGGGTAGCCTGTTGTGTCATTGTGGGTTGTGGGTGATTGTTCCTGTTCCAGTGTTTGTTCACCATACGGGACTGTTTCGTCTTCGTTCATTTGTCGGTTTATTGTTTTTGTTGTTTGTTTCAAGTATTCTAATTAAAATGAATACTCACCATGCTGCATCTTGGTCCTCCTCTCTTTCGCATAACGACGAACGTTACAGTACCACCCCAGAGACAAGGGGTTGTACCCTTTTAGCAACAAATGTAAAACTTTATTTCTGAGTGTAGATATATGTCTATATTTAATTTTCATTTTAAATGAACCTAAAACATTTAGTCTCATTTTGATTTCAGGAATTGATCAGTTACATTTTGTTTCAGGTGTTCGGGGTGAGAGCTGTATGAATGTGACTTACACCCATCAGAGTATCTGTGCTTTGAAAGGGTCAACAGTGGACATATCCTGCTCTTACACACATCCCAGTTGGCATAACGTCACAGAAGTATCCTGGTTCAACAAATGGGAGTCTGGAGTTACTACAGACCTGATCCAGGACTCAGAGTATGCAGATCGTGTGGAATACCATCGACAAACAGACAAGGACTCCACTCTAAAAATCACAGACCTGAGAGAAAGAGACTCAACTGAGTACAAGTTCAGATTTAAAACAGTTAATGCAGAATGGGGATATACCTTCTCTGGAACAACTCTGTCTGTCACAGGTGTGTACTGTATATTCTACACTCTTAGAAAAAAAGGTGCCATGTAGAACCTAAAAAGGCTATTTGGCTGTCCTCATAGGAGAACCCTTTGAAGAACAGTTTTGGGATCCATGTAGAACCCTTCTACGTGGAACTCAAAATGGTTCTACCTGAAACAGAAAAGAGTTCTATCCGGAACCAAAATAGGGTTATCTTATGGGGATAGTTGAAGAACCCTGTTTTTCTAAGACTATATACATTAACTGATTTATGTTGTATTTCCCGTGTGGGTCCCGTGTGGCTCAGTTGGTAGAGCATGGCGCTTGCAACGCCAGGGTTGTGGGTTCAATTCCCACAGGGGGACCAGGATGAATATGTATGAACTTTCCAATTTGTAAGTCGCTCTGGATAAGAGCGTCTGCTAAATGACTTAAATGTAATGTAAATGTAAATGTATTTATCTGGCCTAATAACAGGAGAAAATAACCAGAGAAAATATGTAATTTACTCTTTATTCACAATCTTTCAGGTCTGCAGGTGGAGATGACTCCTGCCACAGTGACAGAGGGACAGAGCGTGACACTGGCCTGTAGGACCGTCTGTACTCTGACTGACAACCCCAACCCCTCCTACATCTGGTACAAGAAAGGCCAGCGTCTCACCAACCAAAATAACAGCCTGATCCTCAACCCAGTCAGCAGTGAGGATGCAGGCAGATACTCCTGTGCTGTAGAAGGCTCTGAGGATCTCCACTCTCCTGAAGAGACTCTTACTGTCAAATGTGAGGATTTTTATTGTATTCTTTACTAAATAGCATCATCACTTAGGTCCTTACTGCATGTGCTTATACTCTTTCTGTCATTCAGATGGCCCAAAGAACACACTGGCATCAATCCATCTCTCTGATGAAATAGTGGAGGGCAGTTCAGTGACTCTGACCTGCATCAGTGATGCCAACCCACCTGTGGACAAATACACCTGGTACAAGAAGATTGGAGCCCACTATCAGTCTTTCTCCAATGGAAACACAGAACCACAACATGTCTTCATTCATATCCAGTCATCTGACACTGGAGAGTACTACTGCGAGGCCCGGAATGAGATGGGGACAGATAGGTCTGAGTCTATCAACATCGATGTGAAATGTGAGTAAAGTACAGCTCAGTGTTGAAATCAGTTTAAATATTAATTAATCCATAAAGCATAACACAGCCCAAATCGTTTCCTTTGAATGTTTTGTGTAAGTGAATTACCTTTTGGATAGTTATTTGACTGAACTCATGTTTCTTTTACACCAGATGGCCCAAAGAGCACCTCAGTGTCAGTCAGTCCCTCTGGTGAAATAATGGAGGGCAGTTCAGTGACTCTGACCTGCAGCAGTGATGCCAACCCACCTGTGCAGAGTTATGCCTGGTACAAGAATGAAAGTGTCTATCAGAGTATCTTCTATGGGAACACAGAATCACAGCAGGTTTTCAGCCAAATCAAGTCGTCTGACACTAGACAGTACTACTGTTGGGTCTCGAATGGAATTAGTACAGACAGGTCTCCATCTTTAGACATCGATGTTAAATGTGAGTAGAACATGTAAGTAGCTCAGTGTTTGAATGTTAGCCTCGGAGAAGAAAAGGGGGGAGGGGTGGGTGTCTTTGTTAACAACAGCTGGTATGTGTTCTCTAATGTGAAGGAAGTCTTTCTCGCCTGAGTTAGAATACCCCAAGCTGCAGACCATACTATTTACCAAGAGAGTTTTCATCTCTATTTTTCGTAGCTGTCTATTTACCACCACAAACCGATGCTGACACTAAAACCACACTCAATGAGCTGTATAGGGCCTTAAGCAAACAAGAAAAAGAACATCAGGAAGTGATGCTTCTCATGGCTGGTGATGTCCAACTAGAGGCGACATAACTCTAGATTACCATTACTTCACACACAGAAATGCATACAAGGCTCTTCCTCGCCCTCCTTCAGGCAAATCTGACCATAACTCTATACTCCTGATTCCTGCTTCAAATATAAAACTCAATCAGGAAGTTCCAATGACGTGCTCAATACGAAAGTGGTCTGATGAAGTGGAAGCTAAGCTACAGGACTGTTTTGCTAGCACAGACTGGAATGTGCTTCAGGATTAATCCGATAACATTGAGGAGTTTATCACATCAGTCACCGGTTTCACTAATAAGTGCACCAGTGACTTAATCCCCCCAGTGACCGTACGTACATATCCTTACCAGAAGCCATTGATTGCAAGCAACATGCATACTGAGCTAAAGGCTGGAGCAACCACTTTCAAGGAGCAGGACACTAATCCAGATGCTTATAAGAAATCCTGTTACGACCTCCGACGAGCCATCAAACAGGCAAAGCGTCATTCCAGGACGAAGATCGAATCGTACTATGTCGGCTCTGACACTCGTCGGATGTGGCAGGGTTTGAAAACTATCACGGATTACAAAGGGAAACCCAGCCGTGATCTGCCTAGTGACGTGAACCTACCAGACGAGCTAAATACCTTCTATGCTCGCTTCGAGGAATGCAATACTGTACCATACATGAGAGAACCAGCTGTTCCGGATGACTCTGTGATCTCGCTCACCTTCGCTGATGTGAGTAAGACTTTTAAACAGGTTAACATTCACAAGGCTGCCGGGCCGGACGGCCGTGGAGCTCAGAGCATGCGCGGGCCAGCTGGCAAGTGTCTTCACTGACATTTTCAACCTCTCCCTGACCCAGTTTGTAATACCTACTTGTTTCAAGCAGACCACCATAGTCCCTGTACCCAAGAACCCCAAAATAACCAGTCTAAATTGTTACTACCCTGTAGCACTTACATCTGTGGCCATGAAATGCTTTGAAAGGCTGGTCATCACTCACATCACATCCCAGACACAAAGTACGCACTCCAATTTGCATACCGCTCCAACAGATCCGCAGCTGATGCAATCTCTAATGCACTCCACACAGCCCTCTCCCACATAGACAAGAGGAACACCTATGTTAGAATGCTGTTCATTGACTACAGATCAGCGTTCAACACCATAGTACTCTCCAAGCTCATCACTAAACTCAGGACCCTGTGACTGAACACCTCCCTCTGCAACTGGATTGTAGACTTCCTGACGGGCCGCCCCCAGGTGGTGAGGGTAGGTAGCAACACAGCCACCATCCGCCTCAACACAGGGGCCCATCATGGATGAGTGCTTAGTCCCCTACTGTACTCCCTGTTTATCCACGACTGCATGGCCTCACACGACTCCAACGCCATCATTACGTTTACTGACGACACAACAGTGGTAGGCCTGATCACCAACGATGATGAGACAGCCTATAGGGAGGAGATTAGTGACTTGGCAGTGTGGTGCCAGGACAACATCCTCTCCCTCAATGTGAGCAAGACAAATAAGCTGAACGTGGACTACAGGAAATGGATTGCCGAGCACGCCCCTTCCACATCGACGGGGGCTGTACTGTAGTTGAGAGGGTCAAGAGCTTCAAATTTCTAGGTGTCCACATCACTGTAAGTAATTAACATGGTCCACACACACCAACACAGTCTTGAAGAAGGCGCGACAAATAAAAGATTTGTCATGGACCCTCAGATCTTCCAAAAGTTCTTCAGCTTCAGCATTGAGAGCATCTTGACTGGCAGCATCACTGCTTGGTATGGTAACTGCTTGGCATCCAACCGCAAGGTCCCTGCCATTCAGGACCTCTATACCGGGCAGTGACAAAGAAAGGCCCTAAAAATGATCAAAGACTCTGGTCACCCAAGTGATAGAATGTTCTCATCGCTATCGCATGGCAAGCTGTACCGATGCACCAAGTCTGAAACCAACAGGACCCTGAATAGTTTCTACCCCCATGCCATGATACTCCTAAATAATGTAGTTAACCAAATAGCTTCCCGGACTATTAGCATTGACCGTTTTTGCAATCTTTTGACTCATCACATACGCCGCTGCTACTGTTTATTTTCTATCCTGTTTCTTATTCAATAGGATGCCACCTTTCCAACAAGTCAATTTGTCAACTTTCTGACCTGCTAGAGCTGCCACGGCCAACTGTATGTGCTGTTATTGTAAAGAGGAAATGTCTAGGAGCAGCAACAGCTCAGCCGCTAAGTGGTAGGCCACACAAGCTCACAGAACGGGAAATTCTTACGCTACAGCATACAATGACATTCAAAACGATTCTGTGCTTCCAACTTTGTGGCAACAGTTTGGGGAAGGCCCTTTCCTGTTTCAGCATGACAATGCCCACGTGCACAAAGTTAATTCCATACAGAAATGGTTTGTCAAAATCGGTGTAGAAGAACTTGACCGGCCTGCACAGAGCCCTGACTTCAACCTCATCGAACACCTTCAACCTCATCGAAAAATTGAAACGCTGACTGTGAGCCAGGCCTAATCCCCCAACATGAGTGCCCAACTTCACTAATGCTCTCGTGGCTGAATGGAAGCAAAACCCTGCAGCAATGATCCAACATCTAGTGGAAAGCCTTCCCAGAAGAGTGGAGGCCTAAAGAATATATAGTGGAGGTGGTTCAGTGAACTACGCTTGCATAATGAGAGGCCTAACCCTTACCTGAAGCGTACAACCATTCGCTAATAACTAGCTTTTAGCGCAGTGGGCTAACACAGTCTTGAAACATGTAGACAACCAGTGTTCAGCATCTGGTTGGTCACATAAAGCATCTTTCCAAATGTGTTTCTTTTAATGTTTTGACCAGTTAATGTTCTCTGACCTGTCACTGTCATGTTTTCTTTGATTCGTCTGATAACTGATGCAAGGTCTTGATTGCACTATTGTCACATGATAACCCCCTCCACACATTATTCCTTACCAGATGCCCCCAAAAGCACCTCAGTGTCAGTCAGTCCCTCTGGTGAAATAGTGGAGGGCAGTTCAGTGACTCTGACCTGCATCAGTGATGCCAACCCACCTGTGGACAAATACAGCTGGTACAAGAAGAACGTGACCGTACGAAAAGCATCAGGACAGAGTTACAGCATCACTAACATCAGCTCTGAGGACAGAGGAGAATACTACTGTGAGGCTGAGAATAAATATGGACGTCTCAACTCTTCCCCTGTATTTGTGGACGTTCAGTGTAAGTACATCTTTAACGTTTTCCTCATACTTGTAAACTGCTAAAATTATGATAAATCAAGAAACATTTTACTATACAACATCCACATCTCTCAATATGTATTTTCACAATGGGAGTGTAATAATTTCTAACTGACCTGTAAAATCTACTAGTTTAACTTATTCACTAAGTCTAATCTCTTCAGAAAGCCAAGATAAGGTATACACTTGTTGTATTCGGTGCATGTGACAAATAAAGTTTGCTTTGATAATACTATAACCAAGATGTTAATGACTTTATATTGGTCTTTTGTCAGATGACCCAAAGAACACCTCAGTGTCAGTCAGTCCCTCTGGTGAAATAGTGGAGGGCAGTTCAGTGACTCTGACCTGCAGCAGTGATGCCAACCCACCTGTGGACAAATACACCTGGTACAAGAAGATTGGCTATCAGTCTATCTCCTACAGGAACACAGGACTACAGCAAATCTTTAATCATATCCAGTCATCTGACACTGGAGAGTACTACTGTGAGGCCTGGAATGGGATTAAGACAGGGAGGTCTGAGTCAATCAACATCAATGTGAAATGTAAGTAAAGTACAGATCAGTGTTGGAATTTTGGAATCAGTGTCTTTCAATGAAATCAATCATTTTAACTGCATTATACTAAACGATATCATAGCCCAAATCTCTTTATTTTAATGTTTTGTGTAACTGAGTAATCTTTTGGATAGTTCTCTGACTTAACTAATGTTTATTTTACACCAGATGGCCCAAAGAACACCTCAGTGTCAGTCAGTCCCTCTGGTGAAATAGTGGAGCGCAGTTCAGTGACTCTGACCTGCAGCAGTGATGCCAACCCACCTGTGGACAAATACACCTGGTACAAGAAGAACGTAACCTCACCAAAAGCATCAGGACAGAGTTACAGCATCACTAACATCAGCTCTGAGGACAGAGGAGAATACGACTGTGAGGCTGAGAATAGATATGGACGTCTCAACTCTTCCCCTGTATTTGTGGACGTTCAGTGTAAGTACATCTTTGACATTTTAATATACACATCTCCGAATATGTATTTTCACAATGTGAATGTCATTTTTTCAAACTGACCTGTAAAATCTACTGGTTTACTTTATTTGCTAAATCTAATGTTTTCAGAAAGGCAAGATAATATACAGTACAAGTCAATCGTTTGGACACACCTACTCATTCCAGGGTTTTTCTTTATTTTTACTATTTTCTACATTGTAGAATAACAGTGAAGACATCAAAACTGTGAAATAATACATATGGAATATTTTAGTAACCTAAAAAATGTTAAACAAATCAAAATGTATTTTATATTTGAGATACTTCAAAGTAGCAACCCTTTGCCTTTATGAGAGCTTTGCACACTTTTGACATTCTCTCAACAATCTTCATGAGGTAGTCACCTGGAATGCATTTAAAATTAATTAATAGGTGTGCCTTGTTAAAAGTTAATTTGTGGAATTTATAATGGTATTTTATCAGATGGCCCAAAGAACACCTCAGTGTCAGTCAGTCCCTCTGGTGAAATAGTGGAGGGCAGTTCAGTGACTCTGACCTGCAGCAGTGATGCCAACCCACCTGTGGACAAATACACCTGGTACAAGAAGAGTGGCTATCAGTCTATCTCCTACGGGAACACAGGACTACAGCAAATCTTTAACCATATCCAGTCATCTGACACTGGAGAGTACTACTGTGAGGCCTGGAATGGGATTAAGACAGGGAGGTCTGAGTCAATCAACATCGATGTGAAATGTGAGTAAAGTACAGCTCAGTGTTGGAATGTTGGAATCATTTTAATGAAATCAATAATTTGAACTGCATTAATCCTAAACCATATCATAGCCCAAATCTCTTTATTTTATTGTTTTGTGTAAGTGAATAATCTTTTGGATAATTATTTGACTGAACTCATGTTTCTTTTACACCAGATGGCCCAAAGAACACCTCATTGTCAGTCAGTCCCTCTGTTGAAATAATAGAGGGCAGTTCAGTGACTCTTACCTGCAGCAGTGATGCCAACCCACCTGTGAAGCGTTATACCTGGTACAAGAAGAATGTAGATCACAATCAGTTCTCCTATGTGAACACAGGACCACATCTTGTCTTCAACCAAATCAAGTCATCTGCCACTGGAGAGTACTACTGTGAGGCCTGGAATGGGAATAAAACAGGGAGGTCTGAGTCAATCAACATCGATGTGAAATGTGAGTAAAGTACAGATCAGTGTTGGAATATCGGAGAAACTAAAATCTAAAATGATTCAACCATTTGAACGACAATGGTCCTAAAGCATCAGGCACATGTTAGTCCTAGATTCAATCAGTGTTCATCCGCGACAGCCGACACTCACATAGCATCAGGCACATGTCAGTCCTAGATTCAATCAGTGTTCATCCGCGACAGCCGACACTCACATAGCTGGTGTTTTGGCGGTGTTGGAGGTGTAACTGTGATGTAGCTGTCTAATTGGTGAGCAGCTGCTCTTGATCATTATCAGGGAAGACATACCATCCCAGCTGGTCTTTATCATTATCATGAAGACATACCATCCCAGCTGGTCTTTATCATTATCATGAAGACATACCCATCCCAGCTGGTCTTTATCATTATCATGAAGACATACCATCCCAGCTGGCCTTTATCATTATCATGAAGACATACCCATCCTAGCTGGTCTTTATCATTATCAGAAAGACATACCATCCCAGCTGGTCTTTATCATTATCATGAAGACATACCCATCCCAGCTGGTCTTTATCATTATCATGAAGACATACCATCCCAGCTGGTCTTTATCATTATCATGAAGACATACCCATCCCAGCTGGTCTTAATCATTATCATGAAGACATACCATCCCAGCTGGCCTTTATCATTATCATGAAGACATACCCATCCTAGCTGGTCTTTATCATTATCATGAAGACATACCATCCCAGCTGGTCTTTATCATTATCATGAAGACATACCCATCCTAGCTGGTCTTTATCATTATCATGAAGACATACCATCCCAGCTGGTCTTAATCATTATCATGAAGACATACCATCCCAGCTGGTCTTTATCATTATCATGAAGACATACCATCCCAGCTGGTCTTTATCATTATCATGAAGACATACCCATCCCAGCTGGTCTTGATCATTATCATGAAGACATACCCATCCCAGCTGGTCTTTATCATTATAATGAAGACATACCATCCCAGCTGGCCTTTATCATTATCATGAAGACATACCCATCCCAGCTGGTCTTCATCATTATCATGAAGACATACCCATCCCAGCTGCTCTTGATCATTATCATAAAGACGTACCCATCCCAGCTGGTCTTTATAATTATCATGAAGACATACCCATCCCAGCTGGTCTTAATCATTATCATGAAGACATACCATCCCAGCTGGTCTTGATCATAATCATGAAGACATACCATCCCAGCTGGTCTTGATCGTTATCATGAAGACATACCATCCCAGCTGGTCTTTATCATTGTCAGAAAGACATACCATCCCAGCTGGTCTTTATCATTATCATGAAGACATACCCATCCCAGCTGCTCTTGATCATTATCATGAAGACATACCCATCCCAGCTGGTCTTAATCATTATCATGAAGACATACCCATCCCAGCTGGTCTTGATCATTATCATGAAGACATACCATCCCAGCTGGTCTTTATCATTATCAGAAAGACCTACCATCCCAGCTGGTCTTTATCATTATCATAAATACATGCCATCCCAGCTGGTCTTTATCATTACCATGAAGACATACCATCCCAGCTGGTCTTTATCATTATCATGAAGACATACCATCCCAGCTGGTCTTTATCATCATCATGAAGACATACCATCCCAGCTGGTCTTTATCATTATCATGAAGACATACCCATCCCAGCTGGTCTTTATCATTATCAGAAAGGCATACCATCCCAGCTGGTCTTTATCATTATCATGAAGACATACCCATCCCAGCTGGTCTTAATCATTATCATGAAGACATACCATCCCAGCTGGTCTTTATCATTATCAGAAAGACATACCATCCCAGCTGGTCTTTATCATTATCATAAATACATACCATCCCAGCTGGTCTTTATCATTACCATGAAGACATACCATCCCAGCTGGTCTTTATCATTAT
This sequence comes from Salvelinus fontinalis, assembly GCF_029448725.1. Taxonomy (NCBI): domain Eukaryota; kingdom Metazoa; phylum Chordata; class Actinopteri; order Salmoniformes; family Salmonidae; genus Salvelinus; species Salvelinus fontinalis. The sequence goes on along the minus strand of NC_074674.1, from coordinate 47,257,883 downwards.
CATGAAGACATACCATCCCAGCTGGTCTTTATCATCATCATGAAGACATACCATCCCAGCTGGTCTTTATCATTATCAGAAAGACATACCATCCCAGCTGGTCTTTATCATTATCATGAAGACATACCCATCCCAGCTGGTCTTTATCATTATCATGAAGACATACCATCCCAGCTGGTCTTTATCATCATCATGAAGACATACCATCCCAGCTGGTCTTTATCATTATCAGAAAGACATACCATCCCAGCTGGTCTTGATCATTATCATGAAGACATACCCATCCCAGCTGGTCTTTATCATTATCATAAATACATACCATCCCAGCTGGGCTTTATCATTATCATAAATACATACCATCCCAGCTGGTCTTTATCATTATCATGAAGACATACCATCCCAGCTGGTCTTTATCATTATCATAAATACATACCATCCCAGCTGGTCTTTATCATTATCGTGAAGACATACCCATCCCAGCTGGTCTTGATCATTATCAGAAAGACATACCATCCCAGCTGGTCTTGATCATTATCATGAAGACATACCCATCCCAGCTGGTCTTTATCATTATCATAAATACATACCATCCCAGCTGGTCTTTATCATTATCATGAAGACATACCATCCCAGCTGGTCTTTATCATTATCGTGAAGACATACCCATCCCAGCTGGTCTTGATCATTATCATGAAGACATACCATCCCAGCTGGTCTTTATCATTATCATGAAGACATACCATCCCAGCTGGTCTTTATCATTATCATGAAGACATACCATCCCAGCTGGTCTTAATCATTATCATGAAGACATACCATCCCAGCTGGTCTTTATCATCATCATGAAGACATACCATCCCAGCTGGTCTTGATCATTATCATAAAACATACCATCCCAGCTGGTCTTTATCATTATCATGAAGACATACCATCCCAGCTGGTCTTGATCATTATCATAAAGACATACCATCCCAGCTGGTCTTTATCATTATCATGAAGACATACCATCCCAGCTGATCTTAATCATTATCATGAAGACATACCCATCCCAGCTGGTCTTTATCATTATCATGAAGACATACCATTCCAGCTGGTCTTTATCATTATCATGAAGACATACCATCCCAGCTGGTCTTTATCATTATCATTAAGACATACCATCCCAGCTGGTCTATCATTATCATAAATACATGCCATCCCAGCTGGTCTTAATCATTATCATGAAGACATACCATCCCAGCTGGTCTTAATCATTATCATGAAGACATACCATCCCAGCTGGTCTTTATCATTATCGTGAAGACATACCCATCCCAGCTGGTCTTGATCATTATCATGAAGACATACCATCCCAGCTGGTCTTTATCATTATCATGAAGACATACCATCCCAGCTGGTCTTTATCATTATCATGAAGACATACCCATCCCAGCTGGTCTTTATCATTATCCTGAAGACATACCATCCCAGCTGGTCTTAATCAGTATCATAAAGACATACCATCCCAGCTGGTCTTTATCGTCATCATGAAGACATACCATCCCAGCTGGTCTTGATCATTATCATAAAACATACCATCCCAGCTGGTCTTTATCATTATCATGAAGTCATACCATCCCAGCTGGTCTTTATTATTATCATAAATACATACCATCCCAGCTGGTCTTTATCATTATCATAAATACATACCATCCCAGCTGGTCTTTATCATTACCATGAAGACATACCATCCCAGCTGGTCTTTATCATTATCATGAAGACATACCATCCCAGCTGGTCTTTATCATCATCATGAAGACATACCATCCCAGCTGGTCTTTATCATTATCATAAATACATACCATCCCAGCTGGGCTTTATCATTATCATAAATACATACCATCCCAGCTGGTCTTTATCATTATCATGAAGACATACCATCCCAGCTGGTCTTTATCATTATCATAAATACATACCATCCCAGCTGGTCTTTATCATTATCATGAAGACATACCATCCCAGCTGGTCTTTATCATTATCGTGAAGACATACCCATCCCAGCTGGTCTTGATCATTATCATGAAGACATACCATCCCAGCTGGTCTTTATCATTATCATGAAGACATACCATCCCAGCTGGTCTTTATCATTATCAGGAAGACATACCCATCCCAGCTGGTCTTTATCATTATCATGAAGACATACCATCCCAGCTGGTCTTAATCATTATCATGAAGACATACCATCCCAGCTGGTCTTTATCATCATCATGAAGACATACCATCCCAGCTGGTCTTGATCATTATCATATAACATACCATCCCAGCTGGTCTTTATCATTATCATGAAGACATACCATCCCAGCTGGTCTTGATCATTATCATAAAGACATACCATCCCAGCTGGTCTTTATCATTATCATGAAGACATACCATCCCAGCTGATCTTAATCATTATCATGAAGACATACCCATCCCAGCTGGTCTTTATCATTATCATGAAGACATACCATTCCAGCTGGTCTTTATCATTATCATGAAGACATACCATCCCAGCTGGTCTTGATCATTATCATGAAGACATACCATCCCAGCTGGTCTTTATCATTATCAGAAAAACATACCATCCCAGCTGGTCTTTATCATTATCATAAATACATACCATCCCAGCTGGTCTTTATCATTACCATGAAGACATACCATCCCAGCTGGTCTTTATCATTATCATGAAGACATACCATCCCAGCTGGTCTTTATCATTATCATGAAGACATACCATCCCAGCTGGTCTTTATCATCATCATGAAGACATACCATCCCAGCTGGTCTTTATCATTATCAGAAAGACATACCATCCCAGCTGGTCTTGATCATTATCATGAAGACATACCCATCCCAGCTGGTCTTTATCATTATCATAAATACATACCATCCCAGCTGGGCTTTATCATTATCATAAATACATACCATCCCAGCTGGTCTTTATCATTATCATGAAGACATACCATCCCAGCTGGTCTATCATTATCATAAATACATACCATCCCAGCTGGTCTTTATCATTATCATGAAGACATACCATCCCAGCTGGTCTTTATCATTATCATAAATACATACCATCCCAGCTGGTCTTTATCATTATCATAAATACATACCATCCCAGCTGGTCTTAATCATTATCATGAAGACATACCATCCCAGCTGGTCTTTATCATTATCGTGAAGACATACCCATCCCAGCTGGTCTTGATCATTATCATGAAGACATACCATCCCAGCTGGTCTTTATCATTATCATGAAGACATACCATCCCAGCTGGTCTTTATCATTATCATGAAGACATACCATCCCAGCTGGTCTTTATCATTATCATGAAGACATACCCATTCCAGCTGGTCTTTATCATTATCATGAAGACATACCATCCCAGCTGGTCTTGATCATTATAATAAAGCCATACCATCCCAGCTGGTCCTTATCATTATCAGGAAGACATACCCATCCCAGCTGGTCTTTATCATTATCCTGAAGACATACCATCCCAGCTGGTCTTAATCAGTATCATGAAGACATACCATCCCAGCTGGTCTTTATCATCATCATGAAGACATACCATCCCAGCTGGTCTTGATCATTATCATAAAACATACCATCCCAGCTGGTCTTTATCATTATCATGAAGTCATACCATCCCAGCTGGTCTTTATCATTATCATGAAGACATACCATCCCAGCTGGTCTTAATCATTATCATAAAACATACCATCCCAGCTGGTCTTTATCATTATCATGAAGACATACCATCCCAGCTGGTCTTTATCATTATCATGAAGACATACCATCCCAGCTGGTCTTTATCATTATCATGAAGACATACCATCCCAGCTGGTCTTTATCATTACCATGAAAACATACCATCCCAGCTGGTCTTAATCATTATCGTGAAGACATACCCATCCCAGCTGGTCTTGATCATTATCATGAAGACATACCATCCCAGCTGGTCTTGATCATTATCATGAAGACATACCATCCCAGCTGGTCTTGATCTTTATGATGAAGACATACCATCCCAGCTGGTCTTTATCATTATCATGAAGACATACCATCCCAGCTGGTCTTGATCATTATCATGAAGACATACCATCCCAGCTGGTCTTGATCATTATCATGAAGACATACCATCCCAGCTGGTCTTGTTCATTATCATGAAAACATACCATCCCAGCTGGTCTTTATCATTATCATGAAGACATACCATCCCAGCTGGTCTTGATCATTATCATGAAGACATACCATCCCAGCTGGTCTTGATCATTATCATGAAGACAAACTCATCCCACTGGTCTTTATCATTATCATGAAGACATACCCATCCCTCTCCTATTAGAAGTTCACAACGAGAAGGGCAATATAGAAATAATGACGCTCAAATTAAAAAATCATGAATTAAAATAATGAGAATTTATATCAATCTAATTGAGGTGTAGATTACATCTCACATTCCAGTGTTTCAACTTGTAAACAAAGCTGCATGGTATTTCCCTTAATGCGACTCTGTGCAGCCAATGGCAATGTGCTCTTGAGGTATAGTGCCGGGATTTACTTGTGGATTTGACAGCTCTAATGCAGTTCCAACTACGACACCGCCAAAACAACCGCAATGCAGGTGTCGGCTATCGCAGATGTCATAGAATTTAGCCCTTAATGCATTTTTTTTTCAATTATTTACTAGATGGTCCAAAGAACACCTCAGTGTCAGCCCGTCCCTCTGGTGAAATAGTGGAGGGCAGTCCAGTGACTCTGACCTGCAGCAGTGATGCCAACCCACCTGTGCAGATTTACATCTGGTACAAGACGAATGGAGCTGAAACCTCAATGAGACATTCTGGATGGAGTTACAGCATCACTAACATCAGCCCTGCGGACAGAGGAGAATACTACTGTCTGGCAGTGAATGAAGTTGGATGCCAAAGATCAAAGCTTGTTACTCTAAAGGTTTTGTGTAAGTATTGCAGATCCTCTCCATCTTGTACTCGTGTGGTTTAACAGATATATTTTAAAAACTCAAAATGAAAGTATTGTGACAGTACCACTTTGGGACATTCATCTTTTTATCAGGTAAACCAAAGACCACCTCAGTGTCAGTCAGTCCCTCTGGTGAAATAGTGGAGGGCAGTTCAGTGACTCTGACCTGCAGCAGTGATGCCAACCCACCTGTGGACAAATACACCTGGTACAAGAAGAATGGAGGTTCACTGAAAGGATCTGAAAACATCTTCCTCATCACCAACATCAGCTCTGAGGAAAGTGGAGAATACTACTGTGAGGCTGAGAATGAATATGGAGGTCTCAACTCTTCTACCATGTCTGTAGATGTTCAGTGTAAGTACGCCTAACCATCTCATCTTTTAACTTCTTGCAAATATAGGGGGGGGCTGTTTCGACTTAGCATAAATTGGTCTCCAGATTAAACTGCCTAGTACTCAATTCTTGCTCGTACAATATGCATATTATTATTATTATTATTGGATAGAAAACACTCTCTAGTTTCTATAACCATTGGAATTATGTCTCTGAGTGAAACAGAACTCATTCTACAGCACTTTTCATGACAGGGAGTGAGATTTCAGAAATCTTGGCCCCTGTTCCCAGGTCAGTTTTAATGTTCCTGTGAATGCTATGGGGATACAAACACTGCCTACGCCTTCCTCTAGATGTCAGTAAGTGGTGACAATTTGAATGGAGTCGATTGCGCAATCAGGGCCTGTATAAAAGACCAAAGAGCGGAAGTACATGTCTTTTCCTCCCTGCGCTTGGCGCACGATGGACGTCGGACTGGCCTCTTTCCAAGCTTTGGTTTAGCCAGTAATATATCGCCGGTCAGGTTTTTACTCGTTATAGGTGTTAAAAACATCATAAGGTAGTTAATTTAAACCGTTTTATAGCAATTTATATCCGTTTAGTGTGATTTTCTGGCATTTCTTTGTGACGCACTTCCAAGAGCTGGGCTCTTTTCTAGTACATGCCGAACGTTAGTGGCCATTTCGACGGGACAAGAGGACATCGTTCGACCAAAAGACGATTAGACCGGAGAAAGGATACATTGCCCAAGATTCTGATGGGAGTTCAGCTAATAGTAAGAACAATTTATGATGATAAATCGTTGTTCTGTCGAAAAATGTTAAACGCATATTCCTCCATTTTCTTTGGGGTAGCTTTGCTTTGGCGCACCCTGTATTGCACAGTAAGGATAATTTTAAAAATGTAATTCAGCGATTGCATTAAGAACTAATTTGTCTTTCAATCGCTGTCCACCCTGTATTTTTTAGTCAAGTTTATGAGTATTTATTCATTAGACTAGATCACTGTCCAATATGGCGCCCGAAATTTTCTGACCAGCTTGGCTACTTTTCTCATTGTATAACCACGATTTTTGTGGCTAAATATGCACATTTTCGAACAAACTCTATATGTATGTTGTAATATGATGTTACAGGAGTGTCATCTGAAGAATTCTGAGAAGGTTAGTGAAAAAATTAATACATTTTGGTGGTGATAATGCTATCGCTCTTTTGCCTTGAATCAATGCTGGGGTAATGTTTGCACATGTGGTATGCTAATATAACGATTTATTGTGTTTTCGCTGTAAGACACTTAGAAAATCTGAAATATTGTCTGGATTCACAGGATCTGTGTCTTTCAATTACTGTACGCTGTGTATTTTTAAGAAATGTTTTATGATTGGTAATTAGGTAATACACGTTGCTCTCTGTATTTATTCTAGTCGAGTTGTGATGGTGGGTGCAATTGTAAACTATGATTTCTACCTGAAATATGCACATTTTTCTAACAAAACCTATCCTATACAATAAATATGTTATCAGACTGTCATCTGATGAGGTTTTTTCTTGGTTAGTGGCTATCAATATCTTTATTTTGCCGAATTGGTGATAGCTACTGGTGGAGAGAAAAAATGGTGGACAAAGAAAAATGGTGTCTTTTGCTAACGTGGTTAGCTAATAGATTTACATATTGTGTCTTCCCTGTAAAACATTTTACAAATCAGAAATGATTGCTGGATTCACAAGAAGTGGATCTTTCATCTGGTATCTTGGACTTGTGATTGAATGATATTTAGATGCTAGTATTTACTTGTGACGCTATGCTAGCTATGCTATTCAGTTTTTTACTGGTGGGGGAGGTGGGGGGTGCTCCCGGATCCGGGTTTCTGAGTCGGTAGAAGTTTTAATGAGAGAAACACACATATTTATATTTTACTCATACAATCATAAACTCAGCAATAAAAGAAACGTCCCTTTTTCAGGACCCTGTCTTTCAAGATAATTCGCAAAAATCCAAATAACTTCACAGTTCTTCATTGTAAAGGGTTTAAACACTGTTCCCCATGCTTATTCAATGAACCATAAACAATTGATGAGCATGCACCTGTGAAACGGTCGTTAAGACACAAACAGCTTACAGACGGTAGGCAGTTAAGGTCACAGTTATGAAAACTTAGGACACTAAAGAGGCCTTTCTACTGACTCTGAAAAACACCAAAAGAAAGATGCCCAGGTTCCCTGCTCATCTGCGTGAACATGCCTTAGGCATGCTGCAAGGAGGCATGAGGACTGCAGATGTGGCCAGGGCAATAAATTGTGATGTCCGTACTGTGCGACGTCCAAGACAGCGCTACAGGGAGACAGGATGGACAGCTGATCGTCCTCGCAGTGGCAGACCACGTGTAACAACACCTGCACAGGATCGGTACATCCGAACATCACACCTGCGGAACAGGTACAGAATGGCAACAACATCTGCCCGAGTTACACCAGGAACGCACAATCCCTCCATTAGTGCTCAGACTGTACGCAATAGACTGAGAGAGGCTGGACTGCGGGCTTGTAGGCCTATTGTAAGACAGGTCCTCACCTGACATCATCTGCAACAACGTCACCTGTGGGCACAAACACACTGTCGCTGGACCAGACAGGACTGGCAAAAAAGTGCTCTTCACTGACAAGTCGCGGTTTTGTGTCACCAGGGGTGATGGTCAGATTCGCTTTTATCGTCAAAGGAAACAGCGTTACACCGAGGCCTGTACTCTGGAGTGGGATCAATTTGGAGGTGGAGGGTCCGTCATGGTCTGGGGCGGTGTGTCACCGCATCATCGGACTGAGCTTGTTGTCATTGCAGGCAATCTTAACACTGAGCGTTACAGGGAAGACATCCTCCTCCTTCATGTGGTAACCTTCCTGCAGGCTCATCCTGAGATGACCCTCCAGCATGACAATGCCACCAGCCATACTGTTTGTTCTGTGTGTGATTTCCTGCAAGACAGCAATGTCAGTGTTCTGCCATCCCAGCACGTCTGGGACCTGTTGGATCAGAGGGTGAGGGCTAGGTTAATTCTCCCCAGAAATGTCCGGGAATTTGCAGATGCCTTGGTGGAAGAGTCGGGTAACATCTCACAGCAAGAACTGGCAAATCTGGTGCAGTCCTTGAGGAGGAGATGCGCTGCAGTACTTTATATAGGTGGTGTCCACACCAGATACTGACTATTACTTTTGAGTTTGACCCCCCCCCCTGTGTTCAGGGGCACATTATTCAATTTCTGTTAGTCACAAGTCTCTGGAACTTGTTCAGTTTATGAATCTCAGTTGTTGAATCTTATGTTCATACAAATATTTACACGTTAACTGAAAATAAATGCAGTTGACAGTGAGAGGACGTTTCTTTTTTTGCTGAGTTTACCTCCAAGTTCCATAATTCTCCTCATGTAAAACACTGTTTTAAAACACTGTATTGTCCACCAGATGGCCCAAAGAACACCTCAGTGTCAGTCAGTCCCTCTGGTGAAATAGTGGAGCGCAGTTCAGTGACTCTGACCTGCAGCAGTGATGCCAACCCACCTGTGCAGAATTACACCTGGTACAAGAAGAACGTAACCTCACCAGTATTGTCAGGACAGAATTACAACATCACTAACATCAGCTCTGAGGACAGTGGACATTACTATTGTGAGGCCAGGAATAAAATAGCATCTGAGACCTCTACAGCTCTGAAGATCATTGTAGCAGGTAAAGGTTCATCTTCAATACGCACATACACAATTACATGCTTCAATCTAATCTAAATTTGGCTTATTACACTTTACTTTGTGTTGTCTTATACGATTCCCAAGCCTTTAATATGGTATTCTTTTCAGTTTACAACATACCATGTACTCATATCATCCACATTTCTTGTAGGGAAACATATCTCAATTAAGACTGCAGCTGTAGGAACCATAGTTTGTGTTCTGGTTCTCATCCTCTGTCTCTCTGGCTTCATGTGGTTCAGGTGAGTGAACATGTAGCTTTTTAACACTGATTTGTTACTTACTTCATTCATTAATAATTAATAAATGAATGTCCAAAACAGGAAGAAGGCATCCAAATCCACCTCTGGCATAATAGAAACAAGAGACACAGCAGACGAGGGACAGGTGAGTCTGTTGGGATCAGAAGATGACTGTGATGACTGTGTATTCTTTGTGGAACATTTCTACTCCTCATGTTGTCTATACTCTTTCCCCATCAGGGGGACTCTACTCTCCTGTATGACAACGTCTTAGGCATGGCCATGCAGCAGAGACAGCAGTCACCGTCGAGTCAGGATGACATTCACTACACCAGTGTTCACTTCTCTCCCTCTAAAAACCAGGAAGAGCTTTGTACTCCATCGTCCAACTGCCTCAACCCCAGAAACAGGACAAAGATGTCCAGTACGCTGCTGTGAAATTCAAACCCCCCCCCCCCCCCCCCCCCCCCAGTGCTACCACCCGGTGAGCATATTCTGCATTAAAGTCATTCATATGCTGCTGCTTATTGTAGTAGATGTCATCAGTAACCAAAACAGTGACCCCTAGTGATGTGATTTCCATCTTCTTAAGGATCAGCGTTCCGTCAAAGGGACAGTTGTAAATCATGCAGCGCGTTATGTCAAGATCACAGATTTTAGAGGAACAACAAATGACGGTACATAGAAGTGTCTTATATCGACTGAAAGCCTTCATTCTTGTTAATATTACTGCACTGTCCAATTTACAGTCGCTATTACTGTGAAAAAATGCCATGCTATTGTTTGAGGAGAGCTCCTAACAACAAAACCCTTTTTTCAACGCGATAGGTTTTATAAATTCACCTCTGAAGGTGAAATGTGTACTTACATTCTGAAATCTTGCTCTGGTTTATCATCGAAAGGGTCCCAGAGATAACATGAAGTGTCGTTTTGTTAGATAAAATCATTTTTCATATCCTAAAAAGGTCCATATAGCACACAGTATATATTTTTTTTATTTCCACTCGTTCAATTTGCAAAGAAAATTATCTGTGAACATCTCACCCTAAACGTTGTTTGACGAGTCAAATCACGTTTGTAAATATTCCTCAGAGATCTTAGAAGGTAACAAGATTTTACTATTTCATTAGGGGGCTAGTATATCCTATAGGACACCATATTTGGTCACGTGAGCGGCCATCACTTGAACAACTGTACCTTTGTCAAATAAGCACCAATCAGGGTAAAAAAAAGCAAGCTAGACAGCCAATGAGCTGGGCTTTACGGGAGTATCCGGAAACCATATATGTGTTGTAAAATGTAGCTTCTAACCTTGTACGACAGCATGCCTTTTCATTTTGGACAAAAATTATAAGGACATTCAGAGTTATTAAGTTATGAAAACTGGTTGTTTTGCAAATGTTGAACTTATAATATGGCTACTAATACTTGGAAAGCTAAATCAAAGTCCAAGCATACAGATTTGACGATATTCTTGCAGAAAAATGGAATATGAATGCGAACGTCTCCTTCACGATTTGCCCAAATGTACCTGGGGACTTCACACTAAAAGTCTTGAGGATCAGTCATACTCCAAGTTATCCATTTGAAACTTTGCACATACACTGCTGCCGTCTTGTGGACTCTATCGGAATTACAACCAGAGTGATGGATTTAACAGTGACCTTTCTCTTGCATTTCAAAGATGGTGGTAAAAAAACACTGGTTGGTGTTTTCTTTGTATTTTCTTCTACCAGATCTATTGTTTTATATTCTCCTACATTCAATTCACATTTCCACAGACTTCAAAATGTTTCCCTTCAAATGGTACCAAGAATATGCATATCCTTGCTTCAGGGCCTGAGCTACAGGCAGTTAGATTTGGGTATGTCATTTAGGTGAACGTTTGAAAAAAGGGGTCTATCCCATAATATTTTTTAAACTACCAACCCAATAATGAACATCTCATGACAAGGTCATTGCTATGACCTGTCCATAATGATGGAGTGATGTGATGATGATTTTGAGGAACTGTTCTCATTGCGTTCCAAATGGTACCCTATTCCTTCTTTAGTGCACTACTGAGCCCTATAGGCTCTGGTCAAAGGTAGTGCACTATAAAGGGTATAGGGTGCTGCCATTTGGGACACAGATTTGCATCATTTCTGTTTCTCTCTCCTCAGACCCACGGCGGCACAAGCAGCTGAGGAGGACACCTCTGAGATCTACAAAACAGTCAACAAACCCAGAACCAAGACCACCTGAACACAACAAAACCAAAACAAAGAAGACCTGAACACAATAAGTTCATCAAAAACCTTGTACATCTGGACCAGTATATTCAAACTTAGTCATTTAATGAAGCAATAAGGTCAAAGGGGGTGTGGTATATTGGCCAAAATACTGTATCACGGATAAGGGCTGCTCTTAAGCACAACACAATGCAGAGTGCCTGGATACAGCCCTTAGCCGTGGTATATTGACCATATTCCACAAACCCCTGAGGTGCCTTCTTGCTATTATAAGCTGGTTACCAACATCAATAGAAAAGTAAGCAAGTATTTTTGCGTCATACTCGTGGTATATTGTCTGATATACAGTACATACAGCAAAATGCTGTTTCAACCAATCAGCATCCAGGACCCAAACTACCTGGTTTATAATAGTATATAATAATATATGCCATCTAGCAGGCACTTTTATGCAATGTCATTTACTTTGAGTAGGATTGCTGATCTAGGGTCAGTTTAGCCTTTTAAACAATGATGAATAAGAGAAGGACCCAGTAAATGTTTTGAAATATTTGTTATGTTAAATAGTTTAATATTTTTTTAAGTAAACTCTTTTTAAACTTACATTTGTAAACTAAAATTGTAAATATTTTTTACGTTACAGGAAACTGAATCTGATTACAAGAACTATGACAAAAAGTTTTTTTTTGCAAAAAAACTAAACAACTGAAATTGACATTTACATAAATATTCAGACATTGGTTGATGCCCCATTGGCAGAGATTACAGCCTTGAGTGTTCTTGGGTATGATGCTACAAGGTTATACATTTTTTACAGGAAGTACATTTTGTTTCATATGTCTGTTACGCAAATACATTCAATTCATTTATATACACTTAATATAAATTTGCTAGATTTTGAAAAATATATTTGTTTCATTGTTTTTATCACAAAGTTATAGCACAATTTTGACTCAAATTTAAGGAAATAGTTCTGCTTGATTCAACATTTCTTATTACTTTGATCATTTTTTTCTTTTTTAATGTGTGAAGTGTAAACAAAATCTATCATGAACTTCATTGTCATTGTTTTTACCTTGTTATGACAGTATTTTCAGTGGAGAGAAAATTAAAAGCTTTTAAAATCACATAAACTTATACAGTAACTACAAATAATACATTTACATTCGTTTGTAGAGCAATAGTGGTTTATTTACCTTCATAATCATCATGTCTGTACAAAATATACACAGACACTTTCAGAAGGAGTAATGTCCAGCACCTAGACACACAACCAGTTACATTAAATATTATTCATTGTCATTTTTTCACATACAGACACAACATGACTCAATACACCGAGACAGACAGACAGACTTGTATGCATGGCTGGTTTAAAAAAATATGTATTTGGTTAAATACTCTGTAGATCAGTCAGCTGAAGACACCTCTTTCACACAAACACAAAATGGCCGTTCAGACTTTCGGTATCGCTGAATAATGTCTGCTTTATGTAGCTAACAAGCTGGCTGAGATAGCTAGTTCACTAAATTCATAAGCCACTCCCACGTCAACTCTTAATAACACAGTATTTTTACATGGATGGTTTACTATTTATTTTACAATATTATTTTACCTTCAATTTTGTGTAAATTCATTGGTATCTTTATCTACTGCCATCTTCTGTTTGAATCAAGTTTGGGGTGGCAGGTAGCCTAGTGAATGTTGGGCCTGTAACTGAAAGGTTGCTGGATCAAAGCTGACAAGGTAAAAATCTGTCATTCTGCCCCAGAACAAGGCAGTTAACCGTCTGTCATTGTAAATAAGAATTTGTTCTTAACTGACTTGCGTAGTTAAATAAAGGTTCAATTAAAATCCTCCGCTGGTTTTCCCTGACTCTGCCCACTTCTTTCTTGATTGGCCATTATCAAAAATAGACCTTGTGAGCATCGTAGATTTACATGTTTCGATCTCAGATTGGATTGTCTGAATTCGCTAGTCAAGTGTCAATCCTGGAAAAAAGCAACATTGATGAAAGACATTTTGAGAAAATGTGACCCGTTTCAGGAAACTAGTCGTATGTCGCAGGTCACTACTTCACAGCCATTTCAACGTAAACTTTTTTTTAAATCAAAATACATTTTCTGGCAAAAATGCCTTCTTGAACATGTGAACTTTCATGTGCCTTAATAACAAACTTGTATTCCATCTGTAAATACAAATAAAATTGTTAAATTACGAGCCTAGTTGGTTTAACCTGTTTGGGCTGCAAGGGGCAGTATTGAGTAGCCAGATAAAAGGTGTCCATTTCAAACGGCCTCGTACTCAATTCTTGCTCGTACAATATGCATATTATTATTATTATTGGATAGAAAACACTATCTAGTTTCTAAAACCGTTTGAATTATTTCTCTGAGTGAAACAGAACTCATTCTGCAGCACATTTCCTGACCAGGAAGTGGATTGTCTGAAATCGATGCTCTGTTCTTCTTCCTGCCTATAAATGGGCACAAGACCTATTAGTATACATGCACGTCATACACCTTCCTCTGGGTGTCAAGAGGCTGTGAGAGAAAAAATGAGGTGATTATCTTGGTCTGAGATGGAACACATCATCTTGGAATGACGTGTCCACCATTTTCGGTACTCTGAAGAGCGCGAGCTGGACAGTGGGGTTGCCTTTTGTTTAGCTGCCGTAATAGGCGACTACAATCTCCGGCTTTGATTTTATTTGATACATGTCACCATATCATCGTAAAGTATGTTTTTTCAATATAGTTTCATCAGATTATTGAAATTTTTTTGGGAGTTTTGCCGTGTTCCTTTCTCTTCCGTTTGTTGACATGGAGAGTGTCGTGCCACCCGGGTAGCGCGCTTGCTAAATGAAGAGGGAAAGTTGCCGTTCTGAATCCAAACAACGACTGTTCTGGACAAAGGACACCTTGTCCAACATTTTGATGAAAGATCAGCAAAAGTAAGACCCATTTTATGATGTTATTTCATATATCTGTCGTAGTCGCCGGCGCCCAAGTGTTTCTGGCTATTGTGCTAAGCTAATATAACGCTACATTTTTTTTCCGCTGTAAAACACTTAGTAAATCGGAAATATTGGCTGGAATCGCAAGATGCCTGTCTTTCATTTGCTGTACACTATGTATTTTTCAGAAATGTTTTATGATGAGTAATTAGATATTTGACGTTGGTGCCTGTAATTATTATGGCTGCTTTCGGTGCAATTTCTGACTGTAGCTGCAATGTAAACTATGATTTATACCTGAAATATGCAACATTTTCTAACAAAACATATGCTATACAATAAATATGTTATCAGACTGTCATCTGATGAAGTTGTATCTTGGTTAGTGGCTATTTATATCTTTATTTGGTCAAATTTGTGATAGCTACTGATGGAGTAAAAAACTGATGGAGTAAAAAAAGTGGTGTCTTTTGCTAACGTGGTTAGCTAATAGATTTACATATTGTGTCTTCCCTGTAAAACATTTTAAAAATCAGACATGTTGGCTGGATTCACAAGATGTGTACCTTTCATATGCTGTATTGGACTTGTTAATGTGTGAAAGTTAAATATTTAAAAAAATATCTTTTGAATTTCGCGCCCTGCACTTTGAGCTGGCTGTTGTCATAAGTGTACCGACGTCGGGCTGCAGCCATAAGAAGTTAACCAGAGAAAGTCAGCAACCTTCCCGCTAGCCATGATTGGCTAAGATAATGAGTGGGATGGACATGCCGAAAGATGAGTTTGGATTGGTCTGCCATAAGCAGTCTATTTGAGCTGGTCAATAAATATAGGTAATCCTGTCTAACGCGGCTTTTATTTTTTTATTGCGTTTTTTATTGTAGTTTTTTATGTAGTTTTACTATTGCGTAGTAAAACTACATAAACCTAATGTCAAGTTAAAGTGTACTAGTAGCTAGCTAACACTAGATGGCTGGCTCGCTAGCTAACATTATGTGTATGCTCTCCACTTTCTGGAGGACCGAGTTTTGAAATCAGTGGAATTCTAGTACTGTATAATAGCGATGGAGAAAACACCTATCTCCGGATTACATCTTCAAACTAAGGGCAACCAAATCATCAGGAGACACGTCCAACCATGATGTATAAGGGTAAGAGATTCTAGCTAGCTACATTTTCAGATATTACACGTTTCTAATTTTGACATAAAGTCTTTTCATTTCAAGTTGAAGTGTACTGTTGGCTAGCTAACTAATGTTAGCTGGCTGGCTCGCTAACTAACGTTACGTGTATGATCTTAATTCATATCTCAGAGCCACTAGTTTTAGCCTAAATTTAGCTAGTTAACATTGAACCTGGTTGGTTAGCGACCTGCAGATTCATGCAGGGTAGTAAAGTCATGAGTTGGGATTATGGTTCATTGTTTACCTAGGTAGCTAGCTACATGTCATAACAAAATAGTCTCTTAGTGTGCCAGAGCGTGGAATAACTGATGGATTTATGAATGCTCAACACCCTTTGAATATGGCCGGTGTCCGTAAATGTCAGCAAAAAGCGTAATTAAATTGTTGCAAGCAGCACAGTTACAGTCACCAACGCTCTGGATAACATGAAAACAGCCTAACCAGCTCTGCTAGGGACAGTAAAATGGTCAGAGGGGTGTTCTCTCATTATGTGTCTGGAAGTAGCTAACAAGCTAGCTAATGTTAGCCAGTTAGCTTGGGTGCTTGACTGCCGTTGTGAGGTCAGAACGTTCGGATCAACCCTACTCATCTGCCAGAGCGTCCAGTGTGCGCTCTGAACATGAAACGCTCTGAATTTATGAACGGACAATAGGACAGCACAGTTGCAGTCACCAACAGATAACATAACAGGCTAACCAGCTCTGCTAGGGCGAGTAATGTTCAGTGAGCTGTTCTTTCTCACTTAGATGTCTGAAAGTAGCTAGCAAGTTAGTACAGAACGCTTGGAACAACCCTTAAAGAGATGGGTGGGGCTAAAGCTTAACCCTCCCATCGTCCTCGTATTGTGTCTAGTCCCCGCGTCCTCCGGGTCACCCTGTCCCGTCCTGGCTAAAGCCCCAATGTGCGCAAGTGTGACAGTATGCGTGTGAACAGCCTTTGCAGATGTATTTCTTACACCTGCACTACACCGTGTGTGTATTGGAGTACTTCTTGGGTGGGCAGAGCTGACACCTCTTCCTCTTACTTGCCCCGGTGGCCGGGGCAGCGAGCGGGGCAACGGCCGTAGCACTCTGTAGGACTTTGACAAGTGCTGACGCCGCTTCGGTGCGGGGGAGATGCTGCCTTCTTTGGATCAGCGGCTTCACAAGTGCCTTTCCCAGCTGCTCGAGGAACACCCTGCACTTGTTCCGCTTGTGAGGCGTCCAGTCAGGCTTGATCTCTCGCCAAATGACAAAGGCGTTGTAGGAGGACACGTCGAGGATGTTGTGGAAGACGACCAGGGGCCAGCGGGCAGTCATCCGTCTGCAGCTGTAGGTGCCGACCACCTTGTCTAGGTTGTCCACGCCGCCCTTGTTGCAGTTGTAGTCTAGGATGAGGGCCGGCTTCCTGTCGCGGCGATCGCTAATGTCGCCCTCTGTGTGCAGCGTGCTCAAAAGTAGCACGTTCTTGTTTTTCTTTGCCAGGTAGGACACTAGAGTGGCGGTGGGCGTGAAGGCAAACCTGGAGGACAGGACCTATCTGCCCTTGGACTCGAGCAGCGCGGGCGGGTGCTCGGCCTTGTTCTTTCTCAAAGTGCCCACCATGGTGAGGTTCCTCTCGAGGAGCCGCTGGCCCAGTTCATAGGAGGTGAAGAAGTTGTCACAGGTGACGTTGCGACCGCTCAGTCCCGTTGTCAGATCGAGGACGACGCGCAACCCTGGTTCTTCTCGGGGCCTCCGCTGGCCGCCTTGCCGGTGTACACTTGCATCTTCCAAGCGTAGCTGGACTTGGCGTCGCAGGCCACCCACGACTTGATGCCGTATTTCGCCGGCTTGCTGGGGATGTACTGACGGAAAGGACAGCGGCCTTTTGGAAAGGGGAGAAGAGATTATCCTCGTTACTGTCTCATTGGGGCCAACGGCCTTTTGTGTTACACACGCTGCTACTGCTGCTAGTGCTGCCACAGCCGCTGCTACAGCCGCTACAGCTACTACCTCTCTATAGACACACACACACACACACGCACGTACACACACAACCACACACACACACCCACACACACACACGCACACACGCACGCACGCACGCACGCACGCACGCACACAGTACCTCTGAACAAGACCAGTTGCTCGTCCACCGTCACGTCAGGCCCTGGGTTGTAGAGGGCCGGCAGCCGCGCCTCCCACAGGTCCCAGAACTTTCTGATGGCTGCAAGTTTGTCCGTGGCGAGTCTGGCGGGTCTCGACTGGCGGTCGTCGAATCGCAGCAGCCTCGAGTACCTGTTAAAGACCTTGAGCAGGATGGTGGCTCGGAACACGGTCCTGCCGCTCTCGGCGTCCCACAGGCTGGCCACGGCCTCACCTCGGGACCTGTAGACACCCGCTAGGATCAGCAGCCCTACGTAGGCGCGCAGGTCCGTGGCGTACATGGGTCGCCAGCCATCGCCGTATTTTCTGGCCCCGTGCAGGTTCGTCATTTCCACAATTATCCTTTCTATCGCAGGTGTGACAAAAAGGTGGAAGGCGGACGCAATGTCGCGCACCTGCTTCGCGGCATAGGCCGTGGTGCCCGGAGTCTCGTCCGGCCCGGCGTGGCAGATCGCGCGGGCCCTGCAGAGGCGGCCGTAGGCCACGGGGGACCATTCGACAGCAACGGCGTCTCCCTTTGGTCCGGAGCCGAGGAGATCTCTTCCTCGCGTTGGCCCTCATGCTCGTCCTTGGGGGCTTCCTCGGGCTCTTCCTCAGATGAGGGAGGAGAAGCCTCGTCGACCTTGCGGCGCTCGGGGTTGTATTCCTCCCCGTCTTCGTCTTCCGAAACTTCTTCCTCCTCCTCCTCGGAATCTGAGTTGTCTTCTTGGTCCACGCTGGACAAGATCTGTTCTAGAACCTGCGCGGCATGGCCGCTCGGCTCCTCTGATCGGGGCCACTGAGCGGCGGGGAAGAGCGCACTTGGCACGGTGGGGCGCCGGTCACTTTGTGTGTGTGTGTGTGTGCCGCTGACAATATTAGTATACACTCTACGGCCGGCCGAACGGCCGGCTTATGCTGGACACCAAGACCTGAAAATGCACGAGGCTCGTTGCGCGCGTGTGTGTAGTCGTGTGCAGTTGACCCACCCCACCCGAGCCACAATAACACTTGGCTGCGCTCTCTAGCACACAGCGGAGCATGTCTGGACCTGTGTAGTGGCTGGCTGGGTCGCTCTGACCCCCGAGCACAGAGCACAGAGCACAGAGCGGGGAGCCACGCGCAACCTCGCCACACTCGCAGACTCTCTACACTCAACGGCATACGCCTCGCCAGTGGCTGGCTGGGTCACTCTGACCCCCGAGCACAGAGCACAGAGCGGGGAGCCCTGGAAACACAGTGCCTGGGTCGCTCTAACCCACGAGCACAGAGCACAGAGCGGGGAGCCCTCCACACACAGGACCTGGGTCACCCTGACCCGAGGACCACGGGAGGGTTAAGAGGGTGTGAACGATGTCGAATGGGTGTAGACAAAGAAGGGCTCTCCAATAGTAGTACCAAAACATTCAAAGTGTCACGCCCTGGCCTTAGTTATTTACATTTACATTTAAGTCATTTAGCAGACGCTCTTATCCAGAGCGACTTACAAAGTTATCTTTGTTTTCTTTATTATTATAGTTAGGTCAGGGTGTGACATGGGGAATGTATGTGTTTTTGTAGTGTCTAGGTGTGTTGTATGTGTATGGGGCAGTGTCTAGTGTAGTTGTCTAGGTAAGTCTATGGTTGCCTGAAGGGTTCTCAATCAGAGACAGCTGTCATTCATTGTCTCTGATTGGGAGACATATTTAAGGCAGCCATAGGCATTAGGTTAATGTGGGTAATTGTCTATGTTGTACGTTTGATGCTTATGTATGCACTTACATCATTAGCTTCACGGTTGTTTGTTGTTTTGTTTAGTTTGTAAGTGTTTAGTTCGTGGTTCATCTTCGTCTAATAAAAGAAGATGTATTTTTCTCACGCTGCGCCTTGGTCCACTCTCTCACCTCAAGACGACTGTGACAGAATTACCCACCAGAATCGGACCTAGCAGCGAGAATCAAGGCAGCAACAGCGAACACAGGACTATAGGAATTGGGAGGAAATTCTGGACCGCGAAGTACCAGGAGAATATAACCGCCCCAAAGCTGAGCTGGAGGCAGCGAAAGCAGAGAGGCGGCGTTTTGAGGAGCTAGCACGGAAGCAGGAGAAGGATCTGGGCTATAATACCTGGGAGGAGATCGACAGATGGGCGATCAACCCAAGGAGAGTACCGGAGCCCGCCTGGGATTCGATGGAGCAATGTGCGGAGGGATACCGGCTAATGGAGGCAGCATGACGACGCGGTAGGATGCCTGTGAGTCAAGCCCAAACATTTATTGATTTATTGGGGGGGGGGGGACTAAAGGGTAGTGTGGCGAAGTCAGGTAGGAGACCTGCACCAGCTTCCCGATCTTACCGTGGAGAGCGGGAGTACGGGCAGACACCGTGTTACGCAGTAGAGCGCATGGTGTCTCCTGTACGTGTGCATAGCTCGGTGCGGTACATACCAGCTCCTCGTATCTGCTGGGCTAGATTGAGTATTGAGCCGGATGTCATGAAGCCGGCCCAACGCATCTGGCCACCAGTGCGTCTCCCCGGGCCGGCATACATGGCACCAGCCTTACGCATGGTGTCCCCGGTTCGCCTGCATAGCCCAGTGCGGGTTATTCCACCTCCCCGCACTGGTCGGGCTACGGGGAGCGTACAACCAGGTAAGGTTGGGCAGGCTCAGTGCTCAAGGGAGCCAGTACGCCTGCACGGTCCGTTATTTCCGGCGCCACCTCCCCGCCCCAGCCCAGTACCACCAGTGCCTACACCACGCACTAGGCTTCCTGTGCGTCTCCAGAGCCCTGTTCCTCCTCCACGCACTCTCCCTGTGGTGCGTGTCTCCAGCCCAGTGCCTCCAGTTCCGGCACCACGCATCAAGCCTCCTGTGCGTCTCCAGAACCCTGTACGCACTGTTCCTTCTCCCCGTACTCGCCCTGATGTGCGTGCCCTCAGCCCGGTACCACCAGTTCCGGTACCACGCACCAGGCCTATAGTACACCTTGAGAGTCCAGTGTGCCCTGTTGTTGTTCCCCACACTAGCCTGATGGTGCGTGTCCTTAGCCCGGTACCTCCAGTTCCGGTACCACGCACCAGGCCTACAGTGCGTCTCAGCCGGCCAGAGTCTGCCGTCTGCCCAGCGGCGCCTGAGCTGCCCGTCTGCCCAGCGGCGCCTGAGCTGCCCGTCTGCCCAGCGGCGCCTGAGCTGCCCGTCTGCCCAACGGCGCCTGAACTGCCCGTCTGCCCAACGCCGTCTGAACTGTCCGTCTGCCAAGCGCCGCATGAACTGCCCGTCTGTAATGAGCCTTCAAAGCCGTCAGCCAGCCATGACCAGCCAGACCCGTCAGCCGGCCATGACCAGCCAGAGCCGTCAGCCATCCATGACCAGCCAGAGCCGTCAGCCAGCCATGACCAGCCAGAGCCGCCAGCCAGCCAGGATCCGCCAGAGCCAGCCAGCCAGGATCCGCCAGAGCCAGCCAGCCAGGATCCGCCAGAGTCAGCCAGCCAGGATCCGCCATCCAGTCCGGTGCTGCCCCTCAGTCCGGTGCTGCCCCTCAGTCCGGAGCTGCCCCTCATTCCGGTGTTGCCCCTTAGTCCGGTGCTGCCCCTTAATCCAGTGGGGTTAATTTGGAGGGTGGCCATTTGGAGGAGGCTACCAAAGCGGGTACTGACATTGGTGGAGTGGGGTCCACGTCCCGCACCCGAGCCGCCGCCATGATGGGGCCCACCCCGGACCCTCCCCTTTCTGTGTCAGGTTTTGCGGCCGGAGTCCGCATCTTTGGGGGGGGTACTGTCACGCCCTGGCCTTAGTTATCTTTGTTTTCTTTATTATTTTAGTTAGGTCAGGGTGTGACATGGGGAATGTATGTGTTTTTGTAGTGTCTAGGGGTGTTGTATGTGTATGGGGCAGTGTCTAGTGTAGTTGTCTAGGTAAGTCTATGGTTGCCTGAAGGGTTCTCAATCAGAGACAGCTGTCATTCATTGTCTCTGATTGGGAGACATATTTAAGGCAGCCATAGGCATTAGGTTAATGTGGGTAATTGTCTATGTTGTACGTTTGATGCTTATGTATGCACTTACGTCATTAGCTTCACGGTTGTTTGTTGTTTTGTTTAGTTTGTAAGTGTTTAGTTCGTGGTTCATCTTCGTCTAATAAAAGAAGATGTATTTTTCTCACGCTGCGCCTTGGTCCACTCTCTCACCTCAAGACGACCGCGACACAAAGACCAAAGTTGATCAACTTTCAAAGCAAAATTACTTTCCATTATTCCTTAACTGTACTGTTTGATATACCATTTTGTAGCTTTGAGTCTCTACTTTTATCCAATGTAAAGAACACAATTTCAAATTATGCTACATAAGTCGATTAGAGCCGGTCGATCACAAAAGTGAATCCCTCGCCCGTTTCCATGAACCCTGGCAAAAACATAGACTGTGTATATGGCAAAGATTTGACCTTTGCCTGTTCCTCTGGCATGGATTCAGCTAACAAATATGGACACTCCAATGTTCACACCAATTCCATACTTTTAAATCCATGACGGAAAGTGTGAACTTGTACTCTTGGGAAAGGGTTGGGAATCGGGATCTCAGCCTTAGGTACCTTACTACCAGTTTGTTATTTTGTTATTGATCCAAGTGGATGAGGACATGATTGTGACATATGAAGAGAGACAGGAGGCTGCAGTAATGATGAGATGCCAGTAGGAGGAGCTCTAGTCTATAACACTGGAACCTTCAGTAGCACTTTGATGCAGATGATGAGGAGGGGTGGGTCACATTATGTAAGGAAACACATTAAGAAACCATATAGAACAGTCAACACTTTGATGCAGATGATGAGGAGGGATGGGTCACATTATGTGAGGAAACACATTAAGAAACCATATAGAACAGTCAACACTTTGTTGTGGATCTGTATTGAAAGGAAAGTCTCTTTAGAAAATGTACTCCTCAAATGAAGAAATGTAAATAGCTATGTGGTCTTTAGCAGTACGTCCAGTACATCCCTTTCTGACATGCTGTTGATGCATGTGATTGTCTTAAATCCCTGACTAGGCTACTTTAAAAATGTGTCAATCACTAAAATCACACTTCTTGTTTCTATGCACTGCTACGACGGTAAGTTGACTCACTGTACAAGATCTTTCCCCTTCACTATGTAAGTTGACGAGATCATATATACACGTTCACCACTCAGAGTATCTGTACCTTGAAGGGGTCAACAGTGGAGATGTCCTGCTCTTACACATATCCCAGTGGTACAGTCACAACAACCCTCTGGTTCACTAAAATTGATGCTGAGGGGAATCCTGTTAGTCTGAGTGATGAACCAGACTACACTGGTCATGTGATGTACTGTAGCAACAAGAAGAATGGTCACACCCTGACGATCAGAGATCTGAGAGAGTGTGACTCAGCTACTTACAAGTTTAGATTTATAACAGATCAGACCGTAAGGAAATATAGTGGTGATCCTGGAGTCACTCTGACTGTCATAGGTACAGTTACATTCAATTAAGCTAAACTGTTGAATTCCATTTATTTCAGGAAAATTGTCTTGGTTTGTATTTACATCTGTATAACATAGGATTTCTTCCATCTCTGTATTAGAGTGATAAGTCAGTGATAAAGGGATTTACAGTGATATTGTTTTTTAGTCACACTTTATTTGGATGGTCTGGATAGATGCTCTACAGATGGTCATGATATCAACAAACTTCCTGTTGATAAGTTACTGCTTTTTTTTACTCTTTCTACTATTTTAACTGTTACCTTGACACAGCTCTCTCTCCACAGTGTCCATCCTGACCCTAACTGGGACACACACACCACTGAAAATGAGGACCAGACACTCTGGCAGTAAGTATGTTATAACATATTCATTAATGTGTTTATTATGTATACAGTTTTTGTGTTTGTTTGTGTGAGTGGGTAAGTGGGTGAGTGAGAGAAAGACAGAGACAGAGGAGAGAGATGAACACAGAAAGTAGAAGTGAGAGAGAATGCTATAGAGCAGTGTGTAAAGTGATCATACTGTGTTTCCTGTGTCGCTGTCTCTCTCTCAGAGTGTGAGGGACTCGCCCAGTGACACGTTCACAGCTCTTCAGAGAGACGCTCTGGATGGTCTGTTTATCAGACCATCCAGGAGAGAAAACCACCACAGAACCTGGACTGATAGAACCACCACAGAACCTGAACTGATAGAACCACCACAGAACCTGGACTGATAGAACCACCACAGAACCTGGACTGATAGAACCACCACAGAACCTGGACTGATAGAACCACGACAGAAACTGAAGGGAAGAGAACCATCACAGAACCTGGAGGGAAGAGAACCACCACAGAACCTGGACTGATAGAACCACCACAAAACCTGAAGGGAAGAGAACCATCACAGAACCTAGACTAACGAAAACCACCACAGAACCTAGACTGAAGAGAACCACCACAGTACCTGGACTAAAGAGAACCATCACATAACATGGACTAAGGAGAACCATTACAGAACCTGGACTGATATAACCATCACAGAACCTGGACTGATAGAACCACCACAGATCCTGGACTGAAGAGAACCACCACCAAACCTAGACTGAAGAGAACCACCACAGAACATGGACTAAAGAGAACCATCACAGAACATGGACTGAAGAGAACCATCACAGAACATGGACTGAAGAGCAATGGCACCAAACCAAATCTAGACCTTACACCTCTATTCTCTTGCTAATATATTGTAATCATGTCTTGAAGGTTCACCCAAATTACAAAATGACACATTGGTTTCCTTACCCTTTTAGCAGTCTATGAACATGGTGTGACAGCAATCCATGCTTTGGTTTATTTTCCCCTGGCACTGTTTCCACTTGCTAACGTTTTAGCATTCGTGGCACAAATCCCATTTGTCATGTGACTGATAAGAGGCATTTCTTGCACATCATTTCGAAATCAATCAAAAGTTTTAAAAAATGCGTTGTGAAGCTCATCAAAGTCACTTACAGATGATTTGAACATGATGTGAGAATGTTAACATGTGAAATCTTAATATCAGTCCCGTGACTTGAATGGGATTTTTGTAAATGTGGGAGTGTTCAACATTGCAGCCGACTTTATAGGCGAGTCGAGATCTACAAATCACCTTGCATGATACATAACTACTCAATATTATTTATAGATCAGTCAGTCACAATTTACACATGATACATCACAGTTTTGATGCTCTCGAACACTGTCTGTGTGACTGAGGAAGGAAGCCCTCTGCATAAGCTTCTTGGTCCCTGACATAGAGTTGGATAGAAGGTACATCTATGCATCTTTGTCTTCTGTGACAGAATGAGCAGCGCCATTGAGGGCTATTTCCATTTTAAAGTAGTTAATGTCTTCTTCTTCAACTTCCATAAGTTTAATAGCAGTTGGTTTACCAACTGAAATGTTGTATTCAATGGCTTTAGTCATGCTAAAAAAGGCTTTGAAGCAAGAACGCCCTCTATTCAACTCTATTGTCCCCGACTGCTTCAAAGTTGTCAACCACAGACTTCAAACCTCACACTCAGTGTCTATTTACATAGACTTCCAGTAAGTTAACTTACAACACATCTGCCCTTCACTCTGTAAGTATGCTTGACGATATCTTAAAATATGTTTATTTTATAATTTGTTTGTATCCATGAACTTATGTATCCTGTTATGTGCATGGTGATGCTATTGTAATGTATGTTGTTTTGTTTTTCTGTTATTTACAGTATACTCTGTAGATGTATTTCTGCGTAGTAATCTGATACAGTATTGTACATGGGGTTTCACATATAATACTTTTGCATGGTATTTTAAGGACTCTGAAAGCAATAGATTGTTGTGGAGACTTGTTTGAAAATGGCCCAAAGTAAGAGTTAAAGTGGATGAGTGGATGCTTCATAAGAGCTTTAGGAGTAGTACTAATATGAGATACAGTGATGGTGGGTTGTGTTTAGGAGTAGTATTAACATGAGACACAGTGATGGTGGGTTGTGTTTAGGAGTAGCATTAACATGAGACACGGTGATGGTGGGTTGTGTTCAGGAGTAGTATTTTTTATTTGTATTTTTATTTAAAAAAATTTTTTATCCCATTTTCTCCCCAATTTTCGTGGTATCCAATCACTAGTAATTACTACCTTGTCTCATCGCTACAACTCCCATACGGGCTCGGGAGAGACGAAGGTCGAAAGCCATGCGGCCTCCGAAGCACAACCCAACCAGCCGTACTGCTTCTTAACACAGCGCGCCTCCAACCCGGAAGCCAGCCGCACCAATGTGTCGGTGGAAACACTGTGTACCTGGCCCCCTTGGCTGGCGCGCACTGCGCCCAGCCCGCCACAGGAGTCGCTGGAGCGCGATGAGACAAGCATATCCCTACCGGCCAAACCCTCCCTACCCCGGACGACGCTATGCCAATTGTGCGTCGCCCCACGGACCTCCCGGTCGCGGCCGGCTGCGACAGAGCCTGGGCGCGAACCCAGAGACTCTGGTGGCGCAGTTAGCACTGCGATGCAGTGCCCTAGACCACTGCGCCACCCGGGAGGCCCTAGGAGTAGTATTAACATGAGACAGTGATGGTGGGTTGTGTTTAGGAGTAGTTTTAACATGAGACACAGTGATGGTGGGTTGTGTTTAGGAGTAGCATTAACATGAGACAGTGATGGTGGGTTGTGTTTAGGAGTAGTATTAATATGAGACACAGTGATGGTGGGTTGTGTTTAGGAGTAGTATTAATATGAGACACAATGACGGTGGATTGAAATGCTGACTAAACGGGTCCTTTCCAACAATGCAGAGTTAAAGTTAAAAATAGGGTGCATTCGGAAAGTATTCAGACCCCTAGGCTTTTTCCACATTTTGTTACGTTACAGCCTTATTCTAAAATGGATTCAATTGTTTTTTTCCCCCTCATCAATCTACACACAATACCCCATAATGATAAAAGCAAAACATTTTTTTTGACATTTTTGCAAATTTATAAAAAATGTTAAACTGAAATATCACATTTACATACTTAAGACCTTTTACTCAGTACTTGGTTGAAGCACCTTGTCAGCGATAACAGCCTTGATTCTTCTTGGGTATGATGCAACAAGCTTGGCAAACTTGTATTTGGGGAGTTTCTCTAATTCTTCTCTGCAGATCCTATCAAGCTCTGTCAGGTTGGATGGGGTGCGTCGCTGGACAGCTATTTTCAGGTCTCTCCAGAGATGTTCCATCAGGTTTGTCCTGCCTCTGGATGGGCTACTAAAGGACATTCAGAGACTTTTCCCGAAGCCACTCCTGCGTTGTCTTGACTATGTGCCTAGTGTCGTTGTCTTGTTGGAAGGTCCTGAGTGCTCTGGAGCAGGTTTTTATCACGGATCTCTCTGTACTTTGCTCCGTTCATCTTTCCCTCGATCCTGACTAGTATACCAGTCCCTGCAGCTGAAAAACATCCCCACAGCATTATGCTGCCACCACCATGCTTCATCGTAGGGATGAGCCAGGTAACCTCCAGACGTGACACTTGGCTATTCAGGCCAAAGAGTTCCATCTTGGTTTCATCAGAACAGAGAATCTCATTTAGGTGCCTTTAGTCAAAGTTCAAGCTGGCTGTCATGTGCCTTTTACTTAGGAGTGGCTTCCATCTGGCCACTCTACCATAAAGGCCTAATTGGTGGAGTGCTGCAGAGATGGTTGTCCTTCTGGAAGGTTCTCCCATTTCCACAGAGGAACACTGGAGCTCTGTAGGAGTGACCATCGGGTTCTTGGTCACCTACCTGACCAAGGCCCTTCTCCCCCGATTGCTCCGTTCTTCCATTTAAGAATGATGGAGGCCACTGTGTTCTTGGGGACCTTCAATAGTGCAGACATTTTTTGGTACCCTTCCCGAGTTCTTTGCTTAACTTCTTTGGGCTGCAAGCCCGAAGCCGGGCACAATATGACAACAGCCACTTCAAGTGCAGTGCTCGAAATTCAAAATATATTTTTTAGAAATATTTAACTTTCACACATTAACAAGTCCAATACAGCATATCAAAGATAAACATCTTGTGAATCCAGCCAACATGTCCGATTTTTAAAATGTTTTACAGCGAAAACACCACATATATTTATGTTAGCTCACCACCAAATACAAAAAAGGACAGACATTTTTCACAGCACAGGTAGCATGCACAAAGCCAACCTAACTAACCAAGAACCACCAAACTAACCAAGAAACAACTTCCTCAGATGACAGTCTTATAACATGTTATACAATAAATCTATGTTTTGTTTGAAAAATGTGCATATTTGAGGTATAAATCAGTTTTACATTGCAGCTACCATCACAGCTACCGTCACAAATAGGACCGAAGCAGCCAGAGTAATTACAGACACCAACGTCAAATACCTAAATACTCATCATAAAACATTTCTGAAAAATCGATGGTGTATAGCAAATTAAAGACAAACATCTTGTGAATCCAGCCAATATTTCAGATTTTTTAAGTGTTTTACAGCGAAAACACAATATAGCATTATATTAGCTTACTACAATAGCCTACCACACTACCGCATTCATTCATCAAGGCACAATATCGATAGCAATAGGAACGTTAGCGATAGCGAATAAACCAGCAAAAGATATATACTTTTTGAATAACCTTGATAAGCTTCATCAGATGACAGTCCTATAGCATCAGGTTATACATACACTTATGTTTTGTTCGAAAATGTGCATATTTAGAGCTGAAAGCAGTGGTTATACATTGTGCTAACGTAACTACTTTTTCCCAGAATGTGCAGATATTTTTATGGCACTCAACTATTCTGACCAAATAACTATACATAAACGTTACTAAAAAATACATGTTGTATAGGAAATGATAGATACACTAGTTCTTAACGCAATTGCCGTGTTAGAATTCTAAAAATAACTTCATTACGACATCCAGCTTAGGTATAGCGAGAGAGTACCCAAAATCTGGGCGCAAACGACTATTTCACATGTTCGACAGATATATGAAATAGCATCATAAAATGGGTCCTACTTTTGATGATCTTTCATCAGAATGTTGTACAAGGGGTCCTTTGTCGGGAACAATCGTTGTTTGGATTTAGAATGTCCTCTTCTCCAGTCAATTAGCACGGAAAGCTAGCAAAGTAGCGCGAAGCTCTCCTTCCTGAACAAAGGCACACAACGCAACACGCCTAACGTCCTGAATAAATTTCAATAATCTAATAAAACTATATTGAAAAAACATACTTTACGATGATATTGTCACATGTATCAAATAAAATCAAAGCCGGAGATATTAGTCGTCTATAACGACAGCTTATCAGAAGGCAAAACCAGGTCCCTTCACGCGCTCTCCAGAAAACAGGAAACTGGTGACACGTCATGCCGAGAGCTTTTATTCGACCCCAGATCAAGTTAAACACTCCATTTCTTCTCTCACTGCCTGTCGACATCTAGTGGAAGACGTATGAAGTGCATGTATTCTAATAAATATCAAGGACATTTATAGGCAGGCCCTAGTACAGAGCATCGATTTCAGATTTTCCACTTCCTGTCAGGAAGTTTGCTGCAACATGAGTTCTGTTTTACTCACAGATATAATTCAAACGGGTTTAGAAACTAGAGAGTGTTTTCTATACAATAGTAATAATAATATGCATATTGTACGAGCAAGAATTGAGTACGAGGCCGTTTGAAATGGGCACCTTTTATCCGGCTACTCAATACTGCCCCTGCAGCCCAAACAGGTTAAACCCAATACTGTCTCGGAGCTCTACGGACAATTTCTTCGACGTCATGGCTTGGTTTTCTGACATGCACTGTCAACTGTGGGACCTTATATAGACAAGTGTGTGACTTTCCAAATCATGTCCAATCAATTGAATTTACCACAGGTGGACTCCAATCACATTTGAAGGATGATGAATGGAAAAAGGATGCACCTGAGCTCAATTTCGAATCTCATAACAAAGGTTATGAATACTTATGTAAATTCAAAAAACTGTTTTTGCTTTGTCTTTATGGGGTATCGTGTGTAGAATGATGAGGGAAATTGTTTATTTATTCCATTTTAGAATAAGGCTGCATGTAACAAAATGTCAAAAAAACTAAAGGGGTCTGAATACTTACACTGTATAAATGTTTTGGGGGAAATAGTGACACAAGGAATAAATAAAGAGTGAATAACGAATATCAATAACGAGTAAAAATAACATGTCTGTTTCACAGTACCGGGTCGATGTGCAGGGGTATGAGGTAATTGAGGTCTTTATGTACATACATATAAGGGAAAGGGGGATACCTAGTCAGTTGCACAACTGAATGCATTCAACTTGTCATGTTTTGTCTTTGATCATCTTGTCTTGTCCCTGTGCTTCCCTCTGCTGGTCTTATTAGGTTCTTTCCCTCTTTCTATTCCTCTCTTTCCTCCTCCCTCTTTCCCTCTCCCGCTCTCTCTCTCTATCGTTCCGTTCTTGCTCCCAGCTGTTTCTCATTCTCCTAACGACCTCATTTAGTCTTTCACACCTGTCCTCTATTTTGCCCTCTGATTAGAGTCCCTATTTCTCCCTCTGTTTTCCGCTTCTGTCTTTGTCGGATTCTTGTTTGAGGTTTGCTGTTCTGTGTCCTTGTTGCGCCCTGTCGTGTTTTTTTGCCTTTGTCAGATGCTGCGTGTGAGCAGGTGTCTATGTCAGCTACGGTCTGTGTCCTCCTGAAGCGACCTGCAGTCTGTGGTCGCGTCTCCAGTCGTTCCTCTCTACTGACAAGAGGTTTTCAGTTTCCTGTGTTGGAATTACCTTTGAGAAGATCCAGGAGAATCATTGTTTGTTTAAGAATGGAATAAAGACTCTGTTTCTATTACGTCGCTTTTGGGTCCTCCTTCATCAGCATAACACAACTGAAATGTGTCTTCTACATTTAACCCCTCTGAATCAGAGAGATGCGTGGGGCTGTATTAAAGGACGTAATCGATGCCCGGGGGCAGTTGTTGTCGTGGGTTAACTGCCTTGCTCAGGGGCAGAACTGCAGAATTTACTACTTTTGCCTGTTCAGGAAGTCAAAACAGCAACCTTTACTGGCCCAGCGCTCTTAACCGCTAGGCTACCTGCTGCCCCATAGGTAGGGGTAAAGTGACTAGGCATCAGGATAGATAATAGACTAAGTGAGCATAGATGTAATTTACTGTAGCTCGTCTGGTGGACTTGTGTCACTGGGCAGCTCGCGGCTGGATTTCCCTTTGTAATCCATGATAGTTTGCAAGCCCTGCCACATCCTTCTCGCTTCAGAGACAGCATAGTAGGATTCGGCCTTAGTCCTGTATTGACACTTTGCCGGTTTGATTGCTCATTGGAGGTCGTAGCAGAATTTGTTTAAGCGCCCGGATTGGTGTCCCGTTCCTTGAAAGCGGAAGCTCTGGCCTTTAGCTCTGTGCAGATGTTGCCTGTAATCCATGGCTTCTGGTTGGGGTACGGCGATGCACTTATTAATGAAGCGGTGAATGACGTGGTCAATTCCTCTTATTGGATGAATCCCGGAACATATTCCAGTCTGTGCTAGTGAAACAGTCCTGTAGCTGAGCATCCACTTGATCGGATCACTTCTGTATTGAGCACGTCTCTGGTACGTCCTGTTTGAGTTTTTGCTTGTAGGCAGGAAGCAGGAGGATAAAGATATGGTCTGATTTGCCAAAGGGAGGTGTCAGAGTCGTGTGTATAGGTGGCAGGGAAGTCAGGCACAGTAGAGTCAAACGGAGTGTAAAATGGAGTCTTTTAATGACTGTCCAAGTATTTGCTCCATACCACTAATAAGAAACGAACATAAACAAATATGGGTACGAAGACCCGTCGCGCACCTATACACATAAAAAACAACACTAACAAGAAACAATCTCTGACAAAGACATGAGGAGAAACAGAGGGTTAAATACACAACATGTAATGGATGGGATTGGAAACAGTTGTGTGAGAAGACAAGACAAAACCAATGGAAAAATGAAAAATGGATCAATGATGGCTAGAAGACCGGTGACGTCGACCGCCGAACACCGTCCGAACAAGGAGAGGCAACGACTTCGGAAGAAGTCGTGACAGGAGGGCTTTTTATGCATGCGTAGAGTATAGATGAACTAGAGTTGTGTTGTAAATCCATGTCCTCGTTCAGCCACGACTCTAAGAAACATACATTACAGTTATTCAGGTCCCGTTGACAGGATAGTCTCGAGCTCATCCAGTTTGTTGGTCTATTTGTTGGTCTATTTGTTGGTCTATTTGATCACCAACGTAATCTCGTCAGGATGCCTGCTCGCTTGACTCTCTGTTGCCGGGGATCAGGGTCTGGTCCGGAGTAAGCAGAATGTCCAACGTTGCAGACTCGTTGAAGTAGAAATGTTCATCCAAATCAAGTTTAGTGATCACTGTTCTGATGTTTAGAAGCTGTTTCAGACATAGGAAATGATGGCAGAGACATTAAGAACTAAAACAGTTAAGACCAGCATGAAAAACACAAAATAGTCCACTGCTGCACCATCTCCTTCTATCACAAGCCTCCTCTGCTGTACATAAGGGCCAACAGTGTAACAGAATATGATAGTGGCTTATACTACTATAGACATCAGTGTTTGTGTGCTTAAATGTGACTTGGTCAAGTACTAGCCAGTGTTGTGTTTCATTAGTTTATTATGTTGTTATTGACCCAACATAATTCAGGACATTATTATTAGGTACCAGTACTAAACACAATGGCTAACAGTGGCTGTGTCCCAAATGGCACCCTATTCCCTAAATAGTGTACTACTTTTAACCAGGGCACATAGGGTGCCATTTGGGACGCATCCAGTGTAACAGAATATCACAGTGGCATTATATTACTGCCCAAATGTATAAGGACATTGTTTGAAGAGAGGAGGCTGCAGTAATGTTGAGATGCCAGTAGGGAGAGCTCTAGTCTAGAACACTGCAGTAATGTTGAGATGCCAGTAGGGAGAGCTCTAGTCTAGAACACTGGAACCTTCAGTACCACTTTGATGCAGCTGATGAGGAGTGATGGGATATAGTCACATTTTGCATGTTTTAAAAATGTAGGTCCAACCCTCAAAAGAAGAAATATAACTGTGCTGGCTTTCATCCATTTTCACTTTACACTGAAATGGTACCTACACACAAGAGACCTCACCATACATAGAATAATGCAGTCCTAAAGCACAGTTAATGTATAGCCAGTGTGTGTGTGTGTGTGTGTGTGTGTGTGTGTGTGTGTGTGTGTGTGTGTGTGTGTGTGTGTGTGTGTGTGTGTGTGTGTGTGTGTGTGTGTGTGTGTGTGTGTGTGTGTGTGTGTGTGTATGTGTGTGTGTGTGTATGTGTGTGTGTGTGTGTGTGTGTGTATGTGTGTGTGTGTATGTGTGTGTGTGTGTGTGTGTGTGTGTGTATGGTTTTACTATCCTTGTGTGGACCAGAAGTACTCACAAGGACAGTAAAACAAGGAAAAGACTGGTGACTGTTTAATAGTCACATGCACAGGGTTGCAGGTGTGATTGCAGGGTACAGTGAACATCTTAGTCATAAAAACAATAGAAACAGAACTAGCACTATATAGATAATAACTCTGTCAGTAATGAATAATGACCATTGGGGTGGAGGTGTTACACCCCTGAAAAAGGGGAGAAAGAATCACAATTGTGATACGGAATGTTTACTCATTGAACTTTTAGTGCAATGAGAAAAAGACCGCGAATTCTCCGTGAACTTGAGTGGAGACCAGAGCAATCGATCTCAGGCTCATAGATTAAGAGCATTTAGTAGATCACAGATGAACACTTTTACCCACGAAAGTAATCAACATAACGTTTACACATTCCTCTCACAATTCGTAACCTTTGTATGCTTGATGGTTTTTAACACAATTATATAAATGTTATCAATCTATCAACTAATACTGAATGCATGATCTTCTTAACCTTAGATGTTTTAAGATCCTCACATACTTTGAATTTACTAATACTTTTTAATGTATAACAGGCTATTAGTATTTCCTTTAACCTTTCACAGAGGCAAGGTAAAGACTGTAGAGGGGGTGGGGTGGAATGACCATAGGGGGAGCAGCAGCATGATCATTGAGTGGAAAATATATTTACAAAATATATATATATAAACTCAGCATAAAAAGAAACGTCCTCTCACTGTCAACTGCGTTTATTTTCAGCAAACTTAACATGTGTAAATATTTGTATGAAGATAACAAGATTCAAAAACTGAGATAAACTGAACAAGATCCCCAGACATGTGACTAACAGAAATTGTATAATGTGTCCGTGAACAAACGGGGTTCAAAATCAAAAGTAACAGTCAGTATCTGGTGAGGCCACCAGCTGCATTAAGTACTGCAGTGCATCTCCTCCTCATGGACTGCACCAGATTTGCCAGTTCTTGCTGTGAGATGTTACCCCACTCTTCCACCAAGGCACCTGAAAGTTCCCTGACATTTCTGGGGGGAATGGCCCTAGCCCCCCCCCTCCGATCCAACAGGTCCCAGATGTGCTCAATGGGACAGATCCGGGCTCTTCACTGGCCATGGCAGAACACTGACATTCCTGTCTTGCAGGAACTCATGCACAGAAAGAGCAATATGGCTGGTGGCATTGTCATGCTGGAGGGTCATGTCAGGATGAGCCTGCAGGAAGGGTACCACATGAGGGAGGAGGATGTCTTCCCTGTAACACACAGCGTTGAGATTGCCTGCAATAACAACAAGCTCAGTCTGATGATGCTGTGACACACCGCCACAGACCATGACGGACCCTCCACCTCCCAATCGATCCTGCTCCAGAGTACAGGCCTTGGTGTAACGCTCATTCCTTCGTCGATAACGCCCATTCCTTCGAACGCGAATCCGACCATCACCCCTGGTGAGACAAAACCGCGAGTCGTCAGTGAAGAGCACATTTTGCCCCAGTGACGGTCAGGTGACGGTGGGTTTGTGACCATAGGCGACGGGGTTGACGGTGATGTCATCTTAAATAAACAGACACATTATAGACAAACAGTATTCACATAGACAACCATATAGCACAATACAACACAACACAATATGAGCCTGGTTCATTTTCAGTAATGAGGCCCTGTACCCCATTTACAGTTTCTACTTCAATGTATCAGGTGAAGTTAATCACCAGCTATAGAGTGAGTTGTTGTTTATGTTTCTAAGACTGCAGGGTGGGAGATGCAACAATGTCCTTGAGAACAGCAGGAAGTGTGTTGGTGGTCTTTCTCTGGTCTGTAGCAGGTATGGTCTAATTATTATATTTTAGTTGCTCTGTTTGTCAATCTATATACATTTCTAAAAGGGTAACAATCATAATGTTATTCTGGTGTGTTCTGTTAGTCGTCTCCACTTCACTTTAAATAGTTATCTTTCACAACTCACTGAGTGATGCTTTTCTATGGTTTCCATTGACACTCAACTTAGCAACTATGGCATCAAAGTGTGGACAAACCTTCCAGTCAGTGTGAGCCAATAGACCTTGTCATCATTCTGACACCATTGTGTTTTGTGACTGTGTTTCAGTGGTACTGGGTCAGGATGGCTGGAGTGTTACTTACACCACTCAGAGTATCTGTACCTTGAAGGGGTCAACAGTGGAGATGTCCTGCTCTTACACATATCCCAGTGGTACAGTCACAACAACCCTCTGGTTCACAAAATATGATGCTGTTGGTCCTGTGAGTCTGAGTGATGACCCAGACTACAAAGGACGTGTCACATACCGTACGGATAAAGAGAATGGCCACACCCTGACAATCACAGACCTGAGAGAGAGTGACTCAGCTACTTACAAATTCAGATTTACAGATCAGACTGGAGGATGGAGATATACTGGCAAACCTGGAGTCACTCTGTCTGTCACAGGTACAGTTACATTCAATATAGTTAAACTGTTGAATTCCATTTAGATCAGGATACATGTCTTGGTTTGTATTTATGTCTGTATAACATAGGATTTCTTCCATCTTTGTATTAGAGTGATAAGTCAGTGATAAAGGGATTTACAGTGATATTGTTTATTCTCCAGGTCTTCAGGTGAAGGTGACTGGTGAACATCAGGATAAGACACTGACCTGTATCACCACCTGTACTCTGACTGACAACCCCACCTACATCTGGAACAAGAACGGACAACATCTAGATGAGAGCACCTCCCCCCAGTACAAAGACCCCGTCTCCAGTAACTATGAGGACAGTTACTCCTGTGCTGTAAAAGGCCATGAGGTTCTCCGCTCTCCTGCAGTGTGTGAGTGGGAATCTAATATGGAATCTAATACAGCATGTATACAGAATGTTTGTACTACGTCCTTTTGTTCTCACTCTGTAATTTGATAGGTATTACCATTCATGAAAATAACTTAAAATACAGTATAATGTACTAATGTGATTCCATTATATCGCAGGTCTCCAGGGTCAGGGCTGCAACATAGTGACTTACACCAAGAGGACAATCTGTGCCTTGAAGGGGTCATCAGTGAACATATCCTGTACTTATTTTAGTCTTTATAATATCACATCATCACTCTGGTTTAGTCCTAAACAGAGTGACAGCTGGAGGGATGAGTTGATCCCTGAGGACCTAACCACAGACCCAGGGTATGCAGGTCGTGTGGAGTATGTTGGAGAGAAGGGGAGAGGTCACTCCACCCTGAGAATCACAGATCTGAGAGAGGAGGACTCTGCTGAGTACAAGTTCATATTCAATACAGAAACCTCAGGATGGGGGTACAGCTTCCCTGGAACAACTCTGACTGTCACAGGTTACACAGGAGAAATGTTCATGTTTATACATATATTTCTATTTGATGTTTCATTATAAATATTTCATCCATAATACACTATTGGTTTAATTATGTTATTGTCATTGACCCTGTATTCAGACCTGCAGGTGAAGATGACTCCTGTCACTGTGACAAATGGAGAGAGGGTGTCACTGACCTGTAGCACCACCTGTACTCTGACTGACAACCCCACCTACATCTGGTACAAGAACGGAAACAAAGTAAAGGAGGACACTTCCAGCCTGAACTCAGACTACTTTAGTGATGCAGACAGTTACTCCTGTGCTGTAAAAGACCATGAGGATCTCCACTCTCCTGCAGTGTGTAAGTGTGGACTTTTACATACAACATTTGTTTCAGGTTGTCAGACAATCATTATTTAATTTGCTGTGAATGTGACGTCCACTTCTGCTTTAGGTCCGTATGCTTTGCCAGGCAGTGTTGATTGGGCTTAAAGATATATAATCAAATGTACTTCTACCAAATACCTTTCATTACGTTTTTGCACTTGTACACTACTTTTTTGAGCACTGAAGACCCATGAAAAAATAACTACCAAAGTTTAAAAACTGCAAAGCTGAGGGAGCAGTTACTTCCTTGTTACTTTCAAAGCATACGATTTCAACTGGTGAAAACTTGTTTTCCTACTTAATCAACAGTGTTGACTTTTTTTAATTTATATTTCGAGATGAGGCATCACCTCGTTAGTCAGTATGTGTTACACCTGTGCTCACTTGTCCATCTGGTTAGTGGGAAGGTGTTTCACCTGTGCTGGCCCAGGTGATATTTAAGAGTGGCTGGGCAGATGATGAAGTTTATTTAAGAGATGTGGAGGGTCAACACATTATTTGGTTCTCCCTATTTGAGTTATAGAAAAAACATTCTTTGTCTTCCCTGTTTTTGTCTTGCTACACTTTTTGGTTTGCTTCCTGTCTTCACATTTGTTGTGTGTTTTTATTTTGTTTTCTTCTTATTGGGCACATTTTGTGGGTGCTCATGTCTTTTTGGTTCCAGTTGTTGTTGTTAGTCATCTTTCAATGGACACCCCCATGAGTGTCTTTCAGAGCACTTCCTGGATACCGGTCTCATTTTGGTCTTTGTCAGTGATTCTGTTATTTCCCCCTTTCGTTTTAGTGACTTTTGGTTTTCTTGCAGGTGAACGTAACAGCGTAAGTGTATTGGTAATATAAAGGTGTTCTATTGTCTTCTTGTCTTTCAGGTAAGAAGTGTTGGAGTGTGACTTACATCCATCAGAGTATCTGTGCCTTGAAGGGGTCAACAGTGAACATATCCTGCTCTTACACATATCCCAGTTATCATGAGATCAAAAATGCTTTCTGGTTTACTAAATGGTCTGGTATGGACACTGAAGATCTGAGCTCAGTGCCAGGGTATGAGGGTCATATAGAGTACCTTGGGGATAAGAAGAGTGACTGTACCCTGAGAATCACAGACCTGAGATTGAGTGACTCTGCTGGGTACAAGTTCAGATTCATAACATCTGGAGAAAAGTTTCATGGCTCACCTGTCTCCCTGACTGTCACAGGTGATCTGTCACTAATCTCGCATCTATTACTGTAATTACCTTATTAAGGGCAGTCATACAGACACCGTGGTGGAATGTGACAGGAAAAAACAAATGTATTATTTTACACATAAGAGGACATACCGGACACTGAATAAAATATAAATGCAACATGTAATGTGTTTGTTTCATGAGCTGAAATAAAAGATCCCAGAAATGTTCCAATTGCACAAAAGACTTACAGCTCTCAAATATTGTGCACAAACTTGATAACATCCCTGTTTGTGAGCTTTTCTCCTTGGCCATGATAACCCATCCACTTGACAGGTGTGGCATATAATGAGGCTGGTTAAACAGCGTTACCATTACACAGGTGCATCTTGTGCTGGGGCCAACAAAAGGCCACTCTAAATTGTGAAGTTTTGTCACACAAGACAATGGCACAGATGATCAAGTTTTG
Organism: Salvelinus fontinalis; assembly: GCF_029448725.1. Classification (NCBI taxonomy): domain Eukaryota; kingdom Metazoa; phylum Chordata; class Actinopteri; order Salmoniformes; family Salmonidae; genus Salvelinus; species Salvelinus fontinalis. The sequence continues at coordinate 47,219,312 of NC_074674.1, read as the reverse complement.
AGTGAGTGTGCAATTGGCAATGCTGACTGCAGCAATGTCAACCAGAGCTGTTATCCGAGAAATTAATGTTCATTTCTCTACCATAAGCCACCTCCAACGTCGTTTTAGAGAATTTGGCAGTACGTCCAACTGGCCTCACAACCGCAGACCACGTGTATGGCCAAAATCAACAGCCTGATCAACTCTCTGTGAAGAAGATGTGTTATTATTTCAGCTCATGAAATATGGACCAACACTTTACATGTTGCATTTATGTTTTTGTTCAGTGTAGTTGAAACAGAGACCTGAGAGAGAATGACTGTCATTATTGTCTCTAAAATAGTTTATTCAGATTTAGGAGGGCAGTATAACACAGAGTTACTCTGTCTGTCACAGGTAATACCGTGCTAAATACTAGATCAAGATTCGATACAAATGTGCCTCATCATTCTACAGACTAACATCATTTGTATTCAAACAAAATGAATGGTCTAGTTATTGTCGGTTTGTTCAACACATATCTTGATTTGTGTTTATTCAGTATAAGGGTCAGGATGATAGTCTGTGCAGACTGTAATCAGAATGGCTTGTATCATTTCTTCAGAAGAGAACTCAGTAAATTCATACAGTATTTCATGTGTTGTATTTCTCTCCAGATCTTCAGGTAAAGATTACAACTTCACTGTTTTCAAGCTGGGTGACTCTGACCTGCAGCACCACCTGTATTCTGACTGGTAACCCCACCTACATCTGGTACAAGAACGGACACAAAGTAAAGGAGGACACTTCGAGCCTGTACTCAGACTACATTAGTGATGCAGACAGTTACTCCTGTGCTGTAAAATACCATGAGGATCTCCACTCTACTGCAGTGTGTGAGTGTAGATTCAACTACAGTATTCCTCAGTAGGCTATATTCATTCATGTTGGTGAAATACACATCTGAAACACTCATCACACAGAACGATCTGAGAACAGAATACAGAAAACACTATATTGTCATGTTATTGTTTAAGGTGTCCGTGGTCAGAACTGTTGGAGTGTGACTTACCCCCATCAGGGAGTCTGTGCCTTGAAGGGGTCATCAGTGGACATATCCTCCACGTATAACAGTGGTGATGCTACGATCACATCATCACTCTGGTTTAGTCCTAAAAGGAGTGCCAGCTGGAAGGATGAGTTGATCCCTGAGGACCTAACCACAGACCCAGGGTATGCAGGTCGTGTGGAGTATGCTGGAGAGAAGGAGAGAGGTCGCTCCACCCTGAGAATCACAGATCTGAGAGAGGAGGACTCTGCTGAGTACAAGTTCATATTCAACACAGAACCCTCAGGATGGGGGTACAGCTTCCCTGGAACAACATTGACTGTCACAGGTAACACTGCACTCACAATCTTCAGGTGAATGTGACTCCTGCCTGGTGTTGTAACATGTTGGTAACTTTCCCAAAGTTCCCAGCTTTTCCAGAAATCCTGGTTGGAGGATTAATTCCTTCTGATTCTGGGATTATTCTGGAAAACATGGGGATTTTGGGAGAGTTACCAGAGTTTTGCAACTCTGTTCCTGCGACAGTGTCAATGTATTATTTAATATTGATACAATGGCGACTTCGGCGATGTCATTTACAAAATTGCCTCCAACACTCTACTCAGCAAATTGGATGCAGTCGATCACAGTGCAATCCGTTTTGTCACCAAAGCCCCATATACTACCCACCACTGCGACCTGTATGCTCTCGTTGTCTGGCCCTCGCTTCATATTCATCGCCAAACCCACTGGCACAAGGTCATCTATAGGTCTTTGCTAGGTAAAGCCCGGGATTATCTCAGCTCACTGGTCACCATAGCAGCACCCACCCGTAGCACACGTTCCAGCAGGTATCTTTCACTGGTCACCCCCAAAGCCAATTCCTACTTTGGCCGCCTTTCCTTCCAGTTCTCTAATGCCAATGACTGGAACGAATTGTAAAAATCACTGAAGCTGGAGACTCATACATTGGTGCAAAAAAGTATTTAGTCAGCCACCAATTGTGCAAGTTATCCCACTTAAAAAGATGAGAGAGGCCTGTAATTTTCATCATAGGTACACTTCAACTATGACAGACAAAATGAGAAGAAAAAAAATCCAGAAAATAACATTGTAGGATTTTTAATGAATTTCTTTGCAAATTATGGTGGAAAATAAGTATTTGGTCAATAACAAAAGTTTCTCAATACTTTGTTATATACCCTTTGTTGGCAATGACAGAGGTCAAACGTTTTCTGTAAGTCTTCACAAGGTTTTCACACACTGTTGCTGGTATTTTGGCCCATTCCTCCATGCAGATCTCCTCTAGAGCAGTGATGTTTTGGGGCTCTTGCTGGGCAACACGGACTTTCAACTCCCTCCAAAGATTTTCTATGGGGTTGAGATCTGGAGACTGGCTAGGCCACTCCAGGACCTTGAAATGCTTCTTACGAAGCCACTCCTTCGTTGCCCGGGCGGTGTGTTTGGGATCATTGTCATGCTGAAAGACCCAGCCACGTTTCATCTTCAATGCCCTTGCTGATGGAAGGAGGTTTTCACTCAAAATCTCACGATACATGGCCCCATTCATTCTTTCCTTTACACGGATCAGTCGTCCTGGTCCCTTTGCAGAAAAACAGCCCCAAAACATGATGTTTCCACCGCCATGCTTCACAGTAGGTATGGTGTTCTTTGGATGCAACTCAGCATTCTTTGTCCTCCAAACATGACGAGTTGAGTTTTTACCAAAAAGTTCTATTTTGGTTTCATCTGACCATATGACATTTCCCCAATCTTCTTCTGGATCATCCAAATGCTCTCTAGCAAACTTCAGACGGGCCTGGACATGTACTGGCTAAACCAGGGGGACACGTCTGGCACTGCAGGATTTGAGTCCCTTGCGGCGTAGTGTGTTACTGATGGTAGGCTTTGTTACTTAGGTCCCAGCTCTCTGCAGGTCATTCACTAGGTCCCCCCGTGTGGTTCTGGAGTTTTTGCTCACCGTTCTTGTGATCATTTTGACCCCACGGGGTGAGATCTTGCGTGGAGCCCCAGATCGAGGGAGATTATCAGTGGTCTTGTATGTCTTCCATTTCCTAATAATTGCTCCCACAGTTGATTTCTTCAAACCAAGCTGCTTACCTATTGCAGATTCAGTCTTCCCAGCCTGGTGCAGGTCTACAATTTTGTTTCTGGTGTCCTTTGACAGCTCTTTGGTCTTGGCCATAGTGGAGTTTGGAGTGTGACTGTTTGAGGTTGTGGACAGGTGTCTTTTATACTGATAACAAGTTCAAACAGGTGCCATTAATACAGGTAACGAGAGGAGGACAGAGGAGCCTCTTAAAGAAGAAGTTACAGGTCTGTGAGAGCCAGAAATCTTGCTTGTTTGTAGGTGACCAAATACTTATTTTCCACCATAATTTGCAAATAAAATCATTAAAAACACTACAATGTGATTTTCTGGATATTTTTCTCATTTTGTCTATCATAGTTGAAGTGTACCAATGATGAAAAATTACAGGCCTCTCTCATCTTTTTAAGTGGGAGAACTTGCACAAGTGGTGGCTGACTAAATACTTTTTTCCACTGTATGTCCCGCACTAACCTTAAGCACCAGATGTCAGAGCAGCTCACACATCACTGCACCTGTACATAGCCCACCTGTAGCCCATCCAACTACCTCATCCCTATACTGTTATTTATTTATTTTACTCCTTTGCCCCCCAGTATCTCTACTTGCACATTCATCTTCTGCACATCTATCACTCCAGTGTTTAATTGCTATATTGTAATTATTTCGCAACTATGGCCTATTTATTGCCTTACCTCTCTTATCTTACCTTATTTGCATACACTGTATATATATTTTTCTATTGTGTTATTGACTGTATGTTTGTTTATTCCATGTGTAACTCTGTGTTGTTTGTGTCGCGCTGCTTTGCTTTATCTTGGCCAGGTCGCAGTTGTAAATGAGAACTTGTTCTCAACTAGTCTACCTGGTTAAATAAAGGTGAAATATAAAATACATTTTAAAAATGGGAACCATCTGTGTAGGAAAGTCGTTGTTTATTGTAATAGAGATCAGGTGAATCCGGGTTTAATTATGTTTTTTATTCCAGGTCTTCAGGTGCGGACTAAGGGTCCAACCAACATCATAGAGGGAAAGTGTCTTTGTCTGTTCTGTGAGTCCATATGCTTTCTGCAGGACAACCCCTCTTACATCTGGTACAAGAACGGACAACGTCTGATCAGACATGAGACCAAGTACCTGTACCTAAAGCCAGTCAGCAGTGAGGATACAGGCAGATACTCCTGTGCTGTAGAAAACCATGAGGATCACCCCTCTCTTGAAGAGACTCTCACTGTCACATGTGAGTATGTGGGATATAATTCTAGTACTACACACTGAGTATACAAAACATTAAGAACACCTGCTTTTCCATGACATAGACCAGGGTTCCACAACTGGCGGTCCGCGGGCTGAATTTGACCTGCGGGTGGTTTTATTTGGCCCCCCGCAAGTTTTCTGAGCAAGGTAAGAGTACACATTGTTGCATTATACTATGTGTACTCTTACCTTTGTCATCCTCTTTACCAGATGGCCCAAAGAACACCTCAGTGTCAGTCAGTCCCTCTGGTGAAATAGTGGAGGGCAGTTCAGTGACTCTGACCTGCAGCAGTGATGCCAACCCACCTGTGGACAAATACACCTGGTACAAGAAGAATGTAACCTCACTAAAAGCATCAGGACAGAGTTACAGCATCACTAACATCAGCTCTGAGGACAGAGGAGAATACTACTGTGAGGCTGAGAATGAAGTTGGAGCCAAAATTTCCAAGCTTGTTACTGTAAATATTTTATGTAAGTCTTGCATTTCATCTCCATTTTCTACTCTATTTTACTTTAATTGTGATTCGACAGATATATTTTCTGAAATAAAAAGGCAAGTATTGTGACGCACTTTTCTATCAGATAAACCAAGGAACACCTCAGTGTCAGTCAGTCCCTCTGGTGGAATAGTGGAGGGCAGTTCAGTGACTCTGACCTGCAGCAGTGATGCCAACCCACCTGTGGACAAATACAACTGGTACAAGAAGAATGGAGCTTCACTGACAGGATCAGAAAAGACATACAATTTCATGACCATCAGCTCTGAGGACAGAGGAGAATACTACTGTGAGGCTGAGAATAAATATGGACGTCTGAACTCTTCTTCTTTGTTTTTGGACATTCAGTGTAAGTACACCTTCTCTTCCTCTATTCATTGATAATCACACAGGTCAACAACCATAAATAATAGTTAGCAATGTGAGACACTTATCATACCGTATGACATAGAAATAAATAAATATTGTTTCATTTTGTTCTTCCCTGGTTTCCTCTGTCATATCTCCACCATGCATTTATAACCTCATGATACTACAGCAGTGTTTCCCTGGTTTCCTCTATGTCATATGTCCACCATGCATTGATAACCTCATGATACTACAGCAGTGTTTCCCTGGTTTCCTCTATGTCATATGTCCACCATGCATTGATAACCTCATGATACTACAGCAGTGTTTCCCTGGTTTTCTCTATGTCATATCTCCACCGTGCATTTATAACCTCATGATACTAGAGCAGTGTTTCCCTGGTTTCCTCTATGTCATATCTCCACCATGCATTTATAACCTCATGATACTAGAGCAGTGTTTCCCTGGTTTCCTCTATGTCATATCTCCACCATGCATTTATAACCTCATGATACTAGAGCAGTGTTTCCCTGGTTTCCTCTATGTCATATCTCCACCATGCATTTATAATCTCAAGATACTACAGCAGTGTTTCCCTGGGTTCCTGTGGTGGGGGTGGCGGTTGTCCTGACTGCTGGAGCTCTTCTACTCGCCATCTACTGCTATATGAAGAGGTGAGACAGCCATTTACATCTACTGTATTAGTAACATATCAACTTCCACTAGAGGTCAGTAGAGAGCAGAACTCACTCTTTCCCTCATTACAGGAGATCCACAGGAGGAAGTGATGCCACAGCAGACACACAGGTAATAATGTCAACAACCAAAGTTATTTCAATCCCAATACCACAGGCATAGACAGTAAGTGAATGGATTCATGTATTTGTGTTTTATGCAGTATTTAGTGTTTGTGTTTCTGTGTCTCTCTCTACAGAGTGTCCATCCTGATCCTAACAGTGACACTTACACAGCTCTGAACATGAAGACCAGGTCACCAGAGTATGACACCCTGGCAGTAAGTCTCTTATAACGCAGTCTGTGTGTCCGTGTACATAAAAGTCTTAGAGGGAATGGTTTGTAAAGTGCTCATTCAATGTGTCTCCTTTCAGAATGTGAGGGACTTCCCCAGTGACACAGACAGACCCTCAGATAGATGCTGAGCCCTCAGATTATGAGAATTTAAGAGAACCACCACAGAACCTGGACTGAAGAGAACCACCACAGAACCTGGACTGAAGAGCTACAGCATCAAACCAAAGCTAGGCCTCACAATGCTATTCTCTTACTAGCATAATGCTTTCTAATCTAGAAGGTTTGAGACAATGAGCTTTAACTGTTGAGTAAATGCTGGAATTTAGATTGTTCTCCTAACGATAAATACGGTTGTGCACTTCCGTTCAAAAGTTTGGGGTCACTTAAAATGTCCTTGTTTTTGAAAGAAAAGCAAAAAGAAATTGTCCCTTAAAATAGCATCTAGTTGATCAGAAATGCAGTGTAGACATTGTTAATGTTGTAAATTACTATTGTACCTGGAAATGGCAGATTTTTTATGGAATATCTACAAAGGCGTACAGAGGCCAATTATCAGCAACCATCACTCCTCTGTTCCAATGGCACGTTGTGTTAGCTAATCCAAGTTTATCATTTTTAAAGGCTAATTGATCATTAGAAAACCACATTGCAATTATATTAGCACAGCTGAAAACTGTTGTGCTCGCAGATTAAAGAAGCAATGAAACTGGCCTTCTTTAGACTAGTTGAGTATCTGGAGCATCAGCATTTGAGGGTTTGATTACAGGCTCAAAATGTCAATTTATCTGTTTACTATCTATAGATTTTTATTGCTTATCTTTTTTTATTGTTTTTTTCCATTTCCAGATTTTTAAAACATAAATTATTCACTTGTCTTAGTGACACAAAAAGGAATTATATTGACAAGCTTTTAAATATTTTTTTCTCTCGAGTTGCTCCTGATGTGTTAAAATATGTTTTACTTTGTATTGCTGTCAGTCATTATTGGTCATTTTATATTTTATATTATGTAGTACCATATTGTTCAGCATCATGATATTGCTTGTTTTATTATCAAATTATTAATAATTACATATTTTAGATACATTGAATACTGTATAAGCATCATGTTATAAATAAGCTCAAAGGTAGACAATAAAAAGACAACAAATAAATTGATTATTTTGTTAATTTACATTGATTCATAACTATTTCCATTCTGCTCGTTTCTTGTATTTCTGCCTATTGGACACATGATGGTGCCATTGAACCACATAACCATGAGTGGCGAGGCACACACATACACACACATATCTAGACCTTGCCAGATTCTTTCCCAGTAGTACAGACATTGTATGTGTGTGGTGGTGGTGGGGGGGGGGGGGGTGTATGTTGATCCCTAGACAATTGCAGGAGTAATCTAATGTAAGTGGGAATGTGGTTCATACTGCTACTGGTGTCTGGAGCTCTACCCCTCTGTCCTATCAGACACTCAGAATACCATCCAGCTCAACCCTGATTGGCCAAAGGGATACTTCCTCAAGGGGAGTGCACTGTTGGGGTTAAAGGTCAGTGTCTGAGCTTTCTACTGTCAACGTGGACATTACTGACAGTGTGTGTGTGTCTCTCAGTGAAATCTGACTCTCAATCTCTTCTCCCCCTCCCCACTCATCTTATCTCAACTCTATCTTCCCCCCTGCTCTCTCTCACTTCATCTCATGTCTCTCCCCCATCCTCTCTCTCCCTCCCCCCTACCTCCTCTCACCCTATCCCCCCCTCTTCTCTCTCCAACTGTATGGTGAGGCAGAAAGGGCCATTGGTCAGGTGTTAAAGCTAGATCAGGACTGAGATGAGTCCTCCACTGAGGTCTCCAACTGCAAGGTCCTGCAGATCATGGTGAGGGGAGACAGGGGTCAGGGTCCAGCGTAATGGAGTTGGTGCTAGTAGAGTTGGATAACTCAATGTGTCCGAAGCTGAGGTTGGGTGTGTGTTTTGTGTTCTCTCACTCTCTCACTCACTCTCTCACTCTCTCACTTTTTCCTGTAGGATCTGAGTTGAGGAGGTGCAGAGGTTGTTGCTGCTGGAGAAGTTTACCACAGTGCAGGCTGCTCTCGGCTCCCCTCTCAGGACTCCAGTGGTGGACCTCTCCTCCCCTCAGGACTCCAGTGATGGACCTCTCCTCCCCTCAGGACTCCAGTGGTGGACGTCTCCTCCCCTCAGGACTCCAGTGGTGAACCTCTCCTCAGCTCAGGACTCCAGTGGTGGACCGCTCCTCCCCTCTGGAATTCCAGTGGTGGACCTCTCCTCCCCTCTGGACTCCAGTTGTTGACCTCTCCTCCCCTCTCAGGACTCCAGTGGTGGACCTCTCCTCCTCTCAGGACTCCAGTGGTGGATCTCTCCTCCCTCTCAGTACTCCAGTGGTGGACCTCTCCTCAGCTCAGGACTCCAGTGGTGGACCTCTCCTCCCCTCTGGACTCCAGTGGTGGACCTCTCCTCCCCTCAGGACTCCAGTGGTGGACCTCTCCTCCCCTCAGGACTCCAGTGGTGGACCTCTCCTCCCCTCTCAGGACTCCAGTGGTGGACCTCTCCTCCCCTCAGGACTCCAGTGGTGGACCTCTCCTCCCCTCAGGACTCCAGTGGTGGATCTCTCCTCCCTCTCAGTACTCCAGTGGTGGACCTCTCCTCAGCTCAGGACTCCAGTGGTGGACCTCTCCTCCCCTCTGGACTCCAGTGGTGGACCTCTCCTCCCCTCAGGACTCCAGTGGTGGACCTCTCCTCCCCTCAGGACTCCAGTGGTGGACCTCTCCTCCCCTCTCAGGACTCCAGTGGTGGACCTCTCCTCCCCTCAGGACTCCAGTGGTGGACCTCTCCTCCCCTCAGGACTCCAGTGGTGGACCTCTCCTCCCCTCAGGACTCCAGTGGTGGACCTCTCCTCCCCTCAGGACTCCAGTGGTGGACCTCTCCTCCCCTCAGGACTCCAGTGGTGGACCTCTCCTCCCCTCAGGACTCCAGTGGTGGACCTCTCCTCCCCTCAGGACTCCAGTGGTGGACCTCTCCTCCCCTCAGGACTCCAGTGGTGGACCTCTCCTCCCCTCAGGACTCCAGTGGTGGACCTCTCCTCCCCTCAGGACTCCAGTGGTGGACCTCTCCTCCCCTCTGGACTCCAGTGGTGGACCTCTCCTCCCCTCTGGACTCCAGTGGTGGACCTCTCCTCCCCTCAGGACTCCAGTGGTGGACCTCTCCTCCCCTCTGGACTCCAGTGGTGGACCTCTCCTCCCCTCTGGACTCCAGTGGTGGACCTCTCCTCCCCTCTGGACTCCAGTGGTGGACCTCTCCTTCCCTCAGGACTCCAGTGGTGGTCCTCTCCTCCCCTCTGGACTCCAGTGGTGGAACCCTCCTACCCTCTGGACTCCAGTGGTGGACCTCTCCTCCCCCCAGGACTCCAGTGGTGGAACCCTCCTCCCCTCTGGACTCCAGTGGTGGAACCCTCCTCCCCTCTGGACTCCAGTGGTGGACCTCTCCTCCCCCCAGCACTCCAGTGGTGGACCTCTCCTCCCCTCTGGACTCTACTGGGTGTGTATGTTTAACTCTGGGTATCATACCTGGGCTGTTAGTGTGACTCTAGACCATGCTAGTCCACTGAGCTAGAGTCTAAACATAAGTTCCAATTAGCTGACATGAATCTCCAGGTCTAAGACAAGGTTATCTCATCATTACAGACCAGCTTAGTTCACTGTAATCACACCCAGTCTGTTGTTTAGTTGTTCCACATCTAAATTATACATCATGTAATGTGTGTATACATCTCTACAATCATAGGTTCTATAGACTGTCCCAAATAGCACCCTATTCCTACATAGTGCACTACTTTTGACCAGAGCCCTATGGGCCATTTAGAACCATAACTTTGTGTTGTTATAAGGTTGCTTATCCCCTCCCTTCCTCTCCTCCTCAGGTCCCCCTGTGCCTCTCTCTGGGTGTGACCTCAGTGAGAAACACATTTGGGACCTCCTCAAAACATACAACCACCATGCCCCATTTCTATCTATTTTAGTTCTCTATCTGCATGTTAGTCATTTAACAGACTTACAGGACCAATTAGGATGAAGTGCATTGACAGATGTTTCACCTATTTGGCTCAGGGATTTGAACCAGCAAACCTTTCTGTTACTGGCCCAACACTCATAACCACTAGACTACCTGCATATCCATTGCTTAGGCTTCTCTTGCTGTGACTTTCTTTGTTTCTTACATGGTGTGATAATCATCAAGTAACATAACATTAACACTTTAAATGTTTCACTCAAAATGGCTGCTGGTGCACCATTCTAATACTATGACATGTATCTCTGTCTGCTGAGTTGGAAGGAGAATCATCATTCTTTTACATTCAAATTCTATGTTCTGTACTGTAGGTGTGGGGAGATAGAATTAGAATGTAGAACTCTGATACTCTCTCTCACCACACCCACAGTACAGCGCAGAACATAGAATTAGAATATAGAACTCTGATACCCTCTATGTTCTGCACTGTAGGTGTGGTGAGATAGAATTAGAATGTAGAACTCTGATACCCTCTATCCCCTCACCTACAGCAAGGAACGTAGAATTAGAATGTAGAACTCTGATACCCTCTCACCACACCTACAGTGCAGAACATATAATTAGAATGTAGAACTCTGATACTCTCTCACCACACCTACAGTGCAGAACATATAATTAGAATGTAGAACTCTGATACCCTCTCACCACACCTACAGTGCAGAACATATAATTAGAATGTAGAACTCTGATACTCTCTCACCACACCTACAGTACAGAACATATAATTAGAATGTAGAACTCTGATACTCTCTCACCACACCTACAGTACAGAACATATAATTAGAATGTAGAACTCTGATACCTTCTCTCACCACACCTACAGTGCAGAACATATAATTAGAATGTAGAACTCTGATACCCTCTCACCACACCTACAGTGCAGAACATATAATTAGAATGTAGAACTCTGATACTCTCTCTCACCACACCCACAGTACAGCGCAGAACATAGAATTAGAATATAGAACTCTGATACCCTCTATGTTCTGCACTGTAGGTGTGGTGAGATATAATTAGAATGTAGAACTCTGATACCCTCTATCCCCTCACCTACAGCAAGGAACGTAGAATTAGAATGTAGAACTCTGATACCCTCTCACCACACCTACAGTGCAGAACATATAATTAGAATGTAGAACTCTGATACCCTCTCACCACACCAAAAGTGCAGAACATAGAATTAGAATGTAGAACTCTGATACCCTCTCACCACACCTACAGTGCAGAACATATAATTAGAATGTAGAACTCTGATACTCTCTCACCACACCTACAGTGCAGAACATATAATTAGAATGTAGAACTCTGATACTCTCTCTCACCACACCTACAGTACAGAACATATAATTAGAATGTAGAACTCTGATACCTTCTCTCACCACACCTACAGTGCAGAACATATAATTAGAATGTAGAACTCTGATACTCTCTCACCATACCTACAGTGCAGAACATATAATTAGAATGTAGAACTCTGATACTCTCTCTCTCACCACACCTACAGTGCAGAACATATAATTAGAATGTAGAACTCTGATACCCTCTCACCACACCTTCAGTGCAGAACATATAATTAGAATGTAGAACTCTGATACTCTCTCACCACACCTACAGTACAGCACATATAATTAGAATGTAGAACTCTGATACCTTCTCTCACCACACCTACAGTGCAGAACATATAATTAGAATGTAGAACTCTGATACTCTCTCACCACACCTACAGTACAGAACATATAATTAGAATGTAGAACTCTGATACCTTCTCTCACCACACCTACAGTGCAGAACATATAATTAGAATGTAGAACTCTGATACCCTCTCACCACACCTTCAGTGCAGAACATATAATTAGAATGTAGAACTCTGATACTCTCTCACCACACCTACAGTGCAGAACATATAATTAGAATGTAGAACTCTGATACTCTCTCACCACACCTACAGTACAGCACATATAATTAGAATGTAGAACTCTGATACTCTCTTACCACACCTACAGTACAGAACATATAATTAGAATGTAGAACTCTGATACCTTCTCTCACCACACCTACAGTGCAGAACATATAATTAGAATGTAGAACTCTGATACTCTCTCACCACACCTACAGTGCAGAACATATAATTAGAATGTAGAACTCTGATACTCTCTCTCACCACACCTACAGTGCAGAACATATAATTAGAATGTAGAACTCTGATACCTTCTCTCACCACACCTACAGTGCAGAACATATAATTAGAATGTAGAACTCTGATACTCTCTCACCACACCTACAGTGCAGAACATATAATTAGAATGTAGAACTCTGATACCTTCTCTCACCACACCCACAGTACAGCGCAGAACATAGAATTAGAATGTAGAACTCTGATACCCTCTATCCCCTCACCTACAGCAAGGAACGTAGAATTAGAATGTAGAACTCGAATACTCTCTATGTTCTGTCTCTCCCTAGTTGTGGTTATATGTGTGGTGAGATAGAGAGTATCAGAGTTCTACATGAGAGATGATGTGCCTTTGTAAACATCAAGAATACCAACATGGCCGCTCGCGCCTTGGAGAGGCTCCAGGTGAGTGGTGGGATGAAACATAATGCTGTCATATGCATTTAACTATTTGGGATGTGCTTTCATTTTTTTAGCTTTAACTGTAGGATATTGTACTTTTGGGAATATGCTATTGGTTCCATTGTACTATTGGAACTATGCCATTAGTTCAATTGTACATTTGGGACTATGCTATTGGTTCCATTGAACTTTTGGGGCCATGCTATTGGTTCCATTTTATGCATTTTGACTGTAGCTGATGTTGTATGCATTTTGACTGTGGCTGCTGTTTGTCCTCATGTCCAGGGGGTGGAGCTGGAGATCACCAGGCTGGTGATCAGGTACCCAGACCACTAGATGCAGAGAACCCCTCCCTCTCCTCAGAGGACCAACTCTATAGGCCTCAACACCTCTTCAGCCCCCCAGTAGGCCGCCACAGGGTAAGGACATCCATCTGTTTGTCAAAGTGTCAACTATCATTTATAACCATATTTAAGTTACTGCTAGACGTTCCGCTAGCGGAACCCCTCGACAACATCAGGTGAAATGGCAGAGTGCCAAATTCAAATAAAATTACTATAAATATTAAACTTTCATGAAATCACACATGCAATACACCAAATTAAAGCTACACTTGTTGTTAATCCAGCCAATGTGTCAGATTTCAAAAAAGCTTAACGGCGAATTATCTGAGGATAGCACCCCACCAAACAAATACATGACATTCATATTTCAACCCGCCGGGCGAGACACAAAACTCAGAAATTACGATATAATTCATGCCTTACCTTTGAAGATCTTCTTTTGTTGGCACTCCAAAATGTCCCATAAACATCACAAACGGTCCTTTTGTTCGATAAATTCCGTCGTTATATCTCCAAAATGTCCATTTATTTGGCGCGTTTGATCCTGAATACACCGGTTCCAACTCGCGCAACATGACTACAAAATATCTAGTAAGTTACCTGTAAACTTGTTCCAAACATTTCAAACAACTTTCCTAATACCACTTCAGGGATTTCTTTACGTAAATAATCGATACAATTTAAGACGCGATAAACTGTGTTCAATACTGGACAAAAACAAAGTGGAGCGTGCTTTCAGGTTGCGCGCCCCACCACAACAGTACACTAGACTCGACCCTCGTTCTGAACAGCCCTACTTCTTCATTACACAAAGGAAAAACATCAAACAATTCCTAAACACTGTTGACATCAAGTGGAAGCGATAGGAACTACAAGCAAGTGCCACAGAAATCTAGATCTACATAGAAAACCCATTGAAGAGAGAGTGACCTGAAATATTTTTTTCCTGGATGGATTCTTCTCAGGTTTTCGCCTGCCATATCAGTTCTGTTATACTCACAGATATTATTTTAACAGTTTTAGAAACTTTAGAGTGTTTTCTATCTAAAGATTATGCATATCCCAAAACCTACCAATATGCATATCCTAGCTTCTTGGCCTGAGTAGCAGGCAGTTTACTTTGGGCACACTTTTCATCCGGACGTGAAAATACTGCCCCCTAGCCCGAAGAGGATAAGCATTTATAATGTTTTATTCTAAATTGTTACTAATCTATTGGCCATGAATTTACAAAATTACAGACAACAGAAAGAAGGTGGGGACGGGAGCACTTGCGTGCAGGTGCTTGTGTTTTCATACTGTTTGTGTGTGTGTCTCTCTCCCAGACCCAGGAGGATGGCTCCCATCAATGGTGATGAGTGTTTCTTCTGGAGGACCACTGGCTGTCTCTATGGTGACAAATGTCGCATCAAACACAAGCCTGACCATAGAGGAAGAGACAGGAAACCATAGCAACCCTGACCACACTGAACACCCAGAACCTACCTTAACTTCTCTAGGGTATGTGGGGCGGTAGCGTCCCACCTCGTCAACAGCCAGTGAAACTGCAGGGCGCCAAATTCAAAACAGAAATCCCATAATTTAAATTCCTCAAACATACAAGTATTTTACACCATTTTAAAGCTACACTTGTTGTAAATCCAGGCAAAGTGTCCGATTTCAAAAAGGTTTTACGACGAAAGCACACCAAACGATTATGTTAGGTATGAGCCAAGTCACAGAAAAAGACATCCATTTTTCCAGCCAAAGAGAGCAGTAACAAAAAGCAGAAATAGAGATAAAATTTATCACTAACCTTTGATGATCTTCATCAGATGACACTCATAGGACTTCATGTTATACAATACATGTATGTTTTGTTAGGTCAAGTTCATATTTATATCCAAGAATATGAGTTTAGGCAAGACGCTACTGTCTCACTTGGCAAAAAGCCTGAGAAAATGCAGAGCGCCATATTCAAATGATTTACTATGAAAATTACTATAAAATCAAACTTTCATTTAATCACACATGAAAGATACTTTGCCAAAAAATGTCAAACTACTTTTGTAACACAACATTAGGTATTTTTTAACGTTAATAATCGATAAAATTGAAGAGGTGATGATCTGTGTTCAATACAGGATTAAAACCAAATGTAGCATGCCTTCTGTTTGATTGAAGCGCATGTCCAGGACACCTGGAGTGACTCGACTTCAAGATGGCCGTATTTCTTCATTACACAAAGGAATGAACTCAACCAATTTCTCAGGACTGTTGACATCCAGTGGAAGCCGTAGGAACTGCAAGCAGTTTGCTTAGAAATCTGGTTTCCCAATGAAAGCTAATTGAAAAGAGAGTGACCCCCAAAAATAAAATACATCTGAATGGTTTGTCCACGGGGTTTCGCCTGTTGAATGAGTTCTGTTAAACTCACAGACATGATTCAAACATTTTTAGAAACTTCAGTGTTTTCTATCCAACTCTACTAATAATATGCATATCTTATCTTCTGGGGATGAGTAGCTGGCAGTTGAATTTGGGTATGCTTTTCATCCAAAGGTGAAAATGCTGCCCCCTACCCTAGAGAAGTTAAAAGGGAACAGGAAGCTTGGATGGAATGGGGGTGTTGGGTGGTGTCACCACTTTTGTAGTCCTCTGACACACAGCACAGACAGAATACTGGACACACAGTATGAGTGTGTGAGGTGTCAATCAAAGTGAAGAGGAGTGCACCTCTGATTTCCTTCCCCATCTCCCTCGGCCTGAGCTGTGAAACATGGAAATTACATCATCATTAGAATGCAGGTGTTTGTGTTTTCATACTGTTTGTCTCTCTCTCTCCCAGGACCAGGAGGATGGCTCCCATCAATGGTGACGAGTGTTTCTTCTGGAGGACCACCGCCTGTTTCTATGGTGACAAGTGTCGCTTCAAACACAAGCCTGACCAGAGAGGAAGAGACAGGAAACCATGGCAACCCTGACCACCACGCAGTGACTGGATAGTAGAGAGGGAGGAGAATGATGAAGATTAAGGAAGAGGATGAGGGACTGTGTCCCTACTTTAAAAGGGAACAGGATGCTTGGGGGTGTGTCACCCCATTTGTAGTCCTCTGGCACAGACCACAGATCCCAGACAGAACACTGGACATATAGAAAGAGTGTGTGAAGTGTCAATCAAAGTGAAGAGGAGTGCACCTCTGATTTCCTTCCCCCTCTCCCTCGGCCTGAGCTGTTTTAGAATTTAATTGCATTTGAATACAGGGCCTGTTCCAGGCAGACTATTTTACAGTCACCTGCTAGATCTCACAATGCCTGGAAAAGTATTTGTGTTTAAGATATAGGTTAAACTGTGATTCCCGACTGCGCAATCGATGATGTGGCACATAACCATTGGTTGCTGCACACATTTTGACCGTAATGTAGTAAGCCTGGAACGCCCCCAGTGTCAATGGGGTGTTCTAACGTCCACACCAGACCACCTTAAAAGAAACAAGTAGTGTGCTGCTGTGGATATTGGAACAAGGCCCATACATTCAGTTCAGTGAATGTATGATGTACACGTATGTTCAGTGGACCAATACATGTATGTTCAGTGGACTAGTACATGTATGTTCAGTGGACTAATACATGTATGTTCAGTGGACTAGTACATGTATGTTCAGTGGACTAGTACATGTCTGTTCAGTGGACTAGTACATGTCTGCTCAGTGGACTAATACATGTCTGCTCAGTGGACTAATACATGTATGTTCAGT
Organism: Salvelinus fontinalis; assembly: GCF_029448725.1. NCBI lineage: Eukaryota > Metazoa > Chordata > Actinopteri > Salmoniformes > Salmonidae > Salvelinus > Salvelinus fontinalis. The sequence continues at coordinate 47,202,320 of NC_074674.1, read as the reverse complement.
GGACTAATACATGTATGTTCAGTGGACCAATACATGTATGTTCAGTGGACTAGTACATGTATGTTCAGTGGACTAGTACATGTCTGCTCAGTGGACTAATACATGTCTGTTCAGTGGACTAATACATGTCTGCTCAGTGGACTAATACATGTCTGTTCAGTGGACTAATACATGTCTGTTCAGTGGACTAATACATGTCTGTTCAGTGGACTAATACATGTCTGTTCAGTGGACTAATACATGTCTGCTCAGTGGACTAGTACATGTCTGTTCAGTGGACTAATACATGTATGTTCAGTGGACTAATACATGTCTGTTCAGTGGACTAATGCATGTCTGTTCAGTGGACTAGTACATGTCTGTTCAGTGGACTAATACATGTCTGTTCAGTGGACTAGTACATGTCTGTTCAGTGGACTAATACATGTCTGTTCAGTGGACTAATACATGTATGTTCAGTGGACTAATACATGTCTGTTCAGTGGACTAATACATGTATGTTCAGTGGACTAATACATGTATGTTCAGTGGACTAATACATGTATGTTCAGTGGACCAATACATGTATGTTCAGTGGACCAATACATGTATGTTCAGTGGACTAATACATGTATGTTCAGTGGACTAATACATGTATGTTCAGTGGACTAATACATGTATGTTCAGTGGACCAATACATGTATGTTCAGTGGACTAATACATGTATGTTCAGTGGACTAATACATGTATGTTCAGTGGACTAATACAATTGAAGTTGACTAAAGTGACAATATGAGGAGCACAGAATGACTGTTTGAGAGCATCAATGTAAAATGATAATCTGTCTGTATCCTCTCAGCATGTGGGGGAGCTGAGTGTACAAATGACTTACTGTTTTATTATGTCAGTCAGTTGTATTAATTCATAATAAAATACAGTTTAACAGATAGAGTATCATTATTAAATGTAGTGTCATTATTCAGAAAGGCTATGTATGACAGTCTTAGACAAACCAAATACAGATTTAGCAACATCTTTGGGGAATGAACCATCTATCCACGCTCCATATTGTAGCCACCAAAGAAGAAATACAAGTAGTTTATGACATATAAGACAGACATTTCTTGTAAAGTCCCTCTCTCTCCTCATGAAGATGTTCACACCTTTCTTAAAGCCCTTCACCGACATGCTGGTTGCCAGGAAGAGGCATCATGAAGACAGGAAGCCAGCTCAGCAGCACCTTTCAGCCCCTCAGTACATCTAGTTGTTGTCAACCACAGAACTCATATCCTTCTGTTTCATTCTCTGCTTGGACAGTAAGCTCACCTCCCCTCTCTCTCCTCGCTTTCCTCACGCTGTAAGTACGCTTGATGATGTCTATCTTTTCATTATTATCTGTTTCTAGTCATAAAACTTCTGTCTGGCATGACAATTCAAACCTCTGCCTGGCCTGACAATTCAAACCTCTGCCTGGCATGACAATTCAAACTTCTGCCTGGCATGACAATTCAAACTTCTGCCTGGCATGACAATTCAAACTTCTGCCTGGCATGACAATTCAAACTTCTGCCTGGCATGACAATTCAAACTTCTGCCTGGCATGACAATTCAAATTTCTGCCTGGCATGACAATTCAAACTTCTGCCTGGCATGACAATTCAAACTTCTGCCTGGCATGACAATTCAAACTTTTGTTGGGCATGACAATGTTTTTATATTGCTGTTTTGTTTGTCTGTTAGCCTAGACGTATATAATGTAGACCTACATAGAGTTTGTTTGTCTGTTAACCTAGACATACATAATGTAGACCTACATAGAGTTTGTTTGTCTGTTAACCTAGACATACATAATGTAGACCTACATACAGAATTAGAGTGTGAATGAATTACGCATTGCATGTGAATCTCTTTGTAAGATATCTGGATGGTGTTTCATGTACTTTGGGTTAATATTTTAAATCTATTCTTAAGTGCAGAAAAATGCTGACTTCTGTGACTGCATGGGCAGCGATATTGAGGGCTGTCTCCATTTTAAAGTAGCTAGTTTCCTCTTAAACTTACATGAGTTCAATGACGTGGTTTCAAGTATAAGACTATACATGCTATTTTGAGGCTCTGAAACCAATAGATTGTTGGGGAGACTTGAAAATGGCCTAAAGTAAGTGTGAAAGTAGGAGAAAGAGTGATTGAGTGGATGCTTCCTAAGAGCTCTAGGAGTAGTATTAACATTAGACACAGTGATGGTGGGTTGTGTTTAGGAGTAGACATTTTGAAAATGGCCTTAAAGTAAGAGTGACAGTGAGTAAGAGTCATTGAATGGATGCTTCATAAGAGCTTTAGGAGTAGTATTAACATGAGACACAGTGATGGTGGGTTGTGTTTAGGAGTAGTATTAACATGAGACACAGTGATGGCGGGTTGTGTTTAGGAGTAGTATTAACATGAGACACAGTGATGGTGGGATGTGTTTAGGAGTAGTATTAACATGAGACACAGTGATGGCGGGTTGTGTTTAGGAGTAGTATTAACATGAGACACAGTGATGGTGGGTTGTGTTTAGGAGTAGTATTAACATGAGACACAGTGATGGTGGGTTGTGTTTAGGAGTAGTATTAACATGAGACACAGTTATGGTGGGTTGTGTTTAGGAGTAGTATTAACATGAGACACAGTGATGGTGGGTTGTGTTTAGGAGTAGTATTAACATGAGACACAGTGATGGTGGGTTGTGTTTAGGAGTAGTATTAACATGAGACACAGTGATGATGGGTTGTGTTTAGGAGTAGTATTAACATGAGACACAGTGATGGTGGGTTGTGTTTAGGAGTAGTATTAACATGAGACACAGTGATGATGGGTTGTGTTTAGGAGTAGTATTAACATGAGACAGTGATGATAGGTTGTGTTTAGGAGTAGTATTAACATGAGACAGTGATGATAGGTTGTGTTTAGGAGTAGTATTAACATGAGACACAGTGATGGTGGGTTGTGTTTAGGAGTAGTATTAACATGAGACAGTGATGGTGGGTTGTGTTTAGGAGTAGTATTAACATGAGACATGGTGATGGCGGGTTGTGGTTTTGTTGGTTTAGATGCACACACTGGCTGTCAATATCCTGTTCTGCTTTCCTGTCTGTCCTCTAACAGGCCTCCTGAATCATATCAGAAATCTGTATATACACATTTGGGTATACAGAAAATTGTCCTCTGTAGCTCAGTTGGTAGAACATGGCACCAGCAACGTAATAGGTTTTGTTCGTGGGACCACCCGTATGTAACATATATGCACACAACTGTAAATTGAGTCTTATAAATTGCATTATTTATGGTCGGCAGGCTACAATAGACTACACAGTCAATACAGCAGGCTATGGTGATGTTCATTGATGCCTCTGCTAGATAAAGCTACTACCAGTACTGTACAACAGAGGAGGCTGGTGAGTGGATACATAGGAGGATGTACTCATTGCAATGGCTGGAATGAAGGAACACTAACCATTCATTTTAATAATTTTATAGCCCAAATGAATGAGGACATCATATGAGGACTGGAGGCTGCAGTAATGTTGAGATGCCAGTAGAGAGAGCTCTAGTCTAGAAGACTGCAGTAATGTTGAGATGCCAGTAGGGAGAACTCTAGTCTAGAACACTGCAGTAATGTTGAGATGCCAGTAGGGAGACCTCTAGTCTAGAACACTGCAGTAATGTTGAGATGCCAGTAGGGAGAGCTCTAGTCTAGAACACTGCAGTAATGTTGAGATGCCAGTTGGGAGAACTCTAGTCTAGAACACTGCAGTAATGTTGAGATGCCAGTAGAGAGAGCTCTAGTCTAGAACACTGCAGTAATGTTGAGATGCCAGTAGCTGGAGCTCTAGTGTAGAACACTGCAGTAATGTTGAGATGCCAGTTGGGAGAACTCTAGTCTAGAACACTGCAGTAATGTTGAGATGCCAGTAGGGAGAACTCTAGTCTAGAACACTGCAGTAATGTTGAGATGCCAGTAGGGAGAACTCTAGTCTAGAACACTGCAGTAATGTTGAGATGCCAGTAGGGAGAGCTCTAGTCTAGAACACTGCAGTAATGTTGAGATGCCAGTAGCTGGAGAGTTCTAGTCTAGAACACTGGAACCTTCATCAGCACTTTGATGCAGATGACGAGGAGTGATGGTAACGGGTCAGATTTTAATTATTAAAAAAATATGGGCCCACTCCTTAGAATAATAAGAAATACAACCCTTTTCTGACATACTGTTAATGCATGTCAATGTCTTAACATCCTGACTAGGCTACTTTTAAATTCTTCAACCACAGTACTCACTTACAAATCAAATCAAACGTTATTAGTCACATGCGCCGAATACAACAGGTGTAGTAGACCTTACAGTGAAATTCTTACTTACAAGCCCCTAACCAACAGTTCAGTTTCAAAAAAGTACAGATAAGAATGAGATAAAAGTAACAAGTAATTAAAGAGCAACAGTAAAAAATAACAATATATACAGGGGGGTGCCGGTACACAGTCAATGTGCGGGGGCACTGGTTAGCTGAGTTAGTATGAACATGTAGGTAGAGTTATTAAAGTGACTATGCTTAGATGACAACAGAGAGTGGCAGTGGTGTGGAGAGGGGGAGGGGGGGGGGGGTAATGCAAATAGTCTGGGTAGCCATTTGACTTGATGTTCAGGAGTCTTATGGCTTGGGGGTAGAAGCTGTTAAGAAGCCTCTTGGACCTAGACTTGGCGCTCCAGTACCGCTTGCCGTGCGGTAGCAGAGAGAACAGTCTATGACTAGGGTGGCTGGAGTCGTTGACAATTTCTAGGGCCTTCCTCTGCCACTACCTGGTATAGAGGTCCTGGATGGCAGGAAGCTTGGTCCCAGTGATGTACTGGGTTGTTCGCACTACAATCTGTAGTGCCTTGCGTTCGGAGGCCGAATAGTTGCCATACCAGGCAGTGATGCAACCAGTCAGGATGCTCTCTGTGATGCAGCTGTAGAACCTTTTGAGAATCTGAGGACCCATGCCAAATCTTTTCAGTCTCCTGAGGGGGAATAGGTTTTGTCGTGCCCGCTTCACGACTGTCTTGGTGTGTTTGGACCATGTTAGTTTGTTGATGATGTGGACACCAAGGAACTTGCAGCTCTCAACCTGTTCCACTGGAGCCCTGTCGATGAGAATGGGGGTGTGCTCGGTCCTCTTTTTCCTGTAGTCCACAATCATCTCAATTGTCTTAATCACGTTGAGGGAGGGGTTGTTGTCCTGGCACCACACTGCCAGGTATCTGACCTCCTCCCTATACGCTGTCTCGTTGTTGTCGGTAATCAGGCCTACCATTGTTGTGTCATCGGCAAATTGAATGATGGTGTTGGAGTCGTACCTGGCCGTGCAGTCATAAGTGAACAGGGAGTACAGGAGGGGGCTCAGATTGCACCCGAGGGGCCCCTTTGATGAGGATCAGCGTGGCGGATGTGTTGTTACCCACCCTTACCACCTGGGGGGCGGCCCGTCAGAAAGTCCAGGATCCAGTTGCAGAGGGAGGTGTTAAGTCCCAGGGTCCTTAGCTTATTGATGATCTTTGAGGGCACTATGGTGTTGAAAGCTGAGCTGTAGTCAACTAATAGCATTCTCACATAGGTGTTCCTGGGATGATGGTATTGATGTGAGCCATGACCAGACTTTCAAAGCACTTAATGGCTACAGACGTGAGTGTTACGGGTCGGTAGTCATTTAGGCAGGTTACCTTAGTGTTCTTGGGCACAGGCACATGGTGGTCTGCTTAAAACATGTTGGTATTAGACTCGGACAGGGAGAGGTTGAAATTGTCAGTGAAGACACTTGCCAGTTGGTCAGCGCATGCTCGGAGTACACGTCCTGGTAATCCGTCTGGCCCTGGGGCCTTGTGAATGTTGACCTGTTTAAAGGTTTTTCTCACATCGGCTACGGAGAGCGTGATCACACAATCGTCCGGAACAGCTGATGCTTTCATGCATGTTTCAGTATTACTTGCCTCGAAGCGAGCATAGAAGTTATTTAGCTCTCTGGTAGGCTTGTGTAACTGAGCAGCTCTCAGCTGTGCTTCCCTTTGCATTCTGTAATGGTTTGCAAGCCCTGCCACATGCTGCGAGTGTCGGAGCCGGTGTAGTACGACTCGATCTAAGTCCTGTATTGAAGCTTTGCCTGTTTGATGGTTCGTCGGATGGCATAGCGGGAGTTCTTATAAGCTTCCGGGATAGAGTCCCATTCCCTAAAAGCGGCAGCTTTAGCCTTTAGCTCAGAGTGTATGCTGCCTGTAATCCATGGCTTCTGGTTGGGGTACGTACGGTCACTGTGGGGACGACGTCATCGATACACTAATTGATGAAGCCAATGGCAGATGTGGTGTACTCCTCAATGCCATTGGAGGAATCCCGGAACATAATCCAGTCTGTGCTAGCAAAACAGTCCTGTAGCTTAGCATCTGCTTCATCTGACAACTTTTTTATTGATCTAGTCACTGGTCGTTCCTGATTTAATTTTTCCTTGTAAGCAGGAATCAGGAGGATGGAATTATGGTCCGATTTGCCAAATGGAGGGCGAGGGAGAGCTTTGTATGCGTCTCTGTGTGTGGAGTATATGTGGTCCAGAGTTATTTTCCCTCTGGTTGCACATTTAACATGCTGATAGAAATTTGGTAAAACTGATTTAAGTTTCCTTTTGTTAAAGTCCCCAACTACGAGGAGTGCCGCCTAGGAGCGTTTTCTTGTTTGCTTATGGTGGAATACAGCTCATTCAATGCTGTCTTAGTGCCAACCTCTGTCTGAGGTGGTATGTAAACAGTTATGAAGAATACAGATGAGAACTCTCTTGGTAGGTAGTGTGGCCTACATCTTATCATGATATACTCAAACTCAGGCGAAGAATAGCCCGAGAATTCCTTAGATAAAGTGCACCAGCTGTTATTTACAAAAATACATAGTCCGCCGCCCCTTTTCTTCACTGATGCTCCTGTTTTATCCTGCCGGTACATCGTATAACCAGCCAGCTGTATGTTGATATTGTCGTCATTCAGCCACGACTCCGTGAAGCATAAGATGTTACAGTTTTAAATATCCAGTTGGTAGTTTAATCTTCCCCGTAACTCGTCCATTTCATTGTCCAACGATTGCATGTTTGCTAGCAGAATTGAGGGAAGTGGAGGTTTATTCGATTGCCTACGAATCCTCAGAAGGCAGCCCGCTCGCTGGCCTCTCCTTCTCCGCCTCCTCTTCATGCAGATCACGGGGGTCGGGCCTGTTCCTGTTTCTCTGCACTGCCAGTAAGTGTTGTTGGTTTAGATCAACTGACTCAGCATCACCTTCCTGTCATCCATAGACCTCTACAGCCTGAACCATATCAGAGTTCTTTATATGAACATTATACTGTATGTACTTCATTAACACTTTATATTCACAGAATAGTATATGAACAACATGCTACATTAGACTATATATGGACAACATGCTACATTAGACTATATATGGATAACAGGCTACATTAGACTATATATGGATAACATGCTACATTAGACTATATATGGATAACAGGCTACATTAGACTATATATGGATAACATGCTACATTAGACTATATATGGATAACAGGCTACATTAGACTATATATGGATAACATGCTACATTAGACTATATATGGATAACAGGCTACATTAGACTATATATGGATAACAGGCTACATTAGACTATATATGGATAACAGGCTACATTAGACTATATATGGATAACAGGCTATATTAGACTATATATGGATAACATGCTACATTAGACTATATATGGACAACAGGCTATATTAGACTAGAAATGGATAAGTCTACAATAGACTATATATGATATCAGGCTACATTAGACTACATATGGATAGCACGCTACATTACATATGGATAGCACGCCACATTACACTACATATGGATAACAGGCTACACTAGACTATATGGATAACAGGCTACATTAGACTATATATGGATAACAGGCTACACTAGACTATATGGATAACAGGCTACATTAGACTATAAATTAATAACAGGCTACATTAGACTATATATGGATAACAGGCTACATTAGACTATATATTAATAACAGGCTACATTAGACTATACAGTATATGGACAGCAGCAGTCAATACAGCAGGCCGTGGTGATGATGGTGATGTCTCTGCTAACTAATGCTACTACCAGTACTGTACACAAGGGTCAACAGTGTAACATAATATGATAGTGACATGTTGTAATACTACAGACATCAGTGTTTGTGTGATTAAATGTGACTTAGTCAAGTAGACAGTGTTGTGTTTCACCATTATATCTGATGTATTGTCAGTTTGTAATGTTATTAGTCCAACATTGAGGACATTATTATTAGGATGGTGCAGTAATGTTGAGATGCCAGTAGGGAGAACTCTAGTCCAGAACACTGCAGTAATGTTGATGCCAGTAGGGAGAACTCTAGTCTAGAACACTGGAACCTTCAGTACCACTTTTACACACTTCTGATGTGAGTGAAACAGTTGATTTAGCTGACGGCCCTTCAGGACCAGACTGAAGGGTTGAACAGACATGTACTAGTCCACTGAACAGACATGTACTAGTCCACTGAACAGACATGTACTAGTCCACTGAACAGACATGTACTAGTCCACTGTGTAGGATGTGTGTTTTAACTTTTCTACATCCATAACAACCAGCTCTCTAGACTTTGATACAGACTCCATGGGACTTATGGGCCGTCCCTACAGATGGTGTGTGTGTGTGTGACTTGCTGTTTATCCTCACAGCTTGGGATAGGAGCTATCATTGAACCTGGTGGTCAGTCTTTAGGCTGCTGTACAGCTTGACGGACCGTAGAGGATTGAACATTTATCCTCCTATATTTGGGGTTCTGAGAATGAAACAGCTTCAGAACAATCAATGTAGAAATATGTGTTTACAGTTCTACACATCTGTTCAATAAGTTAGTGTTGTTGTTTATAATGATGATGGTGATTACTTTATTGTATCCATTAGGAATTTATTATTGAATCATACAACATGTCATCTTAAATAGACAGATGTAGACAGACATGCAACACATCACACACATTACATACATAGTGCAGTAGACTTACAGACAGTTGTAGTGGTATTTATTAGAGAGGGGTAAAAAAAGATTTTGTTCGGGCGCCAGGCAGGTATTAACCATGCCGAAAGGAAAAGAGTAGAACAGAGAGAGTACCACTACCAGACCCACACACATCAGCAGAAGAGACTGCCTCTTCTGAGAGAAAAGAGAATATACACCCTATAAAACCCACAGCACAGTCCTTCCACAATTCTTGGTAACCCCACCAAGCATACCTCATACAATAAAAATAATGGCAGAGCAAATAAACAGCACCTTCATACAAGAAAGAACCCAGTCATCAACAGAGGATTTGCAGTAATTTGTATTCTCTTCCAGTGGAGGAGTGCAGAGGGTATGAATGTGGGGTGTTCATATACACAAAGGCCTTAAAAATGTCCACAATCTTCTCGGCCACATATCCTTAGTACACCCCACATCAACACAGTTCAAATAATAATAATTACACACACTTTAAAGCAATCTACCTTTTAACTAAAATGTCCACCCAAATACTTCTGGCAGGGCAATAATAGTCCAGCTCCAATGAACTTCACTGGGAAGTGCATTAGGAAAATAGAGTCTGTTTCAGGGTAAAGCACTGGAATGATGGAGGGAAGAGAAAGAGAGAAAGGGAACAAGAGAGATCTTAGCTGTGGTCTTCAGGCGTTACTGTCTGACTGTCCGATGGTTTGTTGGTTTGTAGGTTAAAGTTTCGCAACAATGTTGCTACTAATCCATGCGATCCATAACCAGCGCGGTCCCAAACGAAAACAACCAAGCAGTAGAGCCATCACACCGATGATTGCGTTAAATACGTTATAAACTACATACGCTGAAAACAAACAAAACCTCTGCAGCATAGCACACACAATCAAACTGTCGCGCCACCCAAGAGCTGAACGAGCTCTCTTTTATTTTCTCCTTCCTTACTGCTCATGCGCTCTTAAAGTGGCAGCGCACGGTGAAGGCTCCGTGCAGGATTTCACCACACAGTATTCACATAGACAACCATACAGCACAATACAACACAACACAATATGAGCCTGGTTCATTTTCAGTAATGAGGCCCTGTACCCCATTTACAGTTTCTATTTCAATGTATCAGGTGGAGTTATTCACCAGCTATAGAGTGAGTTGTTGTTTGTGTTTCTAAGACTGCAGGGTGGGAGATGCAACAATGGCCTTGAGAACAGCAGGAAGTGTGTTGGTGGTCTTTCTCTGGTCTGTAGCAGGTATGATCTCATTCATAATGTTTTAGTTGACCTGTATATCAATCTAAAGACATTTCTAAAAGCATAACTATTGCAATGTTAAGCTTGTGTGTTCTGTTAGGTGTCTCCACCATTAAATAGTCATACTTCACACCTCACTGAGTGATGCTTATCTCTGGTTTCCATTCACACTTCTGCACATCAGCAGCAGTAGCAGAATAAGAATGTTGTCAACCACCAGCAGAGTTGGGGTCAATTCCATCTCAATTCCACTCAATTCAGGAAGTAGACTGAAATTCCAATTCCAATTATTTCCAATGCTTTTCAATTAGGAACATTTAGAAAATGTGGAATTGGAATTTGGTTTATTTTCTGAATTGACTGGAATTTAAATGGGATTGACCCCAACCCTGGCAACCAGTGCTTTTTACTTCCATGATGTATATTGAAATGAATACTAGAATGATATAAGGGAATGTACATTTGAGTAGATGGGTCCTACAGTATAGTAGTACAGTATAGTATAGTACAGCTACACATGTTTACATGCATTTTAATGTAATATTGTATTTTCTGTTTTTTTATAGTCTTGACGTCACAAATGAAGTTCTCTCATGGTTGAGTCCTGTGACACTGTGTTTCAGGTGTTCTGGGACAAAATACTGTGATGAGTGTCTGTACCTTAAAGGGGTCATCAGTGGACATGCGCTGTCCTATTCCCAGTGTGACCCAAGTCACAGAGATAGTCTGGTATAACAAACGGTTGAATGGTAAGCCTTATGATCTGAGAAGGGACCCTAATTATGAAGGTCGTGTGGAGTACCATGGAACTACAGAGAAGGACTGCATCCAGAAAATCACAGACCTGAGACAGAGAGACATAACAACATATTACTTCAGATATAAAACAAACCAGTATTCAGAATGGACATATTCATATGGATTCCCTCTCAGTCTCACAGGTACTGAATAAATAGTAGAGTACAAGTCATTTATTACATGTTCTATGAGAACAGTGAAATGGTGGTGACTGACAGACTTCCTCCATTATTGTTTCATATCCTCTCCCTTCAGATCTAAAGGTGGAGAGGATATATGACAACAAACTGACATGTAAAACCACCTGTACTCTGACTGGTAACCCCACATACATCTGGTACAAGAATGGACAACATCTAGATGAGAGCACCTCCCCCCAATACAAAGACCCAGTCTCCAGTAACTATGTAGACAGCTTCTCCTGTGCTGTAAAAGGCCATGAGGATCTCCGCTCTCCTGCAGTGTGTGAGTGGGAGAAAAAGTGTTGATTAAAACTCAGTGTTTCACTCTAGCAAAACCAACAGCTCAAATGGTTATGATTTTTACTGAAACGACTTGAAATGAACAGTTTACTTCTTTACTTTGCACCTAAAGAAACAAGACATGAAAAGTTAAAACTATTAACAGAGAGCCTCTTTATGTTTCAGGTGCTCAGGGTCACAACTGCTGGAGAGTGACTTACACCAAGAGGAGAATCTGTGTCTTGAAGGGCTCCAAAGTGGACATATCCTGCTCTTACACTCATCCCACTAGTTACATAGAACAAGGTTCATTCTGGTTTACACAGAAACACCCTGTAGATCTCAGTTCATATCCAGAGTATGCAGGTCGTGTGGAGTACAATAGAAACACAGAGAACCACCACACCATGACAATAACACACCTGACAGAGAAGGACTCTGCTGAATACAAATTCAGATTAACAACAACAGATGAGGGGAGATTTTCTGGCCTTCCTGGTGTGATGTTGACTGTCACAGATAATAGTCCACCTACAGTTAGTACTGTAATAGGACAAGTCTAATCACATGACAAGTCTGTCTGGAGTCAAATATGACTGATGTTTCCTCTTAGATATCCTGTTGGAGATGGATCCTACGTCTGTGTCTGAGGGGGAGAGAGTCACACTGAGATGTAGAACCCATTGTACAGTCGCTCTCAACCCCACCTACATCTGGTACAAGAACGGACAACGTCTAAACAACCCAATCACCAGTTATAACAGTCTGATCCTAGACCCAGTCACCAGTTATAACAGCCTGATCCTAGACCCAGTCACCAGTTATAACAGCCTGATCCTAGACCCAGTCACCAGTTATAACAGCCTGATCCTAGACCCAGTCACCAGTTATAACAGCCTGATCCTAGACCCAGTCACCAGTTATAACAGTCTGATCCTAGACCCAGTCATCAGTTATAACAGCCTGATCCTAGACCCAGTCAGCAGTGAGGATGCAGGGAACTACTCCTGTGCTGTAAAAGGCTTAGAGAGAATCCTCTCTCCAGAAGAGACTCTCACTGTCAGATGTGAGTACATGGGGTGTTGATATGTCTACAGTGAAAGTCATTGATATCATCTCTCTAATACATGGTTCTACAAGTCAGTGTAATATACTAATCTATATTAATTTACATCATCTCTGTAATACATGGTTCTACATGTCAGTGTAATATACTAATCTATACTAATTTACATCATCTCTGTAATACATGGTTCTACATGTCAGTGTAATATACTAATCTATACTAATTTACATCATCTCTGTAATACATGGTTCTACATGTCAGTGTAACATACTAATCTATACTAATTTACATCATCTCTGTATTACATGGTTCTACAAGTCAGTGTAACACACTAATCTATACTAATTTACATCATCCCTGTAATAAATGGTTCTACATGTCAGTGTAATATACTAATCTATACTAATTTACATCATCTCTGTATTACATGGTTCTACATGTCAGTGTAACATACTAATCTATACTAATTTACATCATCTCTGTATTACATGGTTCTACATGTCAGTGTAATATAGTAATCTATACTAATTTACATCATCTCTGTAATACATGGTTCTACATGTCAGTGTAATATACTAATCTATACTAATTTACATCATCTCTGTAATACATGGTTCTACATGTCAGTGTAATATACTAATCTATACTAATTTACATCATCTCTGTAATACATGGTCCTACATGTCAGTATAATATACTAATCTATACTAATTTACATAATCTCTTGGTGTCTTACATGTTATATGAGTTGTTATTTTTTCTGTCATCTTCAACACCAGATGGTCCAAGGAACACCTCAGTGTCAGTCAGTCCCTCTGGTGAAATAGTGGAGGGCAGTTCAGTGACTCTGACCTGCAGCAGTGATGCCAACCCACCTGTGGACAAATACACCTGGTACAAGAAGAATGGAGGTCACTATCAGTTATACTATGTGAACACAGGACCACATCTTGTCTTCAACCATATCCAGTCATCTGACACTGGAGAGTACTACTGTGAGGCCTGGACTGGGATTAAAACAGAGAGGTCTGAGTCAATCAACATTGATGTGAAATGTGAGTAAAGTACAGCTCAGTGTCACATGTGTTCCTGTTCATGTTTTGTGTAAGTGGATTCTTATTTTTGATAGTCTGGCTTCACATATTTTGATATATGTCATGTGAGGTTGTAATTGCACCTTTATAATCCTCTGACGAATTCTCCTTTACCAGACGCTCCAAGGAACACCTCAGTGTCAGTCAGTCCCTCTGGTGAAATAGTGGAGGGCAGTTCAGTGACTCTGACCTGCAGCAGTGATGCCAACCCACCTGTGGACAAATACACCTGGTACAAGAAGAACGTAACCTCAGCAAAAGCATCAGGACAGAGTTACAGCATCACTAACATCATCTCTGAGGACAGAGGAGAATACTACTGTGAGGCAGAGAATAAATATGGACGTCTCAACTCTTCTTCTGCGTCTGTGGACGTTCAGTGTAAATACACCTAAACTTGTCTTTTGATCAGAGGATCACATTTAAATTCATATTTCAATCACAAGAAAAACACTATTTAATACACTGTTGTTACATATTGTCCACCAGATGGTCCAAAGAACACCTCAGTATCAGTCAGTCCCTCTGGTGAAATAGTGGAGGGCAGTTCAGTGACTCTGACCTGCAGCAGTGATGCCAACCCACCTGTGGACAAATACACCTGGTACAAGAAGAACGTAACCTCAGCAAAAGCATCAGGACAGAGTTACAGCATCACTAACATCATCTCTGAGGACAGAGGAGAATATTACTGTGAGGCCCAGAATGGAAGAGGATCTATGAACTCTACAGCTCTGATGATCATTGTAGCAGGTAAAGTTTCATCTTTAATACCTCAATAGAAAATTACTTTTCAAGATATATCTTAATAATTATACTTTGGATTATTACACTTTTGTTTATAACTACAGGTAGGGTTATAAAATCCTCAAGTATTAACAAATATTATACTGATATTCTATTTCATTATTATAATAATATTCAGTTCATTAGAACATGCTGTGTACTCAAATTCTATACTTTATTTTAGGGAAACAGACCTCAGCTGTTCCTGCAGCTGTACGAATCACAGTGGTTGTTCTGGTTCTCATCCTCTGTCTCTCTGGACTCATGTGTTTCAGGTGAGTTTTTCTGTTGTTTAGTATTTCACTTAAGATGAATGAATTAATTAATCCATTCACTCATTCATTCATTCATTCATAAAACAGGAAGAAGGCCTCCAAATCCCCCTCTGTCACAAGAGTCATAGCAGACCATGGACAGGTGAGTCTGTTGGAATCAGAAGATGACTGTGATGACTGTCTATGCTTAGTGGGACACTCCACTCCTCATTTGTCTGTCCTCTCTCTCCATCAGGGAGACTCTAGTCCAGGTAATGACAACATCTCAGACATGGCCATGATCCCTACTGCAGCACAGACAGCGGCCACAGACGACCAGGATGATGTTCACTACGCCAGCGTCCACTTCTCTCGCTCCAAAAACCAGGAAGTGCCTCTGTACTCCACCGTCCAGCTGCCTCAGCCCCAGAAAGAGGATGAGGATGTCCAGTACGCTGCTCTGAAATTCAACCTCCCAGTGCTGCCACCCGGAGAGAATATTCTGCATTAAGGTCATTCATATGCTGCAGTTTATTGTAGGAGATGTCATCAATAAGCAAACCAGTTGACCCTTAGTGACCACTATGAACCCAAACTATGAACCCAACAATGGACATCTCAGGACAGTTACTATAACATGTCTATAATGAGGGAGTGATGTGATGATGGTTTTGAGGAACCATCATCACATGTTCCAAATGGCACCCTATTCCCTATTTAGTGCACTACTTTAGACAGAGCCCTATAGCGTCCCACCATTTGGGATGCTGTCTTTGTTTCATTTCTGTTTCTCTCTCTTCAGCAGCACAAGCAGCTGAGGAGGACTCCTCTGTTCTCTACAGTACAGTCAACAAACCCAGAACCAAGAAGACCTGAACACAACAAACCCAGAACCAAGAAGACCTGAACACAACAAACCCAGAACCAAGAAGACCTGAACACAACATCCCCAGAAAGAAGAAGACCTGAACACAACAAACCCAGAAAGAAGAAGACCTGAACACAACAAGTTTGACAAAAACCTTGTATATCTTGACCTGTATATTTAAACTAAGTGACAGAAGGCCTGTGGAGGTGTGGAATATTGACCATAATAAACTGGGTGGTTTGAGCCTTGAATGCTGATTAGCTGAAAGGCGTGGTATACCAGACCGTATACCATGGGTATTTAAATTTGTATTTACTGGTCTAAGTACATTGGTAACCAGTTTAAAATAATGCACCTCGGGGTTTGTGGTATGTGGCCAATATACCACGGCTGCATCAAAGCACTCCGCGTTGTGCATAAGAACATCCCTTAACGGTAGTATATTGGCCATATACCACACCTCCTCTGGCCTTATTGCTTGAGTTTATCATGGCATTTAAATTGGTTAACAACATAAATAGAACAGTAAACAATTATTTTTACGTCATACCCGTGGTATATTGTCTGATATACAGTATAGACTTCTGAAATTCTGTTTCAGCCAATCAGCATCCAGGACCCAAACTACCCAGTTTATAATAGTATATAGTAATATATGCCATCTAGTAGACACTTTTATCCAAATTCACTGTCATTACAGTCATGTTTGAATACATTTGTTGTATGTGAAGTCCCAGCAGGAATTGAACCAATGCGTCATGCTGTACCAATGGAGCCACAGGACTACTGTATTCACACTTAGAGTAGGAGTTCTGATCTAGGGTCAGTTATGACTTTGAAACAATGATGAATAAGAAAAGGACCTTAACATTTTGAAAATATATTTTTAAGTTGAAAAATATTGTATTTCTGACCTAGGCAACCTTGAGTTGCAGTTGTTACAGTGCATTCGGAAGGTATTCAGACCTCTTGACTTTTTCCACAATTGGTGATGTTTCAAACTTGATTGATGAAATTTGATGAAATTGTTTTCTTTCCTCATCAATCTCCACACAAAACCCAATAATGATAAAGCAAAAAAGGGTTTTAGAAATTTTGCGAATGTATAAAAACAAAAAACTGCAATATCAAATTTACATAAATATTCAGACCCTTTAATCAGTACTTTGTCGAAGCACCTTTGGTAGCGATTACAGCCTCGAGTCTTCTTGGGTGTGACGCTACAAGCTTGACACACCAGTATTTGGGGAGTTTCTCCCATTCTTATCTGCAGATTCTCTCAAGCTTGGTCACGTTGGATGGGGAGAGTCGCTGCACACATATTTTCAGGTCTCTCCAGAGATGTCCGATCATGTTCATGTCCGGGCTCTGGCTGGGCCACTCAAGGACATCGAGATTTCTCCCGAAGCCACTCCTGCGTTGTCTTGGCTGTGTGCTTAGGGTCCTTGTCCTATTGGAAGGTTGAACCTTCGCCCCAGTCTGAGGTCCTGAGCCCTTTGGAGCTGGTTTTTATCAATGATCTCGGTTCATCTGCTCCGTTCATCTTTCCCTCGATCCTGGCTAGTCTCCCAGTCCCTGCCGCTGAAAAACATCCCCACAGCATGATGCTGCCACTGCCATGCTTCACCTTTGGGATGGTGCCAGGTTTCCTCCAGACGTGATGCTTGGCATTCAGGCCAAAGAGTTCAATCTTGGTTTCATCAGACCAGATAATCTTGTTTCTCATGGTCTGAGAGTCTTTAGGTGCCTTTTGGCAAACTCCAAGCAGGCTTTCATGTGCCATTTACTGAGGAGTGGCTTCCGTCTGGCCACTCTATCATAAAGGCCTGATTGGTGGAGTGCTGCAGAGATGGCTGTCCTTTTCGAAGGCTCTCCCATCTCCAAAGAGGAACTCTGGAGCTCTGTCAGAGTGACCATCGGGTTCTTGGTCACCTCGCTGACCAAGGCTCTTCTGGGGCCAGCTCTAGGAAGAGTCTTGGTGGTTCCAAACTTCTTCTATTTAAGATTGATGGAGGCCACTGTGTTCTTGGACCTTCAAAAATGCAGAAATGTTTTGGTACCCTTCCCCAGATCAGTGCCTCATCACAATCCTGTCTCGGAGTTCTAGAGACAAATCCTTCGACCTCATGATTTTTGCTCTGACGTGCACTGTCAACTGTGGGACCCTATATAGATGGGTGTGTTCCTTTCCAAATCATGTCCAATCAATTGAATTTACCACAGGTGAACTCCAATCAAGTTGTAGAAGCATCTAAAGGATGATTCATTGAAACAGGATGCAGCTGATTTCAATATCGAGTCTCAAAGCAAAATGTCTGCAGACCTTTCTAAAAACCTGTTTTTGTTTTGTCATTATGGGAATAGAATGGTATATTTGTATTTAATCTATTTTAAAATAAGGCTGTAACGTAACTACATTTTTTTTAAAGTCAAGGGGTCTGAATACTTTCCCAATGCATTGTATATAATTATATATATTTTATGTGTTTCTGAAACAATCATCAAACTTGGGAGACTTTTGCTTCAACGTCCAGGAAAGAGTTCTGCTTGATGCACCGTTTCTTAATGCTTTTATCAAATGTTTGTTTTTGTAAACTGTGTTGTGACATTCTTTTAAATAAACTTTTAAAAATTAACTTCATTGTCATTGTTTTTACCTTGTTATAACAGTGGAGAGAAAATGGAACGCTTTCAAAATCACAACTCTTGTACTTTACAGTACATACAGTAATTACAAATAAGACATTTACATTAGTTTGTATAGCAATAGTGGTTTATTCACCTTTATCATCATCATCATCATCATCATGTCTGTACAAAATATACACAGACACTTTCAGAAGGAGAAATGTCCAGCACCTAGACACACAACCAGTTACATCAAATATTACTTATTGTCATTTTTAAAACACACAGACACAATATGACATAACATGGATGTTTGGAGTGTGGAGGGTAATTCAGTCAGCAAGGGCATTCCATTCCAGAACACTGAGAGATGGAACATTCTGGAATGTTGATGATTGATAATAATACATCTCACAGTTAACAAGTTCAGACCAGGCAGTGAGATTATTGCCTGATAGAAGAACAACAGTCCACCATTTTGTCCAAATAGTAGTTAGAGAATACATTACATCATTGTTAAGTGAGAATGTGATGTCACATAGAATGAGTGCTATGGTCTCCAACATGGCTCTTGACCCCCTAACTGTTGACCAACCTTCCCAGGTAGGTTCTCTCTCTTTGGGAACAGAGAGGGCCTAGGGGTGGAGGGGAGAGTGGAGATCCCATGGAGAGATACCTTTTACGTCCCTGACAGCAACAGCAGTGTTTTGGGATAGAGCTAGGGGTAGGGGCAGTGGGGGTAAATATGTGTGTCCCTTCTGTTAGGCCACACCCACAGGGAGTGTCAGTAAATGACGTTGTTGAACAGATGCATGGACTACATGATGTTCTAGTCCTGGACGGGAGGCAGGAAGGGACAAAAAGCACAAAGGATAAGAAGCAGTTGGAGAGAAGGTTTAATAGAATAACAGAAGCAGGTCCTTAAAGTAACTGTCCAATGAACATCTCACTTTTAAAACCTGATATTAAAGTACATATTATACACTATATACTGTATGTATACACACAATAAAATATCCTGTTGTCAAAATATAGTCTAATGTAGCATGTTATCCATATATAGTCTAATGTAGCCTGTTATCTATATATAGTCTAATGTAGCCTGTTATCCATATATAGTCTAATGTAGCCTGTTATACATATATTGTCTAATGTAACCTGTTATCCATATATCGTCTAATGTAGCCTGTTATCCATGCACAGACAAAAAAAAAAATACTTTTACCCCCCAATTTCATGCTTTCCAATTGGTAGTTACAATCTTGTCTCATCGCTGCAACTCCCGTACGGACTCGGGAGAGGCGAAGGATCTCTAGTGGCACAGCTAGTAACTGTGATGCAGTGCCTTAGACCACAGCGCCACTCAGGAGTCCCGGACCACGTTGCTCCTGATGTGTTTAATGATGATTTACTTTGTATTGCTGTCAGACATTATTCCACATTTTATATTACGTAATACCGTATTGTTCAGTGTCATGATATTGCTTGTTAGATTATTTAAAAAATCATTATTACATATTTAGATACATTAAAGATTTTTACATTTGCAGTTTTTACAGTGTGGCTCAGTGTCAATACAGGATAAACATCATATCAGCATCATTTGTAAATAATAAAAAAAATGGACAATACATACATTAATGAATTATTAATACATTGATTCATGGCTATTTCCAATTTGATATTATTTCTTGTATTTCTGCCTATTGGACACATGATGGCGCCATTGAAATACGTAGCCAATGAGTGTCTAGGCTAAAGGCTAGTCAGACCTACTACATTACTGTCAGGAGACAAACTGTCATAGATCAACACCAAGCACTGTTCATTACCACCCACACCCACACACACACACACACACACACACACACACACACACACACACACACACACACACACACACACACACACACACACACACACACACACACAGACAGTGTCTAACTGTCCGTATGTTCCTCCTCTCTCAGATGTATATCGTCTGCAGACTGTTCGATGGTCTGTACATAAAGACACGCCCGCTCAGCCACCTCACAGCCAATCAGGAAGCAGGTTTATGAGAGAAGATAGAAAAGGTGAGCCTGCCAGAGCCGAATTATGGTCCACAATCCTCCACCTTTATCCCCGAGTGCGGACTTGCCTTGCACCAGAGTTTCCATCATTGGGTGGAGAATTGGGACGCAGCCTCTGATTGTAAGGTTGTGATTGTAACTAAGAAAGGAGTAGTACTTTGATCATTCTTCACCATGTTGCCATGGCAGCCAGTGATTGTAATACCTGTGTTTTGTTTACACCGTAAAAGACAGAACATTTGATTTGAGTAATGGTGTAGTTGTTAACAGAGGCAGTGTTAACTGAGTTGTCTCATTTCAGGTGGAGAGTTCAGACCCTGTAATGAGGAAGAGAGTCTCACTAACAGGTGACTTTAACACAATTGTCTCAGAATGATTATATCTATTCACTGAAATGACCCCAGTTTAACACTGTATGTGTGTGTTCTCCTCCAGAGAAGGGTATTCAGCTGTTTAAGCAGCCAGTACTCTCAGGCTGTGGACATGTTCTCTGAGACAATCCACTGTAACCCCAAAGACCACAGATACACAACACCTTAAAGCTTGACCTCTAACCTATGACCCCACACACAACAGGTACACAACATAAACTACCACTATACTCCCATCAAACACTCTCTCTCTTTCGCTCTCTGTCACTCTCTCGCTCCCTCTCTTTCCATCTCTCCCCTCTCTCTCTCTCTTCCTTTTCGCTCTCTCTCTCTGTCTCTCTCTCTCTGTCTCTCTCTCGCTCTACAGGTGTTTGGAGAACTACTCCTCTGACTTATCAGATGACTTATCAGTCATCCGCCACCGCGGACAGGTGCCCACCCAGACCCTCCCCTATAGGTTCAGGTTTTGCGGCCGGAGTCCGCACCTTGGGGGGGGGGGGGGGGGGGGGGGGGGGTTACTAACACGTTCTGACCAGATAGTTATTTTGTATTTTCTTTGTTTTAGTGTGGTCAGGGCGTGAGTTGGGTGGGTATGATCTATGTTTTCTGTTTCTATGTGGGGTTTCTCATTTGGCCTGATATGGTTCTCAATCAGAGGCAGGTGTTAGTCATTGTCTCTGATTGGGAACCATATTTAGGTAGCCTGTGTTCTATTGTGTTTTGTGGGTGGTTGTCTTCAGTCTTTGTGTGTCTGCACCAGATAGAACTGTTTCGTTTTTCACGTTTGTTGTTTTTCACGTTTGTTGTTTTTGTATTTGTAGTGTTCAGTTTTGGATTTATTAAAATAAGATGAACACTAACCACGCTGCGCTTTGGTCCTCTCCTTCTTCCACCGAAGAAAATCATTACAGTCACTGAGATCTTCAGTAAGGCAATTCTACTGCCAATGTTTGTTTATGGAGATTGCTCAATTTTCTACATCTGTCAGCAACGGGTGTGTTATAGACTATTCCACTAATCTGAAGGTGTGTTCACATACTTTTGAATATATATTGTCCTGAACTTTGTTATATCTCCTAGATAGAGGACAGTCACTACAAAACCTTAGTTCTTAATATAAATTTTTTCACTGTCTTTCTTTGCCATTTATGAATGTGTTATTCAATGTGTTTATATGGGCTATAGCAGTAAAGGACAAATTCAATATTTTATCAAATAATTTTTAAGTATTACACTTTTTAACCTAAAGGGGTACTATAATTCAAAATCAAATAGCTAAATGATCCATGGTATGACCACCTTAAAACAATTCCATATGTCAGCTAGTAGAACCCCCCAAACGGCTCAGACTTTTAGATGTTCAGAAACCCAGTGTCAGAGGGAGCAATGTCCAGCACCTAAACACACAAATCACATCCAATTGTATTAGTCACATGCTCCAAGTACAACAGGTGTAGACCTTACTGTGAAATAGTTACTGACAAGCCCTTAACTAACAATGCAGTTGTTTTTATGTAAGAAAATAATAAATAAAAAATATTATAAAATTGCTACAAAAAAAAGATCACACAATAAAATAACAATATCGAAGCAGTAATAACCAATTACATAAAAGATTATTCATTGTCATTTAAAAAAACACGCATCATGCAGACACAATAGGACAATAATCCCAGACAGACAGACAGACTTAGTTATATGCATGTCAGGGTTCACTTTGGGTCCATTGCTCTGAAGATCAGTGAGCTGAAGACATCTCTTTCACACAAGCACACACTGGAAACTCAGAGCAGCTTGCCTTGGCCTTGGCATAATGACAGCTCACTGTTGTCTGTTGTTTCTAGTTAGCTAATGTTGATAGCTAAATGTTAGCTTACTAGTTAGCTCACAAGCTAAGTATGGGGTCTTGCTGTAATTCAGTGGCAGCGCATCGTATTGTTCACAATCCAGTCCATTCAGAGTAGCTGTGTGATGCACAAAATTGCTTGCTTATCGCTGAATAACAGCAGCTTCATGTAGCTAACACGCTAACACGCTAGCTGAGATCACTCACGGCATCCGGTTTGGAGCGAGCGGTCGCATTTGCATTCGCTCTGCAGGTAGTATAACTTTTCATTTCATTTTCATTACATTTCATTACATTTCATTATAGTACAACGGTTTAATTTGTCTAACCTTAGCAATTTCTTCTTAGCTAGCTACTTAGCCGTCTGTGTATAAAAGATAATTGCGTAATTATCGTATTCCGTCGTCTATCGTAGTCCACACTTATCTGCCCAGCAGCTAGCAAACGTCCACCGAATAGTAGTATAAACTTTTCATTACATTTCATTATAGTACAACGGTCTGATTTTCATTTTCACTACAGTACAACGGTTTGATTTGTTTGATCTTAGCTAGCTACATAGCCGTCTTTGCATCAAACATAATTGTGTAGTTATTGAGGTTCGCCAGCCAGCTATTTTCGCCCTAACGTAACGCAACGTAGCAAACACTGCTAGCTAGCCAGCTTGCCACCGAATAGCAGCATTGTAGAAACGAGTGCATTACAACGGAACGACTTGATCAGTGTAGTGTTGGCTGACTACACAGTTGTCTTTGCTATCTTTGATTTGTATTTGTTCGATCTTAGCTAGCTACTTAGCTGGCTCCATAGCCGTCTTTGTATCGGTGATACTTGTGTAGTTATCAAGGTTCGCTGAGGTTCGCTAGCCAGGTATTCTCGCCCTAACGTAACGTAACGTAGTCAACCCTGCTAACTAGCCAGCTAGCCACCGATTAGCAGCACGGTAGAAACGATTACATTACAACGGAACGACTTGACTTGTGTAGTGTTAGCTAGCTACATAGTTTTCTTTGCTATCTTTTTATCTAAGATAATTGTGTAGCTTTGAGTAATTATCGGTTAGCTAGCCAGCTATTTTTCGCCTGCCGCGCTGCCGTCCTCCTACCTAGCCAACACTGCTAGCTAGCCAACTTCTACCGAATAGCAGCACTGTAGAAACTTACACTACAACGGGACGACTTGATTAGCGTAGTGTTAGCTAGTTGTCTTTGCTGTCCTTGTATCCATGATAATTGTGTAGTTTAGAGAAATTTAGTGAAATTGTCGAGGTTACCTAGCCAGCTTCACTTTCAACAACGTAGCCACTGCTAGCCAGGCTACTTCACCAGCCAGCAGTACTATATCATTTTAGTCAATAAGATCTTGTATTTTATTTTTATCTTTTTGCAACGTAAGCTTAACTTTCTGAACATTCGAGACGTGTAGCCCACTTGTCATTCTAATCTCCATTGCATTAGCGTAGCCTCTTCTGTAGCCTGTCAACCATGTGTCTGTCTATCCCTGTTCTCTCCTCTCTGCACAGACCATACAAACGCTTCACACCGCGTGGCCGCGCCCACCCTAACCTGGTGGTCCCAGCCCGCACGACCCACGTGGAGTTCCAGGTCTCCGGTGGCCTCTGGAACTGCCGATCTGCGGCCAACAAGGCAGAGCTCATCTCAGCCTATGCGTCCCTCCAGTCCCTCGACTTCCTGGCACTGACGGAAACATGGCTCACCACAGATAACACTGCTACTCCTACTGCTCTCTCTTCGTCTGCCCATGTGTTCTCGCACACCCCGAGACCTTCTGGTCAGCGGGGTGGTGGCACCGGGATCCTCATCTCTCCCAAGTGGTCATTCTCTCTTTCTCCCCTTACCCATCTGTCTATCGCCTCCTTTGAATTCCATGCTGTCACAGTTACCAGCCCTTTCAAGCTTAACATCCTTATCATTTATCGCCCTCCAGGTTCCCTTGGAGAGTTCATCAATGAGCTTGATGCCTTGATAAGCTCCTTTCCTGAGGACGGCTCACCTCTCACAGTTCTGGGTGACTTTAACCTCCCCATGTCTACCTTTGACTCATTCCTCTCTGCCTCCTTCTTCCCACTCCTCTCCTCTTTTGACCTCACCCTCTCACCTTCCCCCCCTACTCACAAGGCTGGCAATACGCTTGACCTCATCTTTACTAGATGCTGTTCTTCCACTAACCTCATTGCAACTCCCCTCCAAGTCTCCGACCACTACCTTGTATCCTTTTCCCTCTCGCTCTCATCCAACACTTCCCACACTGCCCCTACTCGGATGGTATCGCGCCGTCCCAACCTCCGCTCTCTCTCCCCCGCTACTCTCTCCTCTTCCATCCTATCATCTCTTCCCTCTGCCCAAACCTTCTCCAACCTATCTCCTGATTCTGCCTCCTCAACCCTCCTCTCCTCCCTTTCTGCATCCTTTGACTCTCTATGTCCCCTATCCTCCAGGCCGGCTCGGTCCTCCCCTCCCGCTCCGTGGCTCGACGACTCATTGCGAGCTCACAGAACAGGGCTCCGGGCAGCCGAGCGGAAATGGAGGAAAACTCGCCTCCCTGCGGACCTGGCATCCTTTCACTCCCTCCTCTCTACATTTTCCTCTTCTGTCTCTGCTGCTAAAGCCACTTTCTACCACTCTAAATTCCAAGCATCTGCCTCTAACCCTAGGAAGCTCTTTGCCACCTTCTCCTCCCTCCTGAATCCTCCTCCCCCTCCCCCCCCCTCCTCCCTCTCTGCAGACGACTTCGTCAACCATTTTGAAAAGAAGGTCGACGACATCCGATCCTCGTTTGCTAAGTCAAACGACACCGCTGGTTCTGCTCACACTGCCCAACCCTGTGCTTTGACCTCTTTCTCCCCTCTCTCTCCAGATGAAATCTCGCGTCTTGTGACGGCCGGCCGCCCAACAACCTGCCCGCTTGACCCTATCCCCTCCTCTCTCCTCCAGACCATTTCCGGAGACCTTCTACCTTACCTCACCTCGCTCATCAACTCATCCTTGACCGCTGGCTACGTCCCTTCCGTCTTCAAGAGAGCGAGAGTTGCACCCCTTCTGAAAAAACCTACACTCGATCCCTCCGATGTCAACAACTACAGACCAGTATCCCTTCTTTCTTTTCTCTCCAAAACTCTTGAACGTGCCGTCCTTGGCCAGCTCTCCTGCTATCTCTCTCAGAATGACCTTCTTGATCCAAATCAGTCAGGTTTCAAGACTAGTCACTCAACTGAGACTGCTCTTCTCTGTATCACGGAGGCGCTCCGCACTGCTAAAGCTAACTCTCTCTCCTCTGCTCTCATCCTTCTAGACCTATCGGCTGCCTTCGATACTGTGAACCATCAGATCCTCCTCTCCACCCTCTCCGAGTTGGGCATCTCCGGCGCGGCCCACGCTTGGATTGCGTCCTACCTGACAGGTCGCTCCTACCAGGTGGCGTGGCGAGAATCTGTCTCCTCACCACGCGCTCTCACCACTGGTGTCCCCCAGGGCTCTGTTCTAGGCCCTCTCCTATTCTCGCTATACACCAAGTCACTTGGCTCTGTCATAACCTCACATGGTCTCTCCTATCATTGCTATGCAGACGACACACAATTAATCTTCTCCTTTCCCCCTTCTGATGACCAGGTGGCGAATCGCATCTCTGCATGTCTGGCAGACATATCAGTGTGGATGACGGATCACCACCTCAAGCTGAACCTCGGCAAGACGGAGCTGCTCTTCCTCCCGGGGAAGGACTGTCCGTTCCATGATCTCGCCATCACGGTTGACAACTCCATTGTGTCCTCCTCCCAGAGCGCTAAGAACCTTGGCGTGATCCTGGACAACACCCTGTCGTTCTCCACCAACATCAAGGCGGTGGCCCGTTCCTGTAGGTTCATGCTCTACAACATCCGCAGAGTACGACCCTGCCTCACACAGGAAGCGGCGCAGGTCCTAATCCAGGCACTTGTCATCTCCCGTCTGGATTACTGCAACTCGCTGTTGGCTGGGCTCCCTGCCTGTGCCATTAAACCCCTACAACTCATCCAGAACGCCGCAGCCCGGCTGGTGTTCAACCTTCCCAAGTTCTCTCACGTCACCCCGCTCCTCCGCTCTCTCCACTGGCTTCCAGTTGAAGCTCGCATCCGCTACAAGACCATGGTGCTTGCCTACGGAGCTGTGAGGGGAACGGCACCTCAGTACCTTCAGGCTCTGATCAGGCCCTACACCCAAACAAGGGCACTGCGTTCATCCACCTCTGGCCTGCTCGCCTCCCTACCACTGAGGAAGTACAGTTCCCGCTCAGCCCAGTCAAAACTGTTCGCTGCTCTGGCACCCCAATGGTGGAACAAACTCCCTCACGACGCCAGGACAGCGGAGTCAATCACCACCTTCCGGAGACACCTGAAACCCCACCTCTTCAAGGAATACCTAGGATAAAGCAATCCTTCTGCCCCCCCCCCCCCCCCCCCCCTTAAAAGATCTAGATGCACTATTGTAAAGTGGCTGTTCCACTGGATGTCATAAGGTGAATGCACCAATTTGTAAGTCGCTCTGGATAAGAGCGTCTGCTAAATGACTTAAATGTAAATGTAAATGTAATCACTAATTTGCTCAATTCAAACGCCAGTTCAACATAATTCTGAATAACAGTATTTTTACGTGCGTGCCTGGTTTACTCTATATACATTTTTTACATTTTCTTCCTTAAATTTTGTATATTTTCATCGGACTAGTAGGGACATGTGAAGCCTGGAAGCTGCAGTAATGTTGAGATGTCAGTAGGGAGAGCTCTAGTCTAGAACACTGGTACCAATGATACTCCCATTTCATCTGTTCTGGAACCTTCAGTACCAGCTGATGAGGAGTGATGGGAATCGGTCACATTTTGCCTCTTGTAAAACATGTAGGTCCACTCCTCAAATAAAGAAATGTAACTACAGTATGCTGACTTTAGACCATTTTCTATTTAGATACAGTAACATCCTTTATGTGACATGCTGTTGCTGCATGTTAATGCCCTGACTAGGCTACTTTTAAAACGTGTCAACCACAGAACTCACACTTAGGCTTTGCCTGCTTCTACTAATACTTAAAGTAGACTACTTCTTGTTTCCACGCAGTGACAGTACGTTGACTCACTGTACAAGACCTCTCCCCTTCACTTCACTCTGTAAGTACACTGGACGATATCCTGGAATATAGTTTTAGTTTTAAAGTTTTTAGCCAAACATCACATGACTTACTGTATCTTTGTACTTGTTGGTTCATTTTGAAATGTGTTTTGGTTGTTACATCAGGGCCTGTTTTCATAAAGTGTCTCAGATGGTCCGTATAATTATGATCTAAAAGGCTAAACTGATCCCAGATCAGCTCTCCTACTCTAAAACACTTTGTGAATACTGACCCTTGAGTGTGGTTTCATGTGTTTAGTTTTGTTCAGTTTATTCATTTACATGTTTAAAATATGGTCAGTAGAGTTTGCCAGTAATACCCAGATCTCCATTCAATAGGAACATGTTCACTGTCAAAGTATAACAGGGTCAAGTATAACTGTGTGTGTGTGTGTGTGTGTGTGTGTTATGTGTCTGTTTGTGTGTGTGTGTGAGGGTAAATGTATTTTTACATCTTAATCTGATTATTAGATATACAGTCACGACCAAAATATTGTCACCCTTGACAAATACTGAGCTATATTGTGTGCTACAAAAGACAGGATGTACGTTGTACATGTGGTTTCACATGTAAGACTTGTGCATGCTATTTTAAGAGCTCTGAGTGCAATAGATTGTTGTGGAGACATTTTGAAAATGGCCCTAAAGTAAGAGTGAGAGAGATTGAGTGGATGCTTCGAAAGAGCTTAGGAGTAGTATTAACATGAGACACAGTGATGGTGGGTTGTGTTTAGGAGTAGTATTAACATGAGACAGTGATGGTGGGTTGTGTATAGGAGTAGTATTAACATGAGATACAGTGATGGTGGGTTGTGTTTAGGAGTAGTATTAACATGAGACACAGTGAGAGACACAGTGAGAAACATTAGACTATACAGAACATGTTCCTCTGTAACTCAGTTGGTAGAACATGGCACCTGCAAAGTAATGGGTTTGGTTATCAGGATCACCCATATGTAAAATATATTGACACAGGACTGTATATTGATTTTTGATTGTTGAGTCGACTAAACTGCATAATTTATGGACAGCAGACTACTACAGTAGACTTCACGGTAAATACAGGAGGCTATGGTGATGTTCACTGGATTATCTGCTAGCTAAAGCTACTAAAAGTACTGTACAGCAGAGGAGGCTGGTGGGCGGAGATATAGGAGGATGGACTCATTGTAATGGCTGGAATGAATGGAACACTATCCATTAATTTTATTCCTATTACTGCCAAAGGAATGAGGACTTAATGAGGACTAGAGGCTGCAGTGTTGAGATGCCAGTAGGTGGAGCTCTAGTCTAGAACACTGAACCTTCAGTACCACTTTGATGCAGCTGATGAGGAGTGATGGGAACGGGTCATATTTATCCTCTTTATAAAATGTAGGCCTACTCCTCAAATATACAAATGCAACGATTTTCTGACATGTTGTTTATGCACGTTAATGTCTTATTAACATCCTGACTAGGCTACTTTTAAAATGTGTCAACCCCAGAACTCTCACTTACAGTAGGATACTTCCTGTTTCTCTGCACTGCCAGTAAGTGTTGTTGGTTTAGATGAACTGACTCAGCATCACCTTCCTGTTAACCAGGGTAGGGAGAAGTGTTGACATCTATACTGTGTAGGAGGTGTGTTTTAACTTTCTACATCCATAACAACCAGCTCTCTAGACTTTGATACAGACTCCATAAACCTCATATACGCATCTAGCAGACACTTTAATCCAAAGTCATTCACTCAGTCATTACAGTCATGGGTGCATCAATCCTTCATATGGGAAGTCCCAGCAGGAATAGAACCTGTGAGTCATGCTGTACCAACTGAGTCAGACAGGACTACTGTGTTCACACTTAGAGTAGGAGTGCTGATCTAGGGTCAGTTCTGCCTTTTAAACTATGATGAATAAGAAATGTAAATATTTATTAAGTAACAATTTTTTTCTAATATTTTTAAAGATACAGCAAACTCGGAATCTGATTACAAGAACTTTTGACCAAACGTTATATATCTGAATTAGGCAGCCTCGAAGTTCAGTTATATTTTACATAACTATTATTTTGTTATATGTTAACTGTCTGAAATAATCATCAGACTTTTGAGACTAAATATGAATGAATGTATTACTTCATATGGTACTGTAACATGATACACATAATATAAGTTTGGGTGATTTTTTAAATAGTTTTTATGACAAAGTTAAGAAACAATTTTGCCTCAATGTCCAGGAAAGAGTTCTGCTTGATGCAACATTTCTTATCACTTAATAAATCTTCTTTGGGCTGAGATCCCGCTAACGGGATCGATATGACAACAGCCAGTGAAAGTGCAGGGCGGCAAATTCAAAACAACAGAAATCCCATAATTAAAATTTCTCAGACATACAAGTATTTCACACCATTTTAAAGATACACTTCTTGTTAATCCCACCACAGTGTCCGATTTCAAATAGGCTTTACGGCGAAAGCACCACAAACGATTATGTTAGGTCAGAGCCAAGTCACAGAAAAACACAGCCATTTTTCCAGCCAGAGAGGAGTCACAAAAATCAGAAATAGAGATAGAATTAATCACTAACCTTTGATGATCTTCATCAGATGACACTCTTAGGACTTCATGTTACACAATACATGTATGTTTTGTTCGATAAAGTTCATATTTATATAAAAAAAATCTCAGTATACATTGGCGCGTTATGTTCAGTAGTTCCAAAAACATCTGGGGATTTTGCAGAGAGCCACATCAATTTACAGAAATACTCATTATAAATGTTGATGAAAATACAAGTGTTATACATGGAACTTTAGATACACTTCTCCTTAATGCAACCGCTGTGTCAGATTTCAAAAAAGCTTTACGGAAAAAGCAGACCATGCAATAATCTGAGTACGGCGCTCAGAACACAAACAAGCCAAAAAGATATCCGCCATATTGTGCAGTCAACAGAAGTCAGAAATAACATTACAAATATTCACTTACCTTTGATGATCTTCATCAGAATGCACTCCCAGAATCCCAGTTCCACAATAAATGTTAGTTTTTTTCGAAAATCTCCATAATTTATGTCCAAATAGCTCCTTTTGTTAGCGCGTTTGGTAAACAAATCCAAACTCACGAAACGCTAGGAGCAGGAGCAGACGAAAACTCAAAAAGTTCCGTTACAGTCCGTAGAAACATGTCAAAATGAAGTACAGAATCAATCTTAATGCTGTTTTTAACATAAATCTTCAATAATTTTCCAACCGGAGAATTCATTTTTTCTGTAGAATTGCAATGGAACAGAGCTCGCTCTCACGTGAACGAGCGTGGCCAGCTCGTGGCTCTCTGCCAGACCTCTGACTCATTCCCCCCTCCTTCATAGTAGAAGCATCAAACAAGGTTCTAAATACTGTTGACATCTAGTGGAAGCCTTAGGAAGTGTAAGATGACCAATATCCCACTGTATCTTCAATAGGGAATGAGTTGAAAAACGACCAACCTCAAATGTCCCACTTCCTGGTTGGATTTTTTCTCAGGTTTTTGCCTGCCATATGAGTTCTGTTATAGTCACAGACATCATTCAAACAGTTTTAGAAACGTCAGAGTGTGTTTTATCCAAATATACTAATAATATGCATATATTAGCAACTGGGACTGACTAGCAGGCTTTATACTCTGGGCACCTCTGGGCACCTTATTCATCCAAGCTACTTAATACTGACCCGAGCCATAAGACGTTTTTAACAAATCATGTGTGAAGAGTGATATTTTTTGTAATCAACTTTTCAGAATAAACTTAATTGTCATTGTTTTCACCTTGTTATAACAGTATCTTCAGTGGAGAGAAAATGGAAAGCTTTCAAAATCTCACCTCTTGTTCTTTACAGTACTTAATAGTAACTACAAATAATACATTTACAGTGGGTTGTATAGCAATAGTCGTTTATTCACCTTCATCATCATCATCACCAGTACAAAATAAACACAGACACTTTCAGAAGGAGCAATGTCCTGTTACATGAAATATTATTTTTTGCCATTTTAAAACACATCATGCAGATACAATATGACATCATGGATGTTTGGAGAGTTGAAGGTAGTTCCACCAGCGAGGGCTGGAACACAGAAAGATGGAACATACCGGAACGTTCCATGATTGATAATATTACATCTCACAGTTAACAAGTTCAGATTATTTCTTGATTTAACTTTCACACATTAACAAGTCCAATACAGCAAATGAAAGGTACACATCTTGTGAATCCAGCCAACATGTCCGATTTTTAAAATGTTTTACAGCGAAAACAGCACGTATATTTATGTTAGCTCACCACCAAATACAAAAAAGGACAGACATTTTTCACAGCACAGGTAGCATGCACAAAGCCAACCTAACTAACCAAGAACCAACCAAACTAACCAAGAAACAACTTCATCAGATGACAGTCTTATAACATGTTATACAATAAATCTATGTTTTGTTCGAAAAATGTGCATATTTCAGGTATAAATCATAGTTTACATTGCAGCTACAATCAGAAATTGCACCGAAAGCAGCCAGAATAATTACAGACACCAACGTCAAATACCTAATTACTCATCATAAAACATTTCTGAAAAATACAGTGTACAGCAAATGAAAGACAGACATCTTGTGATTCCAGCCAATATTTCCGATTTATTAAGTGTTTTACAGCGAAAACACAATATAGCGTTATATTAGCTTACCACAATAGCCAGAAACACAAGCCATTTCCCAGCAGCAAAAGTTAGCGATCGCAACAAACCAGGAAAAGATATATAATTTTTGACTAACCTTGATATTCTTCATCAGATGACAGTCCTATAACATACACTTATGTTTTGTTCGAAAATGTGCATATTTAGAGCTGAAATCAATGGTTATACAGTGTGCTAACTTAGCTACTTTTTCCACAACGTCCAGATATTTTTCTGACACTTTTTCTGACACACATATTCTGACCAAATAGCTATTCATAAACATAACAAAAAAATACATGTTGTATAGGAAATGATAGATCCATTAGTTCTTAATGAAATCGACCCCTTGTCCAACTTTTGGGTACTCTAATCAAATCAAATCAAATGGTGTTTGTCACATGCGCCAAATACAACAGGTGTAGACCTTACTGTGAAATGCTTACTTACAAGTCCTTAACCAACAATGCAATTCAAGAAATAGAGTTACATCAGGATGACATGATGAACCAGGTGGAACACGACATGCTCAGTGTAACGCTGTAGTGTGTGTGTGTGTGTGTGTGTGTGTGTGTGTGTGTGTGTGTGTGTGTGTGTGTGTGTGTGTGTGTGTGTGTGTGTGTGTGTGTGTGTGTGTGTGTGTGTGTGTGTGTGTGTGTGTGTGTGTGTGTGTGTGTGTGTGTGTGTGTGTGTGTGTGTGTGTGTGTGTGTGTGTGTGTGTGTGTGCGTGTGTTCGTGAGTGCGTATGTCTGTGTGTGTGATTCACTTGCTGTTTAGCCTCACAGCTTGAGGATAGGAGCTATCATTGAACCTGGTGGTCAGTCTTTAGGCTGCTGTACAGCTTGACGGACCGTAGAGGATCGAACATTTATCCTCCTATATTTGGGGTTCTGAGAATAAAACAGCTTCAGAACAATCGATATACAAATATGTGTTTACAGTACTACAGATCTGTTCAATAAGTGGTTGTTGTTGATGATGACTATTGTATACATAAGAAATGTATTATTGCATCATACTACATGTCATCATAAATAGACAGACGTAGACAGACATGCAACACACATTACATACATAGTGCAATAGACTTACAGACAGACAGCATTCACATAGACAACCATATAGCACAATACAACACAACACAATATGAGCCTGGTTCATTTTCAGTAATGAGGCCCTGTACCCCATTTACAGTTTATACTTCAATGTATCAGGTGGAGTTATTCACCAGCTATAGAGTGAGTTGTTGTTTATGTTTCTAAGACTGCAGGGTGGGAGATGCAACAATGACCTTGAGAACAGCAGGAAGTGTGTTGGTGGTATTTCTCTGGTCTGTAGCAGGTATGGTCTCATTCTTATCTTTTAGTTGACCTGTATATCAATCTAAATACATTTCTAAAAGCATAACAATTGTAATGTTAAGCTTGTGTGTTCTGTTAGGTGTCTCCACCATTAAATAGTCATACTTCACACCTCACTGAGTGATGCTTATCTGTGGTTTCCATTCACACTTCTGCACATCAGCAGCAGTAGCAGAATAAGAATGTTGTCAACCACCAGCAGAGTTGGAGTCAATTCCATCTCAATTCCACTCAATTCAGGAAGTAGACTGAAATTCCAATTATATCCAATGCTTTTCAATTAGGAACATTTAGAAAATGTGGAATTGGAATTTGTTTTACTTTCTGAATTGACTGGAATTTAAATGGGATTGACCCCTACCCTGGCCACCAGTGCTTTTTACTTCCATGATGTATATTGAAATGAATACTAGAATGATATAAGGGAATGTACATTTGAGTAGATGGGTCCTACAGTATAGTAGTACAGTATAGTATAGTACAGCTACACATGTTTACATGCATTTTGATGTAATATTGTAATGTCTGTTTCTTTATAGTCTTGACGTCACAAATGAAGTTCTCTCATGGTTGAGTCCTGTGACACTGTGTTTCAGGTGTTCTGAGGCAATATACTGTGATGAGTGTCTGTGCCTTAAAGGGGTCATCAGTGGACCTGCGCTGTCCTATTCCCAGTTTGACCCAAGTCACAGAGATGGTCTGGTATAACGAATGGTCGAATGGTAAGACTTATGATCTGAGAAGGGACCCTAATTATGAAGGTCGTGTGGAGTACCATGGAACTACAGAGAAGGACTGCATCCTGAGAATCACAGACCTGAGACAGAGAGACATAACAACATATTACTTCAGATATAAAACAAACCAGTATTCAGAATGGAAATATTCATATGGATTCCCTCTCAGTCTCACAGGTACTGAATAAATAGTAGAGTACAAGTCATTTATTACATGTTCTATGAGAACAGTGAAATGGTGGTGACTGACAGACTTCCTCCATTATTGTTTCATATCCTCTCCCTTCAGATCTAAAGGTGGAGAGGATATATGACAACAAACTGACATGTAAAACCACCTGTACTCTGACTGGTAACCCCACATACATCTGGTACAAGAATGGACAACATCTAGATGAGAGCACCTCCCCCCAGTACAAAGACCCAGTCTCCAGTAACTATGTAGACAGCTTCTCCTGTGCTGTAAAAGGCCATGAGGATCTCCGCTCTCCTGCAGTGTGTAAGTGGGAGAAAAAGTGTTGATTAAAACTCAGTGTTTCACTCTAGCAAAACCAACAGCTCAAATGGTTATGATTTTTACTGAAACGACTTGAAATGAACAGTTTACTTCTTTACTTTGCACCTAAAGAAACAAGACATGAAAAGTTAAAACTATTAACAGAGAGCCTCTTTATGTTTCAGGTGCTCAGGGTCACAACTGCTGGAGAGTGACTTACACCAAGAGGAGAATCTGTGTCTTGAAGGGCTCCAAAGTGGACATATCCTGCTCTTACACTCATCCCACTAGTTACATAGAACAAGGTTCATTCTGGTTTACACAGAAACACCCTGTAGATCTCAGTTCATATCCAGAGTATGCAGGTCGTGTGGAGTACAATAGAAACACAGAGAACCACCACACCATGACAATAACACACCTGACAGAGAAGGACTCTGCTGAATACAAATTCAGATTAACAACAACAGATGAGGGGAGATTTTCTGGCCTTCCTGGTGTGATGTTGACTGTCACAGGTAATAGTCCACCTACAGTTAGTACTGTAATAGGACAAGTCTAATCACATGACAAGTCTGTCTGGAGTCAAATATGACTGATGTTTCCTCTTAGATATCCTGTTGGAGATGGATCCTACGTCTGTGTCTGAGGGGGAGAGAGTCACACTGAGATGTAGAACCCATTGTACAGTCGCTCTCAACCCCACCTACATCTGGTACAAGAACGGACAACGTCTGAACAACCCAATCACCAGTTATAACAGTCTGATCCTAGACCCAGTCACCAGTTATAACAGCCTGATCCTAGACCCAGTCACCAGTTATAACAGCCTGATCCTAGACCCAGTCACCAGTTATAACAGCCTGATCCTAGACCCAGTCACCAGTTATAACAGCCTGATCCTAGACCCAGTCACCAGTTATAACAGTCTGATCCTAGACCCAGTCATCAGTTATAACAGCCTGATCCTAGACCCAGTCAGCAGTGAGGATGCAGGGAACTACTCCTGTGCTGTAAAAGGCTTAGAGAGAATCCTCTCTCCAGAAGAGACTCTCACTGTCAGATGTGAGTACATGGGGTGTTGATATGTCTACAGTGAAAGTCATTGATATCATCTCTCTAATACATGGTTCTACAAGTCAGTGTAACCCTGGTAACCCCACATACATCTGGTACAAGAATGGACAACATCTAGATGAGAGCACCTCCCCCCAGTACAAAGACCCAGTCTCCAGTAACTATGAAGACAGTTACTCCTGTGCTGTAAAAGGCCATGAGGTTCTCCGCTCTCCTGCAGTGTGTGAGTGGGGGAAAAAAGTGTTGATTCAAACAGTGTTTCACTCTAGCAAAACCAACACCTCAAATGGTTATGATTTATACTGAAACGACTTGAAATGACCAGTTTACTTCTTTACTTTGCACCTAAAGAAACAAGACATGAAAAGTTATAACTATTAACTGAGAGCCTCTTTATGTTTCAGGTGCTCAGGGTCACAACTGCTGGAGTGTGACTTACACCGAGAGGAGAATCTGTGCCTTGAAGGGCTCCACAGTGAACATATCCTGCTCTTACACTCATCCCACTAGTTATAAAGAACAAGGTTCTTTCTGGTTTACACAGAAACACCCTGTAGATCTCAGGTCATATCCAGAGTATGCAGGTCGTGTGAAATACAATAGGAACGCAGAGAACCACCACATCATGACAATAACACACCTGACAGAGAAGGACTCGGCTGAATACAAATTCAGATTACTAACAACAATTACAGGGAGATTTTCTGGCCTTCATGGTGTGATGTTGACTGTCACAGGTAATAGTCCACCTACACTTAGTACTGTAATAGGACAAGTCTAATCACATGACAAGCCTGTCTGGAGTCAAATATGACTGATGTTTCCTCTTAGATATCCTGTTGGAGATGGATCCTACGTCTGTGTCAGAAGGGGAGAGAGTCACACTGAGATGTAGAACCAAATGTACAGTCGGTCTCAACCCCAACTACATCTGGTACAAGAACGGACAATATATAGAGCAGAGGACTTCCTCTATGTACTCTAAATATGTCTACAGTGAGGATGAAGGCAGCTACTCCTGTGCTGTAAAAGGCCATGAGGATCTCCACTCTCCTGCAGTGTGTGAGTGTAGATTAATTTAGTTATAATTTCACAATATCAAATAACAGCTAAAATTGTTATTGATTTACAAAACACTGAAAATGGTCAAGTAGTTTACTACAACAGAAGTAAACAGAAATAGTTCAAAACTAACAGATATCTTCATCATGTTTCAGGTGCTCATAGTTCAAACTGCTGGAGAGTGACTTACACCAAGAGGAGAATCTGTGTCTTGAAGGGCTCCACAGTGGACATATCCTGCTCTTACACTCATCCCACTAGTTATATAGAACAAGGTTCATTCTGGTTTACACAGAAACACCCTGTAGATGTCAGTTCATATCCAGAGTATACAGATCGTGTGGAGTACAATAGAAACACAGAGAACCACCACACCATGACAATAACACACCTGACAGAGAAGGACTCGGCTGAATACAAATTCAGATTACTAACAACAAATACAGGGAGATTTTCTGGCCTTCCTGGTGTGATGTTGACTGTCACAGGTAATAGTCCACCTACACTTAGTACTGTAATAGGACAAGTCTAATCACATGACAAGCCTGTCTGGAGTCAAATATGACTGATGTTTCCTCTTAGATATCCTGTTGGAGATGGATCCTACGTCTGTGTCAGAGGGGGAGAGAGTCACACTGAGATGTAGAACCCAATGTACAGTCGGTCTCAACCCCACCTACATCTGGTACAAGAACAGACAACATCTGAACATCCCAAACACTAGTTATAACAGTCTGATCCTAGACCTAGTCACCAGTTATAAGTCTGATCCTAGACCCAGTCAGCAGTAAGGATGCAGGGAACTACTCCTGTGCTGTCGAAGGCTTAGAGAGAATCCTCTCTCCAGAAGAGACTCTCACTGTCAGATGTGAGTACATGGGGTGTTGATATATGTACAGTGAAAGTCATTGATATCATCTCTGTAATACATGGTTCTACATGTCAGTGTAATATACTAATCTATACTAATTTACATCATCTCTGTAATACATGGTTCTACATGTCAGTGTAATATACTAATCTATACTAATTTACATCATCTCTGTAATACATGGTTCTACATGTCAGTGTAATATACTAATCTATACTAATTTACATCATCTCTGTAATACATGGTTCTACATGTCAGTGTAATATACTAATCTATACTAATTTACATCATCTCTGTAATACATGGTTCTACATGTCAGTATTATATACTAATCTATACTAATTTACATCATCTCTGTAATACATGGTTCTACATGTCAGTGTAATATACTAATATATACTAGTTTACATCATCTCTGTAATAAATGGTTCTACTTGTCAGTGTAATATACTAATCTATACTAATATACATCATCTCTTGGTGTCTTACATGTTATATGAGTTGTTATTTTTCTGTCATCTTCAACACCAGATGGTCCAAGGAACACCTCAGTGTCAGTCAGTCCCTCTGGTGAAATAGTGGAGGGCAGTTCAGTGACTCTGACCTGCAGCAGTGATGCCAACCCACCTGTGGACAAATACACCTGGTACAAGAAGAATGTAGCCTCACCAAAAGCATCAGGACAGAGTTACAGCATCACTAACATCATCTCTGAGGACAGAGGAGAATATTACTGTGAGGCCCAGAATGGAAGAGGATCTATGAACTCTACAGCTCTGATGATCATTGTAGCAGGTAAAGTTACATCTTCAATACTTCAATACAAAATGACAGGTTTCAAGCTGATCTTAATCATTGTGTTTTGACTGATTACACTTTGGTTTATAATTATGTGTTGGTTTATGATGTCACAAGTCTTATAAGATCCCAAAATTATTAACATGTATTGTGTTGATATTCTATAATGTGTTAGATTTTAGATTATAAGAACATGCCATGTACTCATATCATCCATATTTTATTATAGGGAAACAAACATCAGTTGTGACTGCAGCTGTAGGAATCATAGTGGTTGTTCTGGTTCTCATCCTCTGTCTCTCTGGACTCATGTGGTCCAGGTGAGTGAGATTGCATATTTTTTACATAATTTCACTTTAGTCATTGTAATTTTGAATTTGTTCATAACTGACTTGCCTAGTTAAATAAAAGTTAAAAAAATAAAAGTTACTTAATTTATTAATTGATTGATATCTTCATACATTCATTAATGTACAAAACAGGAAGAAGGTCTCCACATCCACCTCCAACACAAGAGACACAGCAGAAGATGGACAGGTGAGTCTGTTGGAATCAGAAGATGACTGTAATTAATGTGTATTGCTTTGTGGAACATTTCCATTCCTCATGTTGTCTGTCCTCTCTCTCCATCAGGGAGACTCTAGTCCAGTGTATGACAACATCTCAGTCATGGCCATGACCCCTACTGCAGCACAGACAGCAGCCACAGACGACCAGGATGATGTTCACTACGCCAGCGTCTACTTCTCTCGCTCCAAAAACCAGGAAGTGCCTCTGTACTCCACCGTCCAGCTGAATCAACCACAGAAACATGACCAAGATGTCCAATACGCTGCTGTGAAATTCAACCTCCCCAGTTCTGCCACCCAGTGAGCATTTTCTCTCAATACAGCAACATAGAGTCAATACTAGAACATTGTGAACACACAGCATTAAAGGAGAAGTTTGTTTGTTTACAACCAAATCTGGATGTGGGGGTGGGGTGGGGGTTGGAAAGTTGAATCTCATTTACTGTATTTCTACACAATTAAAATTAGTATTTGGAAAACAGCAAGTCAAGCAAAAATGTCCCCGGCCATTTTCACCTTGGCTGCTGTAGGTTAATTCACCTCAGTCCATTATCACCTTGGCTGCTGTAGGTTAATTCACCTCAGTCCATCTACAAACACATAACCTATTAGCTGTACAGTTGTAATGTTATACATCTGAAAGGGAGGAAATATGGGAAATGATTCACACTGACACACTAATCAGAGAAGAAACAAAAACATGTGACATGTTTAGAACTTTATTGTTTGCATGTTGATAATATTATAATGTAGGACTACAGGGAAGATAGGTGCTGTGGAGGTGTTCATATTTAAACATATCTTTATATATATATAGCTACAGTATATGGGGAAGATAGGTCCTGTGGAGATGTTCATATTGAAAGATTTACTTTTTATGTTCCTAAAGTGTTTGATTAGATTAGTACAGATTTTCTCAGGGGACCCCACATGCGGCCCCGACCCCAAGTTTGGGAACCACTGTAAAAATCTCTCTCTCTGCTTGCTTCCTCTCTCTCTCGGTCTCCTCTACTTCTACCTGCATTGCAGCCTGCCTCAGCCTCTCCACTGAGCCCCACATAACTGTCTGTCTCAGTAGCCTACTCTCTGTAAAGGACTTAGTAGTGTATTTGTTGCTCCTGCTGAGGTAGGCTCCGTTTAACGTTAGCTTCTTACTTCATCCTTCTAGCTGGCTATTATGCTGAACAGACCGGACACGTCGTGTGCGCGAGCGTCGCAAAATAAATGTAGAAATCCATGTTATTCAATTATTGCACCCACACTGCTCGCGTGCGCCAACGAGCGTCTGCCATGCCAAGGGCTAAAATAGAACTCCTTTCTATTTCTGACGCAGATCGCGCTGAAAGTCCTGCCTCTCCCATCTCCTCATTGGTTTATAGAAGCAGGTACACACGTGCCATATTCTCATTGGTTATACCCACGTGGGTGATTGAAAGACGAACTGTTTAGCCGGTCGTCGTGGTAATACTATGAACGTGAGATGCGATCACTATATAAGTTCAAAGATGAAAAAGCGTGGAAGGAGGAGAGATGACTAGAAACGATTCGGTTGGCCGTTTTTGTGTGGATTAATTGTCAGAGTAGAGGACCTTGTGCATTTCAGGTAAAATAACAACTCAATGTTTATATCCCAGGACAAATTAGCTAGCAACAGCAAGCGAGCTAGCTAAATTGCCATACATGTTTAATGCTTTTCGACCTGTCCCTAAATTAATGTCATTGGTTCAGAGTTTTTATTTTATTTTAACCTGCGTGTCGTGATCGCGTTTGGTGTAGGGGGAGAAAATCTATTTATGCACGATAGCGCACGATGGCGCACGTGCGCAGCCGGTTTGGGTACCGTGAAGTAATATTAACCAGACCCCTTCAATGTTACTGCAATAGAAATGTCTGCTGGCAGCTATGCCCCCGACCTGACTGACATGTCTATGAGCGACTACTTACCAGTTGTGCACTCATTCTCAGAGTGATTTATTTTGTTTGGTGGATGTCTGTAGATGCGGCAGGAATGCGAGATAGATTTTAAAAATGCCTTTTGTTCGGCATCTCGCAAACAGATTGTCAGCAGAGCTATCTACTAGTTGGGGTATTTCGTTTCACGTCGCCCTCAGCCTGTTCAGCGAGAAGGGGAATTAGCCGTTTGAGAGAATGGTGAATGTGCTGCTGAAAAGCAATTTTCAAAGCAGGCAAACATTAGCAGGCAAACAGGCAAACATAACGAACAAATCACAGTTCATGATTCCAATCGTTCGCAAAGAGGCAGGAGCGATTAGTCAGATCAAGAAAATAAGCTTTGAACAACGCTGGGAGCAATATTTAGATGTTGATGCATAATTCATTTTCTTTATTGTGTACAGTATTTGTATTAGGCTATTATTATTATTTTCAAAATAGACATTCGTTGTCCTCATATGTAGTTAGAGCCATGTGCTCATTGGAGGAGTAGAAAATGATGATGTCATCAATAATGCATATTCTGAATTAAGGTAATTCATGCCTCAACATCAGAAACAGGACGAGGATGTGCAATAAGCTGCTGTGAAATGTAACCGCCTCACTGCTGCCCCCCAGTGACCATATTCTGCAATAAGGTCATTCATATGCCGCTGCTTATTGTAGGAGATGTCATCAATATGCAAAACAGTTGACCCCTGGTGACTACTAGTGATGTCATTTCCTTAATCTACCAACCCAACAATGGACATCTCAAGACAATTACCATGACATGACTATAATGAGTAATGGGTTCCAAATGGCACTCTATTCCCTATTTAGTGCACTACTTTTGACCGAATCCTATAGGCCCTGGTCAAACGTAGTGCACTATAAAGGGTATAGGGTTCCATTTGGGACTCAATCTTTGTTTCATTTCTGTTTCTCTCTCCTCAGACCAGCAGCAGCACAAGCAGCTGAGGTGGATCCCTCTGAGATCTACAGTACAGTCAACAAACCCAGAACCAAGAAGACTTGAATATAACAAACCCAGAACCAAGAAGACCTGAACACAACAAAACCAGAACCAGGAAGACCTGAACACAACAAACTCAGAAACAAGAAGACATTAACAGAACAAGTTTTACAAAAACCTTGTATATCTGGACCTGTATATTCAAACTAAGTGACATAAGTCCTGAGGGGGTGTGGAATATTGGCCAATGTAAACCAGTAGGTTCGAGGCCTGAATGCTGATTTGCTGAAAGGTGTGGTTTATCAGTATGACATAAAATTACTATTTACTGGTCTATTTATGTTGGTCACCAGTTTCTAGTAGCAATATGGCACATCGGGGTTTGTGGTATGTGGCCAATATACCACGGCTAAGGGCTGTATCCAAGTACTCAGTGTTGCATTGTGCATAAGAACAGCCCTTAGCCATGGTATATTGGCCATATACCACACCTCCTCAGGCCTTATTTCTTAAGTTTATAATAGCAATAACAAACTTCAGGGGTTTGTGGTATATGGACAATATACTGTACCACGGCTAAGGGCTGTTCTTGAGTGAATATGCCGTGGTATATTGACCATATACTGCAAACCCCTGAGGTAGCTTTTGCTATTAGAAACTGGTTACCAACATAAATGGAACTGTAAACAAGTATTTTTGCGTCATACCCGTGGTATATTGTCTGATATACAGTATACACTTCTGAAATGCTTTTTCAGCCAATCAGCATCCAGGACCCAAACCACCCAGTTTATAATTGTATATAATAATATTTTCCATCCAACAGACACTTTTATCCAAATTCACTCAGTCATTACAGTCATGTTCGAATACATTTCTCGTATGGGTCCTATCCCAGCAGTGTCACGCTCATTAAAATGGACTGACCAAGGCGCAGTGTGAGTTGGGTTCCACATATTTATTTGCAGTGAAACTTAAACCAAAAACAATAAACATACATGAACTACGTGGTGCTGAATGCACTCACACAAAACAATATCCCACAAAGCAGGTGGAAACAGGGAACCCTTAAGTATGATCCCAAATTAGAGACAACGAACATCAGCTGCCTCTAATTTGGAACCATACTAAGAGCACCAACATAGAAATGAAAAGACTAGAACACCCCCTAGTCATGCCCTGACCTACAACACCATAGAGAACCAAGGGCTCTCTATGGTCAGGGCAAGACAAGCAG
Source organism: Salvelinus fontinalis (assembly GCF_029448725.1). NCBI lineage: Eukaryota > Metazoa > Chordata > Actinopteri > Salmoniformes > Salmonidae > Salvelinus > Salvelinus fontinalis. Next base: position 47,158,777 of record NC_074674.1, on the reverse strand, counting down.
GAATAGAACCCATGCACCATGCTCTACCAACTGAGTCACACAGGACTACTGTATTCACACTCAGAGTAGGAGTGCTGATCTAGGGTCAGTTATGCCTTTTAAACTATGATGAATAAGAAGGACCTTAACATTTTTTTTTTTAAGTAAAATTGTAAACATTTCTGATTACAATATCTTTTCCCAAAATGTTGTATTTCTGAAGTAGGCAACCTCAAGGTCCAGTTATATTTTACAGCTATATATGTTGTTATGTTATATGTCTGAAACAATCATCAGACTTGTGAGACTATATGCTGTATGAAGGCTAAGAACAAGAAAGTAATTCTATCTGCTTCTATTATATTGTATTACTTCATATTGTACTGTTAGATGATACACGTAGTAGAAGTTTGGTATATTTTTAGTTTTTATGTCCAGGAAAGAGTTCTGCTTGATGCAAGGTTTCTTATTGCTTTTATCAAATTTTTTTTTTGTAAGCTAGTGTGTGAAGTGTGACTTTTTTAAAGAATAAACTTCAGACTTCGTCATTGTTTTCACCTTGTTATAACAGTATCTTCAATGGAGACAAAATGGAAAGCTTTCAAAATCACATTTCTTCTACTGTACAGTACATACAGTAACTACAAATATGAAATGTACATTGGTTTGCATAGAAATAGTGGTTAATCCACCTTCATCACCATCATCATGAAAGCACAAAATATACACAGACACTTTCAGAAGGAGCAATAGGTGGCAGGTAGCCTAGTGGTTAGAGCGTTGGACTAGTAACCGAGAGGTTGAAAGATCAAATCCCTGAACTGACAAGATTAAAATATAATGTTCTACCCCTGACAAGGCAGTTAACTCACTGTTCCTAGACCGTCATTGAAAATAAGATTTGTTCTTAACTGACTTGCCTAGGTAAATAAAGGTAATAAAAAATGTCCGTTACCTAGACACACAACCAGTTACATGAAATATTATTCATTGTCATTTTAAAAACACACAGACACAATATGACATAACATGGATGTTTGGAGTGTGGAGGGTAATTCAGTCAGCGATGGCTTTTGTTATTGACCAAATACTTATTTTCCACCATAATTTGCAAAGAAATTCATTAAAAATCCTACAATGTGATTTTCAGGATTTTTTTCTCTCATTTTGTCTGTCATAGTTGAAGTGTACCTATGATGACAATTACAGGCCTCTCACATCTTTTTAAGTGGGAGAACCTGCACAACTGGTTGCTGACTAAATACTTTTTTGCCCCACTGTATATGGAATCATGTAGTAACCAAAAAATTGTTAAACAAGTCAAAATATATTTTATGTTTGAGATTCTTCAAAGTAGCTACCCATCAAGCGCTGTGTGTATCAAGAATGGTCCACCACCCAAAGGACATCCAGCCAAATTGACAACTGTGGGAAGCATTGGACTCAACATGGGCCAGCATCCCTGTGGAATGCTTTCTGCACCTTGTAAGTCCATGCCCTGACAAATTGAGGCTGTTCTGAGGGCAAAAGTGGGGGGTGTAACTCAATATTCGGAAGGTGTCCTTAATGTTTTGTACACTCAGTGTATATTCACAACATGACACAACAACACAACAAAAGCATGTGGACACCTGCTCACAGAACATTTCATTCCCAAATCATGGGCATTAATATGTAGTTTGATATAACAGCAGAGAAACGCTCAACCCTCCAATTTTGAGAACTGAAGAGAACCTGGACTGAACAAAACCACAACAGAGCCTGGACAGAAGATAATCAAAACAGAACCTGGACTGAAGAAAACCACCACAGAACCTGGACTGTAGAGAACCAAAACAGAACCTGGACTGAAGGAAACCACCACAGAGCCTGGACTGAAGATAATCAAAACAGAACCTGGACCGAACAAAACCACCACAGAACCTGGACTGTAGAGAACCAAAACAGAACCTGGACAGAAGAGAACCAAAACAAACCTGGACTGAAGAGAACCACCACAGAACCTGGACTGTAGAGAACCAAAACAGAACCTGGACTGAAGGAAACCACCACAGAACCTGGACTGAAGAGAACCAAAACAGAACCTGGACTGAAGGAAACCACCACAGAACCTGGACTGAAGAGAACCAAAACAGAACTTGGACTGAAGAGCTACAGCATCAAACCAAAGCTAGGCTTCACACCTCTATTCTCATGCTTTCATATTGTTACCATATCCAGAATGTTTTCCATAGTTTTAACTTTTGAGTAAATTTGGATTTAAATTCTCTTTCCTTGTAGTGATAATTAAGTATATTGATGATAAATAAGATAGACTGTGCTTCTGCTCTTTTCCTGTGGGGTTTGGCCATTTAGAGATTTTTTATTACATAATGTACTTTTCTCAGTGACTGGTATTGATAACATTGACAACAGCTTTTTAAGTTGGGGATGGGGGCGCTGTTTAGACTATTTATGCTAATTTGGCTAATTTTTTAAACGGCTTCCCACAAAATCCTTGATCGTACAATATGCATATTATTATTATTATTGGATAGAAAACAGTCTATAGTTTCTATAGGAGTTGAAATTTTGTCTCTAAGTGGAACAGAGCCCATTCTACAGCAATTTCCCTGACATGGAGTCAGATTTGAGAAATGTTGGCCACTCTTCTGAAGTCAGTTAAAGGGGCACTGTCGTTGCTATGACTATACGGACACTTCTTACGTCTTCCCCTGGATGCCTTTACGTGATGACGATTCCAACGGGGTCGATTGCGCGTTCACAGGCCCTACAAATGAAAAAACTCTGAAGCTAGTCATTCTTTGGGAGCTGCGTCATGAGCCTAGAGGACACCGGCGCGCACCTGTTCCAAGCGTTAGTTTAGCCTGTTATATTTCTCCGGTCATCTTTTCACTCGTTATAGGAGTTAAAAACATCATAAGGTAGTTAATTTAAGGCGTTTTATAGCAATTTATATCCGTTTAGTGCGATTTTGGGACATTTATTTTTGCAACGATGTGAAAAGTTGGGCACGCTTTTCAGTTCATCCCGAACGCAGTTGACATTTCCACATGGCAAGAGGACAGCTTTCCACCAAAAGACGATTTCTCCCAAGAAAGGATCCTTTGCCCAAGATACTGATGGAAGAACAGCTCAAGGTAGGACATTTTTATTATGATAAATCGTGTTTCTGTCGAAACATTTTAGTGGCTTAGGACGCCATGTTTTTTGACGTAGCTTCGCTTGGCGCAAACTGTATTGAAAAGTAAGGATAAATTAAAAAATGTAATAACGCAATTGTATTAAGAATTAAATTGTCTATCAATCCCTGTCCACCCTGTATTTTTTAGTCACGTTTATGAGTATTTATGTATAAGAGTAGATCACTGTCTAAGTGGCGCAAGGACATTTTCTTTACCAGCTTGTCTACATTTCACATTGTCTAACCATGATTTTGGTGGCTAAATATAAACATTTTCGATCAAACTGTATATGCATGTTGTAATGTGATGTTACAGGAGTGTCATCGGAAGAATTCTGAGAAGGTTAGTGAAAAAATTAATATCTTTTGGCGATGTTGACTTTTATCGCTCACTTTGGCTGGAATCAATGCTGGGCTGCTAATTGCTATGTGCTAAGCTAATATAACGATTTATTGTGTTTTCGCTGTAAGACACTTAGAAAATCTGAAATATTGTCTGTATTCACAGGATCTGTGTCTTTCGATTCGTGTATGCTGTGTATTTTTACGAAATGTTTGATGATTAGTAGTTAGGTAAACACGTTGCTCATTGTAATTATTCTAGTCCATTTGTGATGGTGGGTGCAATTGTAAACTATGAAGTCTACCTGAAATATGCACTTTTTTCTAACAAAACCTATCCCATACCATAAATATGTTATCAGACTGTCATCTAATGAGTTTTTTTGTTGGTTAGGGGCTATAAATATCTTAGTTTAGCCGAATTGGTGATGGCTACTGGTGTTGGTGGACAAATAAAAGATGGTGGATTATGCTAATGTGTTTTTAGGTAATAGATGTACATCTTTACATATTGTGTCTTCCCTGTAAAACATTTTAAAAATCGGAAATGTTGACTGGATTCACAAGATCTGTGTCTTTCATTAGCTGTATTGGACTTTAATGTGTGAAAGTTAAATATTTTAAAAAAATAATTTTTTTGAATTTCGCGGCACTGGTTTTTCAGTGGGGGGGGGGGGGGTGTGCCGCTAGCGCCACGCTGATCCTAGACAGGTTTTAATGTGTAAAGTCTCGGACCAAGTTTATCTTGATGTGTTGAAATTATGTACTTTGTATTGCTGTCAGACATTATTGAGCAATGGCATTAATGAGAAGGAGAAGTTACACCATAATCACACTTTCTTTTTACATACAATTGTGAATTATTACCTAATTTAGATAAAGTATGATTCAGTGTAATTTATGCATCATGTTGTAAATAAGGTCAAAGTTTAAGACAATTCAAACAAAATGTTTTTCTTTTAAATTACAGTTTAGCCTGTCATTCAAAAAAAAATATATATATATATTTAAAAAATAAAGATTTTAAATGTATTCCACAGTTATTATAATATTGTATGACATCATTGGGTGTCAAGCATGTAAATGTGGCCGCGTTCGACATTGCAGCCGACTTTAAAGGGGAGTCAAGACTGACTGATCTACAAATAATATGAAGTAGATATTTATCATGCAAGGTGATTTGTAGATCAGTCAGTCAGTCAGAATTTCCCGTCACACGTCACAGTTTTGATGCTCTTGAACTCAGCCTGTGTGAATGAGGAAGGAAGCCATCTCTGAATTAGCATCTTGGTACCTGACATAGAGTTGGATAGAGGGCGCAGCTTTGCATCTTTTCATGATGGGTTCTGTGACAATATCAGCAGTGCAATTGAGGGCTCTCTGTATTTTAAAGTTGTTAATTTCTTCTTCTTCAACCTCCAGGATTTTAATGACAGTCGATAAACAAACTGAAAAGATGCATACAATGTTATACCCATGCTTAAACAGCCTATGTAGCTAGTGTGCCTTTTTTCGAACTCTATGGTCTTTCACTACTTCAAAGTTGTGTCAACCACAGACCTCATACCTCACAGTCAGTGTCTGTTTCCTCAGACTGACAGATAGTTCATTACAATACCTCTCTCCCCTTCACTCGTAAGTATGCTTGACAATATCTTAAAATATGTATATTTTATTATTTGTCTGTAGCCATGAACCATATTCCTCTGTTATGGGCATGGCGATGCTATTGGAAATTATGTTGTTTTGTTTTGCTGTTAGGTACAGTTTACTTTGTAGATGTATTTTTGCATATGTATCTGATTGGGAGATATACTGTATAAATGGTTTCATGTGTCAGACTTTTGCATGTTATTGTGAGGGTTCTGAGAGTAGTAGATTATAGTAGAGAGGTTTGCATGTTATTGTGAGGGTTCTGAGAGTAATAGATTATAGTGGAGAGGTTTGCATGTTATTGTGAGGGTTCTGAGAGTAGTAGATTATAGTGGAGAGGTTTGCATGTTATTGTGAGGGTTCTGAGAGTAGTAGATTATAGTGGAGAGGTTTGCATGTTATTGTGAGGGTTCTGACAGTAGTAGATTATAGTGGAGAGGTTTGCATGTTATTGTGAGGGTTCTGAGAGTAATAGATTATAGTGGAGAGGTTTGCATGTTATTGTGAGGGTTCTGAGAGTAGTAGATTACAGTGGAGAGGTTTGCATGTTATTGTGAGGGTTCTGAGAGTAGTAGATTATAGTAGAGAGGTTTGCATGTTATTGTGAGGGTTCTGAGAGTAGTAGATTATAGTGGAGAGGTTTGCATGTTATTGTGAGGGTTCTGACAGTAGTAGACTATAGTGGAGACGTTTTCATGTTATTGTGAGGGTTCTGAGAGTAGTAGATTACAGTGGAGAGGTTTGCATGTTATTGTGAGGGTTCTGATAGTGGTAGATTATAGTGGATACCTTTTTTGAACATTTGATTGTGAGATATATACTGTACATGTTGCTTATACAGTAACATTTTTGCCTGCTAAATGTGAGCCTAATAAGGTAAGACTCTCACAAACACGTGTCGGTCAGAGAAGAATACATTATAGTGGGGACTTTTTTGAAAATGACCTAATGTAAGAGTGACAGTAAGAGTAAGAGTGATTGAGTTGATGTTTCATAAGAGCTTTAGGAGTAGTATTAACATGAGACACAGTGATGGTGGGTTGTGTTTAGGAGTAGTATTAACATGAGACACAGTGATGGTGGGTTGTGTTTAGGAGTAGTATTAACATGAGACACAGTGATGGTGGGTTGTGTTTAGGAGTAGTATTAACATGAAACACAGTGATGGTGGGTTGTGTTTAGGAGTAGTATTAACATGAGACACAGTGATGGTGGGTTGTGTTTAGGAGTAGTATTAACATGAGACACAGTGATGGTGGGTTGTGTTTAGGAGTAGTATTAACATGAGACACAGTGATGGTGGGTTGTGTTTAGGAGTAGTATTAACAAGAGACACAGTGATGGTGGGTTGTGTTTAGGAGTAGTATTAACATGAGACACAGTGATGGTGGGTTGTGTTTAGGAGTAGTTTTAACAAGAGACACAGTGATGGTGGGTTGTGTTTAGGAGTAGTATTAACAAGAGACACAGTGATGGTGGGTTGTGTTTAGGAGTAGTATTAACATGAGACACAGTGGTGGTGGGTTGTGTTTAGGAGTAGTATTAACATGAGACACAGTGATGGTGGGTTGTGTTTAGGAGTAGTATTAACATGAGACACGGTGATGGTGGGTTGTGTTTAGGAGTAGTATTAACATGAGACAGTGATGGCGGGTTGTGTTTAGGAGTAGTATTAACATGAGACACAGTGATGGTGGGTTGTGTTTAGGAGTAGTATTAACATGAGACACAGTGATGGTGGGTTGTGTTTAGGAGTAGTATTAACATGAGACACAGTGATGGTGGGTTGTGTTTAGGAGTAGTATTAACATGAGACACTGCAGTCTAGAACACTGCAGTAATGTTGAGATGCCAGTAGGGGGAGCTCTAGTCTAGAACACTGCAGTAATGTTGAGATGCCAGTAGGGAGAGCTCTAGTCTAGAACACTGCAGTAATGTTGAGATGCCAGTAGGGAGACCTCTAGTCTAGAACACTGCAGTAATGTTGAGATGCCAGTAGGGAGAACTCTAGTCTAGAACACTGCAGTAATGTTGAGATGCCAGTAGGGGGAGCTCTAGTCTAGAACACTGCAGTAATGTTGAGATGCCAGTAGGGAGAGCTCTAGTCTAGAACACTGCAGTAATGTTGAGATGCCAGTAGGGAGACCTCTAGTCTAGAACACTGCAGTAATGTTGAGATGCCAGTAGGGAGAACTCTAGTCTAGAACACTGCAGTAATGTTGAGATGCCAGTAGGGAGAGCTCTAGTCTAGAACACTGCAGTAATGTTGAGATGCCAGTAGGGAGACCTCTAGTCTAGAACACTGCAGTAATGTTGAGATGCCAGTAGGGAGACCTCTAGTCTAGAACACTGCAGTAATGTTGAGATGCCAGTAGGGAGAGCTCTAGTCTAGAACACTGCAGTAATGTTGAGATGCCAGTAGGGAGAGCTCTAGTCTAGAACACAGCAGTAATGTTGAGATGCCAGTAGGGAGAACTCTAGTCTAGAACACTGCAGTAATGTTGAGATGCCAGTAGGGAGAGCTCTAGTCTAGAACACTGCAGTAATGTTGAGATGCCAGTAGGGAGACCTCTAGTCTAGAACACTGCAGTAATGTTGAGATGCCAGTAGGGAGAACTCTAGTCTAGAACACTGCAGTAATGTTGAGATGCCAGTAGGGAGAGCTCTAGTCTAGAACACAGCAGTAATGTTGAGATGCCAGTAGGGAGAACTCTAGTCTAGAACACTGGAACCTTCAGTACCACTTTGATGCAGATGATGATGAGTGATGGACATGGGTGTATAAATGGAATGGGTTCTAATTGAATGACATCATGGAACTTTGACCTGTATATACAGTACTCAGAAGGGCAAGGTAGGTCATTAAAATTTTAATGTTATAAATAGTATAGTGAGCACATTGTTTACATGGTTCTGTATGTAGTGTAAAAGACCACATTGGAAATTGACACATTTTCTTTATAAAATAAATATATGCCCAGAACTTCTGTTCAAATACAGTAACAGCCCTTTTCTGGCGTGTTGGTCTGGTTGTCGTGGATGTTAACCTGCGTGTCGTGATCGCGTTTGATGTAGGGGTGGAAAATAAATTTATGCATGATAGCGCACGATGGCGCACGCGCGCAGCCGGTTTGGGTACCGTGTAAGTAATATTAACCAGAACACTTCAATGTTACTGCAATAGAAATGTCTGCTGGCAGCTATGCCCCCGACCTGACTGACATGTATATGAGCGACTACTTACCAGTTGTGCACTCATTCTCAGAGTGATTTATTTTGTTTGGTGGATGTCTGTAGACGCGGCGAGTTGTGAGAGATTTTTAAAATGACTTTTGTTCGGCATCTCGCAAACAGACTGTCAGCAGAGCTATCTGCTAGTTGGGGTATTTCGTTTTACGTCTCCCTCGGCCTGTTCAGCGAGAAGATGAATTAGCCATTTGAGAGAATGGTGAATGTGCTGCTGAAAAGCAAATCAGGGAGGAAGATCCGGGGGAAGCAGGCAAACAAAACGAACAAATCACAGTTCATGATTCCAATCGTTCGCAAAGAGGCAGGATCAATTAGTCAGATCAAGAAAATAAGCTTTGAATAACGCTGCGAGGAATATTTAGATGTTGATGCGTAATTTTCTTTACTGTGTACAGATTCTGTATTAGGCTATTATTATTATTTTCAAAATAGACATTCGGTGTCCTCATATGTAGTTAGGGCCATGTGCTCATTGGAGGAGTAGACAATGATGATGTCATCAGTAATGCATATTCTGCATAAAGGTAATTCATGCCTCAAGACCAGAAACAGGACGAGGATGTGCAATAAGCTGCTGTGAAATGTAACCGCCTCACTGCTGCCCCCCAGTGACCATATTCTGCAATAAGGTCATTCATATGCTGCTGCTTATTGTAGGAGATGTCATCAATATGCAAAACAGTTGACCCCTAGTGACTACTAGTGATGTCATTTCCTTAATCTACCAACCCAACTCAAGACAATTACCATGACATGACTATAATGAGGGAGCGATGAGTTCCAAATGGCACTCTATACCCTATTGAGTGAACTACTTTTGACCGAGCCCTATAGGCCCTGTTCAAACGTAGTGCACTATAAAGGGTATAGGGTTCCATTTGGGACTCAGTCTTTGTTTCATTTCTGTTTCTCTCTCCTCAGACCAGCAGCAGTACAAGCATCTGAGGTGGATCCCTCTGAGATCTACAGTACAGTCAACAAACCCAGAACCATGAAGACCTGAACACAACAAAACCAGAACCAAGAAGACCTGAACACAGCAAACCCAGAAACAAGAAGACATGAACAGAACACGTTTGACAAAAACCTTGTATATCTGAACCTGTATTTTCAAACTAAGTGACATAAGGCCTGAGGGGGTGTGGAATATTGGCCAATATTAACCAGTAGGTTCGAGCCCTGAATGCTGATTTGCTGAAAGGTGTGGTATATCAGTATGACATACAATTACTATTTACTGGTCTATTTATGTTGGTCACCAGTTTCTAGTAACAATATGGCACATCGGGGGTTTGTGGTATGTGCCCAATATACCACGGCTATGGGCTGTATCCAAGTACTCAGTGTTGCGTTGTGCATAAGAACAGCCCTTAGCCATGGTATATTGGTCATATACCACACCTACTCAGGCCTTATTGCTTAAGTTGATAATAGCAATAACAAACTTCAGGGGTTTGTGGTATATGGACTGTACCACGGCTAAGGGCTGTTCTTGAGTGAATATGCCGTGGTATATTGACCATATACTGCAAACCCCTGAGGTACCTTTTGCTATTATAAACTGGTTACCAACATAAATTGAACTGTAATCAAGTATTTCTGCGTCATACCTGTGGTATATTGTCTGATATACAGTAAACACTTCTGAAATGCTGTTTCAGCCAATCAACATCCAGGACCCAAACCACCCAGTTTATAATAGTATATAATAATATGTTCCATCCAGCAGACACTTTTATCCAAATTCACTCAGTCATTACAGTCATGTTCAAATACATTTCTCGTATGGGTAGTCCCAGCAGTGTCACGCTCATTAAAATGGACGGTCCAAGGCGCAGCGTGAGTTGGGTTCCACATATTTATTTTCAGTGAAACTTAAAACCTGTTAAGGCCTAGGGGGTGCTGTTGTCACTATTTATGGAAATCGTGTAATTTTTGAAACGGCTTCCTACTAAATTCTTGATCGTACAATATGCATATTATTACTATTATTGGATAGAAAACAGTCTATAGTTTCTATAGGAGTTGAAATTTTGTCTCTAAGTGGAACAGAAGTCATTCTACAGCAATTTCCCTGACATGGAGTCAGATTTCAGAAATTTTGGCCTCTGTTCTGGAGTCAGTTTTAAGGCCACTGTTATTCCTATGAGTATACGGACACTGCTTACGTCTTCCCCTGGATGCCTTTACGTGATGACGATTTGAATGGGGTCAATTGCGCAATCACAGGCACTATAAATAAAAAAAACCTGTAGCTAGGAACTCTTTTCCAGCTGCGTCATGCTTGCGGCGGCCACCGACCCGCACTTGTTCCAAGCATTAGTGTAGGGAGTAGTCTTTCTCAGGTCATGTTTCTACTCGTTATAGGAGTTAAAAACATCATAAGGTAGTTAATTTAAAGCGTTTTATAGCAATTTATATCCGTTTAGTGCGATTTTGGGACATTTATTTCTGAGACGCTGTGAATCTCTGGGCACGCTTTTCAGTTCATGCCGAACGCAGTTGGCATTTCCACATGGCAAGAGGACAGCTTTCCACCAAAAGACGATTAGACCCAAGAAAGGATCCTTTGCCCAAGATACTGATGGAAGAACAGCTCAAAGTAGGAAATTTTTATTATGATAAATCGTGTTTCTGTCGAAAAATGTTAGTGGCTTAGGACGCCATCTTTTTTGACGTTACTTCGCTTGGCGCAAACTGTATTGCAAAGTAAGGATAATTTAAAAAATGTAATTCCGCGATTGTATTAAGAATTAAATTGTCTATCAATCGCTGTCCACCCTATATTTTTTAGTCACGTTTATGAGTATTTATGTATACGAGTAGATCACTGTCTAATATGGCGCACGGACATTTTCTCACCAGCTGGGCTACTTTTCCCATTGTCTAACCATGATTTTGGTGGCTAAATATGCACATTTTCGAACAAACTGTATATGTATGTTGTAATGTGATGTTACAGGGGTGTCATCTGAAGAATTCTGAGAAGGTTAGTGAAAAAAATAATATATTTTGGCGATGTTTACGTTATCGCTCTCTTTGGCTAGAATCAATGCTGGGGTAATGTTTGCACATGTGCTATGCTAATATAACGATTTATTGTGTTTTCGCTGTAAGACACTTAGAAAATCTGAAATATTGTCTGTATTCACAGGATCTGTGTCTTTCGATTAGTGTATGCTGTGTATTTTTACGAAATGTTTGATGATTAGTAGTTAGGTAAACACGTTGCTCATTGTAATTATTCTAGTCCATTTGTGACGGTGGGTGCAATTGTAAACTATGCCATCTACCTGAAATATGCACATTTTTCTAACAAAACCTATCCCATACCATAAATAGGTTATCAGACTGTCATCTGATGAGTTTTTTTCTTGGTTAGGGGCTATAAATATCTTAGTTTAGCCGAATTGGTGATAGCTACTGGTGTTGGTGGACAAATAAAAGATGGTGGATTATGCTAATGTGTTTTTAGCTAATAGATTTACATCTTTACATATTGTGTCTTCCCTGTAAAACATTTTAAAAATCGGACATGTTGGCTGGATTCACAAGATCTGTGTCTTTCATTAGCTGTATTGGACTTTAATATGTGAAAGTTAAATATTTTTAAAAAATATTTTTTTTGAATTTCGCGGCTCTGCCTTTTCAGTGGGGGGGGTGTGCCGCTAGCGGCACCCCAGTCCTAGACAGGTTAAACCAAAAACAATAAACATACATGAACTACGTGGTGCTGAATGCACTCACACAAAACAATATCCCACACAGCAGGTGGAAACAGGGAACCCTTAACCTCTACCGAGTACCTAACCCGGATTCGGGAGCACCCCCCACCCCCCCCCCCCCCCCCACACTGATTAGCATCGCTATTATCGCTATTATCACAATTAAATAGTAGCATCTAAATATCATTAAATCACAAGTCCAAGACACCCAATGAAAGACACAGATCTTGTGAATAAAGCCACCATTTCAGATTTTTAAAATGTTTTACAGGGAGGACACAATATGTAAATCTATTAGCTAAACACGTTAGCAAAAGACACCATTTTTTTACTCCAACAGTTTTTTCCTGCGTCAGTAGCTATCACTAATTCGACTAAATGAAAATATATATAGCCACTAACCAAGAAACAAATTCATAAGATGACAGTCTGATAACATATTTATGGTATAGCATAGTTTTTTTTTTTTAAATGTGCATTTTTCAGGTATAAATCACAGTTCTACATTGCAGCTGCAATCTGATATAGTGCTGATGCAGCCAGAACAATTACAGAGACCAACGTCATATAACTAATTACTTGTCTTAAAACATTTCAGAAAAAATACACAGCGTACAGATATTGAAAGCCCAACATCTGGTGAATCCAAACAATATTTCAGATTTATTAAATGTTTTATAGCGAAAACAAAATGTAGCGCTAAATTAGCATAGCCACGCCAGCCAGAACCAGCTGGGCGCGCCCGACCAGTTCACATGCACGACAGATATATGAAATAACATCGTAAATTGGGTCTTACTATTGCTGATCTTTCATCAGAATGTTGATAAAGGTGTCCTTAGTCCTGATGAGTCGTTCAATCCATTCACAATGGCAACTTTCCCTCTTCATTTAGCATAGGTACTGGTCGACTAGCACGGTTCTGTCCAAAGTTAAAAAACTCACAGAACGGAACACGGCAAAACTCCCGAAAAAATTCAAATAATCTGATTAAACTATATTGAAAAAACATACATTAAGATGATATGGTCACATGTATCAAACAAACTTCGAGACGGAGATAGTTTTCATCCGTAACGGCAGCATAACAAAAGACAATTGCACCTCTAAAACGCGCGTTTCAGAGAACCGGAAGTTGTCGGTCACGCTAAAGAAATAGGTCTTATTTCACGTCAGTACAAGATAAACAAAAAATTTCTCTTCTGACGTCTTCTTGACACCCAGAGGAAGACGAATGAAGTGTGTTTCGGGTCATAGGTGGCGTGACCATATATAGGCAGAGCGTTGAAGCGAGCATACACATCTTGTAATCTTCTTCTTGCTCAGGGAAAGTGCTGTCAAATGACTTATGTTTCACTCAGAGACAAAATTGAAACGGTTTTAGAAACTATAGCTTGTTTTCTATCCAATGGTATTAATTATATGCATATAGTAACAGCAATAATTGAATAAGAGGCAGTTTAATCTGTAGAGGAAATTATGCTAATGCGAAAACAGCACCCCCTGTATTCTCAAGAAGTTAACCTGTCTGGCTCTGGCGTTCCGCCAGCGGAACTCCTCCCACATTCCACTGAAAAGGCAGAGCGCGAAATTCAAAATATATTTTTTAGAAATATTTAACTTTCACACATTAACATGTCCAATACAGCAAATGAAAGGTACACATCTTGTGAATCCAGCCAACATGTCCGATTGTCCGATATTTATGTTAGCTCACCACCAAATACAAAAAAGGACAGACATTTTTCACAGCACAGGTAGCATGCACAAAGCCAACCTAACTAACCAACAAACAACTTCATCAGATGACAGTCTTTTAACATGTTATTCAATAAATCTATGTTTTGTTCGAAAAATGTGCATATTTCAAGTATAAATCATAGTTTACATTGCAGCTACAATCAGAAATTGCACCGAAAGCAGCCAGAATAATTACAGACACCAACGTCAAATACCTAAATACTCATCATAAATCATTTCTGAAAAATACATAGTGTACAGCAAATGAAAGACAAGCATCTTGTGAATCCAGCAAATATTTCCGATTTCTTAAGTGTTTTACAGCGAAAACACAACATAGCGTTATTTTAGCTTACCACAATAGCCAGAAACACAAGCCATTTCCCAGCAGCAAAAGTTAGCGATCGTAACAAACCAGCAAAAGATATATAATTTTTGACTAACCTTGATATTCTTCATCAGATGACAGTCCTATAACATCAGGTTATACATACACTTATGTTTTGTTCAGAAATGTGCATATTTAGAGCTGAAATCAGTGGTTATACATTGTGCTAACGTAGCTTCTTTTTCCCACAACGTCCAGATATTTTTCTGACACTTTTTCTGACACATATTCTGACCAAATAACTATTCATTAACATAACAAAAAAATACATGTTGTATAGGAAATGATAGATACACTAGTTATTAATGCAATCGCCGTGTTAGAATTCTAAAACTAACTTCATTACGATATCCAGCTTAGGTATAGCGGAAGAGTACCCAAAAGCTGGGCGCAAACGACTAGCACAACATGTTCGACAGATATATGAAATAGCATCATAAAATGGGTCCTACTTTTGACGATCTTTCATCAGAATGTTGTACAAGGGGTCCTTTGTCGGGAACAATCGTTGTTTGGATTTAGAACGGCCTTTTTCCCTCTCGATTTAGCAAACACACTTGCCAAGTGGCGCGAATCTCTCCATGTCAACAAACGGAAGAGAACGGAACACGGCAAAACTCACGAATTTTTTTTCAATAATCTGATTAAACTATATTGAAAAAACATACTTTACGATGATATTGTCACATGTATCAAATAAAATCAAAGCCGGAGATATTAGTCGTCCATAACGGCAGCTTATCAGAAGGCAAATCCAGGTCCCTGCTCGCACTCTCCAGAAAACAGGAAACTGGTGACACGTCATGCCAAGAGCTATAATGCGACGCCAGATCAAGTTACACACTCAATTTCTTCTCTCACTGCTTGTCGACATCTAGTGGAAGACGTATGAAGTGCATCTAAACTAATAAATATCAAGGACTTTAATAGCCAGCCACTAGAAGAGTGCATCGATTTCAGATTTTCCACTTCCTGTCAGGAAGTTTGCTGCAAAAGGAGTTCTGTTTTACTCACAGATATAATTCAAACGGTTTTAGAAACTAGAGAGTGTTTTCTATCCAATAGTAATAATAATATGCATATTGTCCGTTTAAATAAGGCCGTTTAAATTGGGCACGATTTTCCCCCAAAGTGAAAACAGCGCCCTCTGTCCTCAAAATTAAGTATGATCCCCAATTAGAGACAATGAACATCAGCTGCCTCTAATTTGGAACCATACTAAGAGCACCAACATAGAAATGAAAAGACTAGAACACCCCCTAGTCATGCCCTGACCTACAACATCATAGAGAACCAAGGGCTCTCTATGGTCAGGGCGTGACAAGCAGGAATAGAACCCATGCATCATGCTGTACCAACTGAGTCACACAGGACAACTCTATTCACACTCAGAGTAGGAGTTCTGATCTAGGGTCAGTTTTGCCTTTTAAACTATGATGAATAAGTTGGACCTTAAAATTTAAAAAACTTTTTTGTAAAATTGTAAACATTTCTGATTACGATATATTTTTCCCAAAATTTTATATTTCTGAAGTAGGCAACCTCAAGGTCCAGTTATATTTTATATAGCTATATATGTTTTTACCAGAAAGTTATCTGTTTATATTATATTGTATTTCTTCATATGGTACTATTAGATGATACACATAGTAGAAGTTTGGTATATTTTTTTGTTTTTATGTCCAGGAAAGAGTTCTGCTTGATGCAAGGTTTCTTATTGCTTTCATCAAATGTTTTGTGACTTTTTTAAAGAATAAACTTTATCGTCAGTGTTTTTTCTTTGTTATAACATTATCTTCAATGGAGACAAAATGGAAAGCTTTCACAATCACACCTCTTATACTGTACGGTACATACAGTAACTACAAATAAGAAATGTACATTGGTTTGTATAGCAATAGTGGTTAATCCACCTTCATCACCATCATCATGAATGTACAAAATATACACAGACACTTTCAGAAGGAGCAAAAGGCGGCAGGTAGCCTAGTGGTTAGAGTGTTGGACTAGTAACTGAGAGGTTGAGAGATCGAATCCCTGAGCTGACAAGATAAAAATCTGATGTCCTACCCCTGACAAGGCAGTTAACCCACTGTTCCTAGGCCTTCGTTGAAAATAAGAATTGTTCTTAACTGACTTGCCTAGTTAAATAAAGGTTTAAAAAAAAATGTCCGGCACCTAGACAAACAACCAGTTACATTAAATATTATTCATTGTCATTTTTAAAACACACAGACACAATATGACGTAACATGGATGTTTGGAGTGTGGAGGGTAATTCAGTCAGCGATGGCATTCCATTCCAGAACACAGAGATGGAACATTCTGGAATGTCGATGATTGATAATAATACATCTCACAGTTAACAAGTTCAGACCAGGCAGTGAGATTATTGCTTGATTTAAAGGCTTTTGTTCTTCAAAGAATAACAGTCCTCCATTTTGTCCAACTAGTAGTTATAGAATAAAATACATCATTGTTTAGTGATAATAAAATACATCATTGTTTAGTGAGAATAAAATACATCATTGTTTAGTGAGAATAAAATACATCATTGTTTAGTGAGAATAAAATACATCATTGTTTAGTGAGAATAAAATACATCATTGTTTAGTGAGAATAAAATACATCATTGTTTAGTGAGAATAAAATACATCATTGTTTAGTGAGAATAAAATACATCATTGTTTAGTGATAATAAAATACATCATTGTTTAGTGAGAATGTGATGTCATATAGAACGAGAACTAGGTCTCTTTTTCAAATGTACCCTGTATCATACAACAAAAATATTCACATTACACCCTATATACAGTACCAGTCAAAAGATTGGGCACACTGACTCATTCCAGGGTTTTTCTTTATTTGTACTAGTTTTACATTGTAGAATAATAGTCAAGACTAACATATATGGAATCATGTAGTAACAAAAAAGTGTTAAACAATTCAAAATATATTTTATATTTGAGATTCTTAAAAGTAGCTACCCATCAAGCGCTCTGTGTATCAAGAATGGTCCACCACCCAAAGGACATCTAGCCAACTTGACAACTGTGGGAAGCATTGGAGTCAACATGGGCCAGCATCCCTGTGGAATGCTTTCTGCACCTTGTAAGTCCATGCCCTGACAATTTGAGGCTGTTCTGAGGGCAAAAGTGGGGGGTGCAACTCATTATTAGGAAGGTGTCCTTAATGTTTCGTACACTCAGTGTATATTCACAACATGACCAAAAGTATGTGGACACCTGCTCACAGAACATTTCATTCCAAAATCATGGGCATTAATATATAGTTGGTCCCCACTTTGCTGCTATAACAGCCTCCAATCTTTTAGGAAGGATTTCCACTAGATGCTGGAACATTTCTGCAGGGACTTGCTTCCATTCAGTCACAACAGCATTAGTGAGGTTGGTGACTGATATTGAGCGATTAGGTCTGGTGAAGCATGATTCACCCCTCCAGAGAACGCGATTCCACCACTCCAGCTGACGCTTAATTTGTGTGTTTGTATTTTACATGGTATTGAGAGTGTTTCTCTCTCTCTCACACTCTCACTCTCACAATCTCTCAATCTCTCTCCGCAGAGTGTCCACACTGACCCTAACAGTGACATGTGCACAAGCTCTGAACATGAGGACCAGGTCACCAGAGTATGAAACTCTGACAGTAAGTCTCCTATAATCAAATCATGTACGTGTTTTTTGGTTTGTGAGTGTGTTAGTGTTTTATATAGTATTTAACTGTGTTTTGAGAAACTGTGTATCATTGTGTCTCATTGTGCTAATTTGTTTCCTTTTATTTCAGAGTGTGATACAGACTCTCAGAGAGACGCTGAACCATTCAATTGTGAGAACTGAAGAGATCCTTGACTGAAAAAAACCACAACAGAAATTGGACTGAAGATAACCATCCACGTAACCTTGATTGAAGAAAAACACCACAGAACCTTGATTGAAGAAAACCATCCACGTAACCTGGACTGAAGAGAACCACAACAGAACCTTGACTGAAGAAAACCACCACAGAACCTTGACTGAAGAAAACTACCACAGAACCTTGACTGAAGAAAACCACCACAGAACAACTGAAGAAAACCATCACAGAACCTTGACTGAAGAAAACCACCACAGAACCTTGACTGAAGAAAACCACCACAGAACCTGATGTCATGACATTGGCCTGTGGGTAGGTTTATGACAGTCATAAATACCTCTTTCCTCCTTTTTCTCTCTCCCTACTATAACTGATGTGACATAAGGAAACCCATGGGTTAACATAGAGATTCTGGGTAACATCAGAAGTTGGGGGAAATGAACTATATTCTGGTAATCCGACCAACTGAACATATGCGGTGGTAATTAAGGTATATTATGTCAGTTCGGTTGCCCTCTGACACATTCTCATCAATGATAGAATGACATAAACTCTACTGTGGAAAGTCTAAACGTCAGAGGTATCGGATTCACATGGAATTGTTGTTTAATTCAAATGTTTGAATATGACATTATTTGTGAAGAGGTGAAATGTAATTTTAGCTTCCAAATGAGAGATCTGGACTTTCATAAGTGTTCCTCTGCTCACAGTGGCCCGCCCCTGTGAAGAGGCATGGGTTATAAACTTTTCAGACACACCCCTCTCCCTCCACTATAAAAACCATTGACAAGAATATAACTTCCTGTTCCGGGCACACCAGGATGACGGTCCGGTGTCAGAATGGTTCAGATAATAACTAATAGATAAATAATAGCCAACATCAGCATGGACTTTGATTGTGAATGGTATGAACTTTGAACTCGTATTCACTACAGAAGTGATATCTCCTAGCCGTTGAGTTAGCAACAGCTAAACGCAGGTTAGGACGGACGATACGGTCTTCCATCTACTACACACAACGCTCCTCCAACGTATCCAGTAAGGCACCAGAGACATTCTTCAAAGGACAGAGGACTCGGGTTGGCGACACGGTCCATCTACCACCAACCTACTGAAGCGCAGCTCAGAGTAAATATTCATTGCATTTTCCTTTTCGAATGGGCGGTAATTTAGAATGCATAAGATACTGTATTTACGATAGCACAGCTCGCCTATGTTCAAGTCTCCCGCTCTTTCACTAGGACTCAGCCCCTTCCCTTTGTGTAACAAGCTGTCATATCTATTCCGCCCGCTAGGGACGTTTTTCTGTGTGATGTAATTTGTGATCAAGTTATGATTTAATTGTATATGTGTGATTCTCTGTGATTAGTTAGGTATTTAGTAAATAAATAATTAAACCCAATTTTCTATTGCTGATTCAACTTGTTAGCCAGGATTCTTGCAGATAATCAAGGACTTACAACTTTCAGATGAGACTGAATAAAATGACGATTAATATGACTGTTATGGATGTAAAATCTTACTAAATCTTTAAGAGTTTATTCGGAAGATAACAGCTCTATAAATATTATTTTGTGGTGTCCCTCTAGTTAATTAATATTTACATGATTAGTTCAATCAGGTAATATTAATTACGGAGAAATTATTTTATAGAATAGCATGTCATAGCAATTAATCTGGCATAGTCAAAGACACGACACTGGCCTGAAGAGAACCAAAACAGAACCTGGCCTGAAGAGAACCAAAACAGAACCTGGACTGAAGAGAACCAAAACAGAACCTGGACTGAAGAGAACCACCACAGAACCTGGACTGAAGAGAACCAAAACAGAACCTGGACTGAAGAGAACCACAACAGAACCTGGACTGAAGAGAACCAAAACAGAACCTGGACTGAAGAGAACCACAACAGAACCTGGACTGAAGAGAACCAAAACAGAACCTGGACTGAAGAGAACCACCACAGAACCTGGACTGAAGAGAACCACAACAGAACCTGGACTGAAGAGAACCACAACAGAACCTGGACTGAAGAGAACCACCACAGAACCTGGACTGAAGAGAACCAAAACAGAACCTGGACTGAAGAGAACCACAACAGAACCTGGACTGAGGAAAACCAAAACAAGTTCATCTTGATGTGTTGAAATGATGTACTTTGTATTGCTGTTAGACATTATTGAACAATGGCATTAATGAGAAGGAATATTAACCTGTCTAGGATCAGCGTGGCGCTAGCGGCACACCCCCCCCCCCCCCACTGAAAAACCAGTGCCGCGAAATTCAAAAAAAATATTTTTTTTAAATATTTAACTTTCACACATTAAAGTCCAATACAGCTAATGAAAGACACAGATCTTGTGAATCCAGTCAACATTTCCGATTTTTAAAATGTTTTACAGGGAAGACACAATATGTAAAGATGTACATCTATTACCTAAAAACACATTAGCATAATCCACCATCTTTTATTTGTCCACCAACACCAGTAGCCATCACCAATTCGGCTAAACTAAGATATTTATAGCCCCTAACCAACAAAAAAACTCATTAGATGACAGTCTGATAACATATTTATGGTATGGGATAGGTTTTGTTAGAAAAAAGTGCATATTTCAGGTAGATGGCATAGTTTACAATTGCACCCACCATCACAAATGGACTAGAATAATTACAATGAGCAACGTGTTTACCTAACTACTAATCATCAAACATTTCGTAAAAATACACAGCATACACGAATCGAAAGACACAGATCCTGTGAATACAGACAATATTTCAGATTTTCTAAGTGTCTTACAGCGAAAACACAATAAATCGTTATATTAGCATAGCACATAGCACATAGCAGCCCAGCATTGATTCTAGCCAAAGTGGGCGATAACGTCAACATCGCCAAAAATATATTAATTTTTTCACTAACCTTCTCAGAATTCTTCAGATGACACTCCTGTAACATCATATTACACAATCCATATAGAGTTTGATCGAAAATGTTTATATTTAGCCACCAAAATCATGGTTAGACAATGTGAAATGTAGCTCAGCTGGTCAGAAAATGTCCTTGCGCCACTTAGACAGTGATCTACTCTTATACATAAATACTCATAAACGTGACTAAAAAATATAGGGTGGACAGGGATTGATAGACAATTTAATTCTTAATACAATTGCGTTATTACATTTTTTAATTTATCCTTACTTTTCAATACAGTTTGCGCCAAGCGAAGCTACGTCAAAAAACATGGCGTCCTAAGCCACTAAAATGTTTCGACAGAAACACGATTTATCATAATAAAAATGTCCTACCTTGAGCTGTTCTTCCATCAGTATCTTGGGCAAAGGATCCTTTCTTGGGAGAAATCGTCTTTTGGTGGAAAGCTGTCCTCTTGCCATGTGGAAATGTCAACTGCGTTCGGGATGAACTGAAAAGCGTGCCCAACTTTTCACATCGTTGCAAAAATAAATGTCCCAAAATCGCACTAAACGGATATAAATTGCTATAAAACGCCTTAAATTAACTACCTTATGATGTTTTTAACTCCTAAAACGAGTGAAAAGATGACCGGAGAAATATAACAGGCTAAACTAACGCTTGGAACAGGTGCGCGCCGGTGTCCTCTAGGCTCATGACGCAGCTCCCAAAGAATGACTAGCTTCAGGGTTTTTTCATTTGTAGGGCCTGTGAACGCGCAATCGACCCCGTTGGAATCGTCATCACGTAAAGGCATCCAGGGGAAGACGTAAGAAGTGTCCGTATAGTCATAGCAACGACAGTGCCCTTTTAAATGACTTCAGAAGAGTGGCCAACATTTCTCAAATCTGACTCCATGTCAGGGAAATTGCTGTAGAATGGGCTCTGTTCCACTTAGAGACAAAATTTCAACTCCTATAGAAACTATAGACTGTTTTCTATCCAATGATAATAATAATATGCATATTGTACGATCAAGGATTTTGTGGGAAGCCGTTTAAAAAATTAGCCAAATTAGCATAAGTAGTCTAAACAGCGCCCCCATCCCCAACAGGTTTAATACCATAATCACACTTTTTTACGTAAAATTATGAATTTACCTACTTTAGATAAAGTATGATTCAGTGTAATTTATGCATCATGTTGTAAATAAGCTTAAAGTTTAAGACAATTCATACAAAAACATTTTTATTTTAAATATTACAGTTTAGCCTGTCATTCTTTAAAAAAAAAAAGATTTTAAACGTATTCCACAGTTATTATAATATTGTATGACATAATGGCTGTCAAGCATGTAAATGTGGCCGCGTTCGAAATTGCAGACGACTTTAAAGGTGAGTCAAGACTGACTGATCTACAAATAATCTGAGGTAGTTATTTATCATGCAAGGTGATTTGTAGATCAGTCAGTCAGTCAGAATTTACCCGTCACAAGTCACAGTTTTGATGCTCTTGAACACAGCCTGTGTGAATGAGGAAGGAATCCATCTCTGAATCAGCATCTTGGTCCCTGACATAGAGTTGGATAGAGGGCACAGCTTTGCATCTTTTCATGATGGGTTCTGTGACAATATCGGCAGCACAATTGAGGGCTCTCTCTATTTTAAAGTAGTACATTTCTTCTTCTTCAACCTCCATGATTTTAATGACAGTCGATAAACAAACTGAAAAGATGCATACAATGTTATGCCCATGCCTAAACAGCCTTTGTAGCTAGTGTGCCTTTATTCCAACTCTATGGTCTTTCACTACTTCAAAGTTGTGTCAACCACAGACCTCATACCTCACAGTCAGTGTCTGTTTCCTCAGACTGACAGACAGTTCATTACAAGACCTCTCTCCCCTTCACTCTGTAAGTATGCTTGACAATATCTTAAAATATGTATATTTTATTATTTGTCTATAGCCATGAACCATATCCCTCTGTTATGGGCATGGCGATGCTATTGGAAATTATGTTGTTTTGTTTTGCTGTTATGTACAGGTTACTCTGTAGATGTATTTTTGCATATGAATCTGATTGGGAGATATACTGTGTGGTTTCATGTATCAGACTTTTGCATGTTATTGTGAGGGTTCTGACAGGGGTAGATTATAGTGGATACTTTTTTTGAACATTTGATAGTGAGATATATACTGTACATGTTGCTTTTACAGTAACATTTTTGCCTAGTAAATGTGAGCCTAATAAGGTAAGACTCTCACAAACACGTGTCGGTCAGAGAAGAATACATTATAGTGGGAACTTTTTTGAAAATGACCTAAAGTAAGAGTGACAGTAAGAGTGATTGAGTTGATGTTTCATAAGAGGTTTAGGAGTAGTTTTAACAAGAGACACAGTGATGGTGGGTTGTGTTTAGGAGTAGTATTAACATGAGACAGTGATGGTAGGTTGTGTTTAGGAGTAGTATTAACATGAGACACAGTGATGGTGGGTTGTGTTTAGGAGTAGTATTAACATGAGACACAGTGATGGTGGGTTGTGTTTAGGAGTAGTATTAACATGAGACACAGTGATGGTGGGTTGTGTTTAGGAGTAGTATTAACATGAGACACAGTGATGGTGGGTTGTGTTTAGGAGTAGTATTAACATGAGACAGTGATGGTGGGTTGTGTTTAGGAGTAGTATTAACATGAGACACAGTGATGGTGGGTTGTGTTTAGGAGTAGTATTAACATGAGACACAGTGATGGTGGGTTGTGTTTAGGAGTAGTATTAACATGAGACAGTGATGGTGGGTTGTCTTTAGGAGTAGTATTAACATGACACACAGTGATGGTGGGTTGTGTTTAGGAGTAGTATTAACATGAGACACAGTGATGTGGGTTGTGTTTAGGAGTAGTATTAACATGAGACACAGTGATGGTGGGTTGTGTTTAGGAGTAGTATTAACATGAGACACAGTGAGAAACATTAGACTATACAGAATATTGTCCTCTGTAGCTCAGTTAGTAGAACATGGCACCTGCAGTGTTATGGGTTTGGTTCCCGAGACCACCCATAGGTAAAATATATGCACAAAGACTGTACATTGCTTTTGATAACTAGATGGCATTATTTATGGACAGCAGACTACAATAGACCACACAGTCAGAACAGCAGGCTATGGTGATGTTCAATAATGCCTCTCCTTGATTCAGCTACTACCAGTACTGTACAACAGAGGAGGCTGGTATACAGGAGGACGGGCTCATTATAATGGCTGGAATGATGGGAACATCATTCATTTTATTCCTATTACTTCCCAAATGAATGAGGACATCAGGACTGGAGGCTGCAGTAATGTTGAAATGCCAGTAGGTGGAGCTCTATCTAGAACACTGCAGTAATGTTGAGATGCCAGTAGGGGGATCTCTAGTCTAGAACACTGCAGTAATGTTGAGATGCCAGTAGGTAGAGCTCTATCTAGAACACTGCAGTAATGTTGAGATGCCAGTAGTGGGATCTCTAGTCTATAACACTGCAGTAATGTTGAGATGCCAGTAGGGAGAGCTCTAGTCTAGAACACTGAACCTTCAGTACCACTTTGATGCAGATGATGAGGAGTGATGGTTATAGGTTTTAAATGGAATGGGTTCTAATTGAATGACATCATGGAACTTTGACCTGTATATACAGAACTCAGAAGGGCAAGGTAGCTCATTAAAATGTTAACGTTATAAATAGTATTGTCAACACATTGTTTACATGGTTCTGTATGTAGTGCAAAAGACCACATTGGAAATTGACACATTTTTTAAATAAAATAAATATATGCCCAGACTTGTCTTTTTCACAATATCTGTTCAAATACAGTAACAGCCCTTTTCTGGCGTGTTGGTCTGGTTGTCGTGGATGTTAATGTCTAAACAGGAAGGACAGTTCTGCATCAGCTACTTGTGTTCTGACTGCTTTTATAATGATTCAACACTTACTTCTTGTTTTCACTCACTACCAGTCAGTTGACTCACTGTACAAGACATCTCCCCTTCACTTCACTCTGTAAGTACTCTTGACAATATCTTGAAATATAGTTTTTGGTTATTTGTATTTAGTCATAAGTCATATTCTTGAGGGTAATGTATCCTTTAGTTCTTGTTATGTTTTGAGCTGTGTTTCGGTTGTCACATCATGGCCAGTATTCATAAAGTGTCTCCCCCGGCGTGGTTGAGTGTGTGTGTGTGTGAATGAAACAGTGGATTTATCTGAGGGCCCTTCAGGACCAGACTGATAGGGAGTAGGGTTGACATCTATACTGTGTAGGATGTGTGTTTTAACTTTTCTACGTCCATAACAACCAGCTCTCTAGACTTTGATACAGACTCCATGGGCCTTATGGGCATTCACTACAGATGGTGTGTGTGTGTGTGTGTGTGTGTGTGTGTGTGTGTGTCACTGGCTGTTTATTCTCACAGTTTGGGGATAGGAGCTATCATTTAACCTGGTTTTCAGTCTTCATGCTGCTGTACAGCTTGACGGACCGTAGAGGATTGAACATTTATCCTCCTATATTTGGGGATCTGAGAATTAAACAGCTTCACAACAATCAATGTAGAAATATGTGTTTACAGTACTACAGATCTGTTCAATAAGTGATTGTTGTTGTTGTTGTTTATAATGATGATGTATGGAGTTATTCACCAGCTATAGAGTGAGTTGTTGTTTATGTTTCTAAGACTGCAGGGTGGGAAATGCAACAATGGCTTTGAGAAAAGCAGGAAGTGTGTTGGTGATCTTTCTCTGGTCTGTAGCAGGTATGGTCCCATTCATAACTGTTTTAGTTGCCCTGTGTTTCTATTTACAAACATGTCTAAAAGGTTAAGAGTCATAATGTTATTCTGTTATGTTTGTCGTATCTATTTCACTTTATACAGTTATCTTTCACTCCTCATTGAGAGATGTGTATCTGTGGTTTCCATTCACACTCAACTCAGCAACTATGGCAAGAAAATGTGGACCAGCAATACTGTTAGTGAGAGCCATTTTTGCTTAATTTTCATTTAATAAATGTTGTGTTGTGTGACTGTATTTCAGTTGTACTGGGTCAGGATGGCTGGAGTGTGACATACACCACTCAGAGTATCTGTGCCTTGAAGGGGTCAACAGTGAAGCTGACCTGCTCTTACAGCTATCCCAGAGGTCATAAATTCACATCAACCTTCTGGTTCACTAAAATGGAGACTGAAGATATAGGTCAGGACCCAGAGCATGCAGGTCGTCTGGAGTATCATGGGAATAAGAAGAAAGACTGTACCCTGAGAATCACAGACCTGAGAGAGAGTGACTCAGCAACTTACTGGTTCAGATTACTAACAGATCAGGAAGGAGGGATATATACTGGCAAACTTGGAATGACTTTGTCTGTCACAGGTACAGTAAAAAAGAGCTGTTATGTTCAATTACAATTAGTTCTGGACAATTGTTGTGGTGTGTAGGTATTATAGTCTGTATAATATAGGATTTCTTCCATCTTAGTATTAGAGTGATAAGTCAGTGATAAAGGGATTTACAGTGATATTGTTTATTCTCCAGGTCTTCAGGTGAAGGTGACTGGTGGAAATCAGGATAAGACACTGACCTGTAGCACCACCTGTACTCTGACTGACAACCCCACCTACATCTGGTACAAGAACGGACAACATCTAGATGAGAGCACCTCCCCCCAGTACAAAGACCCAGTCTCCAGTAACTATGACGACAGTTACTCCTGTGCTGTAAAAGGCCATGAGGATCTCCGCTCTCCTGCAGTCTGTGAGTGTAATTTTAATACATAAAACGGTATAACCTCTGTGTGTGTTGGTTTCTTTTTGTCCTTTGAGAACTTTTAGCATTTCTAGAAAGAACTGAGAATATAATCCAGTTGACCTCTTGTTATGTCACTGTGTTTCAGGTGTTCAGGGTCAGAGATGCAGCAGAGTGACTTACACCAAGAGGAGAATCTGTGTCTTAAAGGGGTCAACAGTGGACATATCCTGTATTTATGTTGGTTATTATTACACCACATCGTCATTCTGGTTTAGAAGTGATAAGTCGACCCCTGAAGACCTAACCAGAGACCCAGAGAATACAGGTCGTGTGGAGTACACTGGAACATACGAAGGTCCCTTCACCCTGAGAATCACAGATCTGAGAGAGGAGGACTCAGCTGAGTATCGCTTCACTTTTAAAACAAATTACTTTGAATGGGGTCATAGTTTCCCAGGAACAACTCTGTCTGTCATAGGTAATACTACACTGTATGATACAACTGTAAATCATATTGAATTACAGGAGCACATATATTAACTATCCTGTTAACACAGAGGTGTATGTGGTTTTATACATATTGTTTCAGGTCTGCAGGTGAAGGTGACTCCTGCTGCAGAGGGACAGAAGACACTGACCTGTAGCACCACCTGTACTCTGACTGACAACCCCAACCCCACCTACATTTGGTACAAGAACGGACAACGTCTCGATGAGCCTGCTACCCAACAATACTCTAGTAATACCCTAGTAGTGTTGGGTCATTATGCGGACAGTTACTCCTGTACTGTAGAACACCATGAGGACCTCCACTCTCCTGCAGTGTGTGAGTATGAATTAAACTACTATTCTACTTAGAAAGCATCAATCATTTAATATCAATAAGAAGAGTATTACTGCTTTATCTTTCAATATTCATCATTACATAGAAATTACACACAATGTCATAGATGTATGCATGTCTATAGTTAGAATGTTCAGTACCTCAAACACTTGAAGAATAGTTTAGTAGACACTCAAGTCCTAAAGTATCTCCAAATGTATTCTTGTTCATGTTTTGTGTCAGTGATAGTTTTAGATAGTTTTCTGGCTTTAGATATAACTTATTTTTGACATGACGTCATTTGAGGTAGTGTACTACAGTCCTGACCCTCTGACACATTCTGCTTTACTAGATGCTCCAAAGAACACCTCAGTGTCAGTCAGTCCCTCTGGTGAAATAGTGGAGGGCAGTTCAGTGACTCTGACCTGCAGCAGTGATGCCAACCCACCTGTGGACAAATACACCTGGTACAAGAAGAATGGAGCTTCACTGACAGGATCTGAAAAGACCTTCCTCATCACCAACATTAACTCTGAGGACAGTGGAGAATACTACTGTGAGGCTGAGAGCATATATGGGAGTCTCAACTCTTCTTCTGTGTCTGTGAACATTCAGTGTAACTACACCTAACCTTCTCTTCTTTTGATCAGAGAATCACACATATTTAAAGTCATATTTAACTTATTTCAATCATAAGTCCAAGTTCCATGATGCTCCTCATGGAACTTGGACTATGTATTAGCACTATGTATTAGCAATGTGTTACATATTGTCCACCAGATGGCCCAAAGAACACCTCAGTGTCAGTCAGTCCCTCTGGTGGAATAGTGGAGGGCGGTTCAGTGACTCTGACCTGCAGCAGTGATGCCAACCCACCTGTGGACAAATACACCTGGTACAAGAAGAATGTAACCTCACCAAAAGCATCAGGACAGAGTTACAGCATCACTAACATCAGCTCTGAGGACAGAGGAGAATATTACTGTGAGGCCCAGAATGGAAGAGGATCTATGAACTCTACAGCTCTTATGATCATTGTAGCAGGTAAAGTTACATCCTCAATACTTCAATATAAAATGATGTTCAATAATAAATTATGTTTCCAGGTAATCTTCTTCTAGTTTGCCTCACTACACTTTGGTTTATAACTATATATAGGCTTCTATATGCAAGTATTGCATTAATGTCCTGTATTGCTGTATATTCATTTTCACTTCCTAATAACATGTTCTCATATCATCCATTTGATCTTTTAGGGAAACAGACCTCAGTTGTGACTGCAGCTGTAGGAATCATAGTGGTTGTTCTGGTTCTCATCCTCTGTCTCTCTGGACTCATGTGGTTCAGGTGAGTTAAAATGGATGTTTGTATTATTCTTTCACACTGATTTGTTATTAACTTCATTCTGTCATTCATTTATTGGCCCAACGCCCTTAACAGTTAGGCTTCCTGGTACGGCAGGTAGCTTAGTGGTTAGAGCGTTGAATTTGTACCCAAAAGGTTGCAAGATCAAATCCCAGAGCTGAAAATATAAAGTTTAGTTGTTCTGCCCCTGAACAAGGCAGTTAACCCACTGATCCTAGGCCATCATTGAAAATAAGAATTTGTTTGTAACTGACTTGCCTAGTTAAATAAAGATGTATTAGTAACATATAAACTTACTTACTTACAGAGCAGAACTCACTCTGTCCCTCATTACAGGAGATGCACAGGAGGAAGTGATGCCACAGCAGACACACAGGTGATTCTATTAGTTACAACAGCGTTTCAGCTGTGTCTTAATGGGGCAACAAACTAAACGTGCACCCAGGGGGTTATAACTCCGTTTTCATTCATTTACAGTGACATCACAGTCTCTCTCATACTATTTTCATTGTTACCTCGCTCTCTCTCTCCACAGAGTGTCCGTCCTGACTAACAGTGACATGACAGTCTCTTTCATATTATTTTCATTGTTACCTCTCTCTCTCGCTCTCTCTCTCCACAGAGTGTCCGTCCTGACTGTAACAGTGACACGTACACAGGTCTGAACATGAGGACCACGTCCCCTGACTACGACACTCTGGCAGTAAGTCTCTTATCATTCATGTTGTTTGTTTGTGAGTGTGTTTGTGTTTTATACTTGAATGTGTATAGAGAAAATGATGGAAAGACTAGTGTTTCAATGAACACATGCATTTCCTCTCTCCCTCCCTCTCCTTCTCCTTGTCTCCCACTCTCTCTCTCTCTGTCTCTCTCTCTGTCTCTCTCTCTGTCTCTCTCTCTGTCTCTCTCTCTGTCTCTCTCTCTGTCTCTCTCTCTGTGTTTCGCTCTCTCTCTCCCTCCCTCCCTCTCCTTCTCTCCCGCTCTCTCTCTCTCCCTCCCTCTCCTTCTCTCCCGCTCTCTCTTTCTCACTCTCTCTCTTTTTCTGTCCACAGAGTGTCCATCCTGACCCTAACAGTGATACGTACACACCTCTGAACATGAAGACCAGGTCACCAGAGTATGACACCCTGGCAGTAAGTGTGTGTGTGTGTGTGTGTGTGTGTGTGTGTGTGTGTGTGTGTGTGTGTGTGTGTGTGTGTGTGTGTGTGTGTGTGTGTGTGTGTGTGTGTGTGTGTGTGTGTGTGTGTGTGTGTGTGTGTAAAATGTTTAGTGGGAGTGCTACTTCAGTATGTCTTCTTTCAGAATGTGAGGGGAATCTCCCACTGAAGTGAAGGACCACATTACCTGGACTGAAGAGAAGCACCACAGAACCTGGACTGAAGAGAAGCACCACAGAACCTGGACTGAAGAGAAGCACCACAGATCCTGGACTGAAGAGAAGCACCACAGATCCTGGACTGAAGAGAAGCACCACAGATCCTGGACTGAAGAGAACCATCACAGATCCTGGACTGAAGAGAACCACCACAGATCCTGGACTGAAGAGAACCACCAACATTGAACCTGGACTGAAAATTATCCCCACACAACCTGGACTGAAGGCTCCAATACAATTCTAGGTTACACCTCTATTCTATTGCTGCCAAATCTAGAAGTTGTTCCAGACCATGAGCTTTTCAGTAAATGCTGGAATATATATTTTCTTTTCTTATAATGATAATTCTGTATATTGATGATAAGTGAGATGGGTTATATTTTTCACATTACACATTTTTATGATGTAAATAGCCACATTTTCTTGTGTACCAATGTGTTTACTATCTTTAGTTTTATTTCAGATCTTTTTCTAAGGGATTTTGCCACATACAGATTTTTTATAACATCAATAGTCCTTTTTTCAACAGCAACTAACATTAATAATACTGATAACAGCTTTTTAATATTTTTAGCTCTTGGGTCAAGTTTCTCCTGATGTGTTTAATGATGATTTACTTTGTATTGCTGTCAGGTATTATTACTCATTTTATATTACGTAATACCATATTGTTCCGTGTCATGATATATTTTTTATATAAAAATAAATGTAATCAGTCCATTACATACAGTTAAACATTTGCAGTTTTAACTTCTAATTTCCAACATTTTGGTAGGCTATTTGTTAGTCAACTTGTCTATAATTTCTAAATACATGCAGTGGTGACACGTCATTCAAGGCAGCTGGGACAGAGCTCAATCTGTTTTCAGCCCCGTGGTTAGCTTTTTATGTTGCTTATTTTGACATTAATACGTGTCACATATCAGTTTGCAAACAAAGTAAAAAAAAAAGCTTTGAGTTAATAAAGTCGCATACAAACATGGTCTCGTTTTTGCTTTCTTGAGTGAGGCAGCTCCAAAATGCAAGTGTTTCAGCTTAGTGCTTTCTGTGGTGGTGGGGCAGCCAGCATAAAATACGGAGCGTAGGGGTTGGTAATGTTCTCTAGTTGTAATGTGATTGGCTCAGTGTTCTGTCACTCATGGGGACACTACGTCACAGCAAAATCTACAGGTAGAGCTCGAAATGTCTATCTACTGTCAATCTACTGGCAAATCCTTATCAATCCTTGTCATATGAAATGATGGATAAAACGTGTCAGTGCTCATTGGCCATTGGACATAAACATTACACAACAAGTTGGAAATCACAAATTCAACAATGAGTGCTAAGGCAGCACTGCAGGCCCGGGTTTGATCCCGGACTGTTACAGCCGGCTGTGACCGGGAGACCTATGAGGCGGAGCACAATTGGCCCAGGGTCATCTGGGTTAGTGGAGGGTTTAGCCGGCCGGGATGTCCTTGTCTCATCATGCTCTAGTAACTCCTTGTGGCCTGGCGCCTGCAAGCTGACGTCAGTCGTCAGTTAAACAGTGTTTCCTCCCACACATTGGTGCCTGCTGTTTGTCCTCCTGTCCAGCGGGTGGAGCTGGAGAGCACCAGGCTGGTGATCAGGTACCCAGACCGCTGGATGCAGAGAACCCCTCTCTCTCCTCAGAGGACCAACCCTGTAGGCCTCAACACCTCCTCAGCCTCCCAGTACACTTCCACAGGGTAAGAACATCTGTCTTTGTCAAAACATCAGCTATCATTTATAAACATATTTAAGCAGGTTTTTACCAATCAACTCATATATCATACCTCCATAGAGATAGACAGAGGACTCTAGTGCCCAAAAGACAGTTTTAGCATTGGCAGCACCTTTGAGGACTTTCAATTTCAGGTTTCTCTCTCTCTCTCTCAAATAAATTAATTTCAAATCAATTCAAAGGGCTTTATTGGCATGGGAAATATATGTTTACATTGGCAAAGCAAGGGGAATAGATAATAAACAAAAGTCAAATCAACACCAAAAAAAAATGTACAGTGATCATTACACTCACAACAGCTCCAAATGAGTATAGACATTTCAAATGTCATATTATGTCAATATACAGTTTTGTAACAATGTCTCTCTCTCTCTCTCTGCAACCCCCTCTACCCTCTCTCTCTTCCCACCTCTCTCTCCCTACCCCCCTCTCTCTCTCTCTCGCTCCCTCATCTCTCTTTCTTTCTCTCGCTCTCTTTCTCTCCCCCCCTCTCTCTCTCTCTTTCTTCCCCCCTCTCTCTCCCTACCCCCCCTCTCTCTCTCTCACTCCCTTATCTCTCTTTCTTTCTCTCGCTCTCTCTCCCCCCTATCTCGCTCTCTCTCCCCCCTCTCTCTCTCTCTCCCCCATCTCTTGCTCTCCCCCCCTCTCTCTCCCCCCCGCTCTCTCGCTCTCTCCCCCCTCTCTCTCTCTCGCTCCCATATCTCTCTTTCTTTCTCTCGCTCTCTCTCTCTCCCCCCTCTTCTCTTTCTCTCGCTCTCTCTCTCTCCCCCTCTCTCTCTCTCTCTCGCTCACTCCCCCTCTCTCTCTCTCACTTCCCCTCTCTCTCTCTCACTTCCCCTCTCTCTCTCTCACTCCCCCTCTCTCTCTCTCTCTCTCTCCCCCTCTCTCTCTCTCTCTCTCTCCCCCTCTCTCTCTCTCTCTCTATCTCTCACACTCTCTCTCTAACCCCCTCTCATCTCTCTCTCTTCCCCCCTCTCTCTCCACACCCCCTTCTCTCGACCCCTCTTCTCTCTCTCTCTCTCTCTCTCTCTCTCTCTCTCTCTCTCTCACACTCTCTAACCCCCTCTCATCTCTCTCTCTTCCCCCCTCTCTCTCCACACCCCCTTCTCTCGACCCCTCTTCTCTTTCTCTCTATCTCTCACTCTCTCTCTCTCTCTCTCTCTCTCTAACCCCCTCTCCTCTCTCTCTCTTCCCCCCTCTCTCTCCCTACCCCCCCTCTCTCTCTCTCCCCCCCTCTTTCCCCCTTCTCTTTCTCTATTTCTCTCTTTCTCCCCCCTTCTCTTTCTCTCTCTCTCTCTCCCCCTTCTCTTTCTCTCGCTCTCTCTCCCCCCTTCTCTATCTCTCTCTTTCTCTCCCTACCCCCCTCTCTCTCTCTCACTCCCGTATCTCTCTTTCTATCTCTCGCTCTCTATCTCTCACACTCTCTCTCTCTAACACCCTCTCCTCTCTCTCTCCCCCCCTCTCGCTCCCGTATCTCTCTCTCTTTCTCTCTTGCACCTTCCGGATATGACAGAGGGAGGAAGAGGAAGAACAGAATAATGAATATGAAGATTGAAAAAGAGGAAGACATTTCCCCTACTTTAAAAGAGAACAGGAGGCTTGGATAGAATGGGGTGTTGGGGGGTGTCACCCCTTTTGTAATCTTCTGACACACAGCACAGACAGAACACTGGACATACAGTATGAGTGTTTGAAGTGTCAATCAAAGTGATTTCCTTCCCCCTTCCCTCCCTCGGGCCTTAGTGCCACTTTGTTATGTTGTTATTGAACCAAGTGGACGGGGATATGATTGGGACATATTAGTCTCTCTAGGCAGACAGGTTGCCTCTAACAATGTTAACAAGGTTGTGGCTGATACACTTTGTGAATACGGACCCTGGACTGTTGTTTGCCAGTAATACCCAGATCTCCATTCAATAGGGTCATGTTCACTGTCAAAGGATAACAGGATCAAGTATAAATGTGTGTGTGTGTGTGTGTGCGTGTGTGCGTGCGCGTGCGCGTGTGTATACATGTATTTCGACATATGAATCTGATTGTTAGATATACAGTCACGACCAAAATCATTGGCATCCATGACAAATACTGAGCTATATTGTATGCTACAAAAGATGGGATGTACATTGTACATGTTGTTTCACTTTAGCATGCTATTTTAACCTGTCTAGGATCAGCGTGGCGCTAGCGGCACACCCCCCCCCCCCCCCCCACTGAAAAACCAGTGCCGCGAAATTCAAAAAAAATATATTTTTAAAATATTTAACTTTCACACATTAAAGTCCAATACAGCTAATGAAAGACACAGATCTTGTGAATCCAGTCAACATGTCCGATTTTTAAAATGTTTTACAGGGAAGACACAATATGTAAAGATGTACATCTATTACCTAAAAACACATTAGCATAATCCACCATCTTTTATTTGTCCACCAACACCAGTAGCCATCACCAATTCGGCTAAACTAAGATATTTATAGCCCCTAACCAACAAAAAAACTCATTAGATGACAGTCTGATAACATATTTATGGTATGGGATAGGTTTTGTTAGAAAAAAGTGCATATTTCAGGTAGATGGCATAGGTTACAATTGCACCCACCGTCACAAATGGAATAGAAAAACTACTTAGAGCAACGTGTTTACCTACCTACTAATCATCAAACATTTCGTAAAAATACACAGCATACACGAATCGAAAGACACAGATCCTGTGAATACAGACAATATTTCAGATTTTCTAAGTGTCTTACAGCAAAAACACAATAAATCGTTATATTAGCATAGCACATAGCACATAGCAGCCCAGCATTGATTCTAGCCAAAGTGAGCGATAAAAGTCAACATCGCCAAAAGATATTAATTTTTTCACTAACCTTCTCAGAATTCTTCCGATGACACTCCTGTAACATCATATTACACATTCCATATAGAGTTTGATCGCAAATGTTTATATTTAGCCACCAAAATCATGGTTAGACAATGTGAAATGTAGACAAGCTGGTCAGAAAAAGTCCTTGCGCCACTTAGACAGTGATCTACTCTTATACATAAATACTCATAAACGTGACTAAAAAATATAGGGTGGACAGGGATTGATAGACAATTTATGTCACGATCGTGTGGCGGATTAACGGACCAAAATGCAGCAGTTGGAAAATAAGCCATCTTCTTTTATTATAACACGAAGATGAACACGACACAAAAACACT
This sequence comes from Salvelinus fontinalis, assembly GCF_029448725.1. Taxonomy (NCBI): domain Eukaryota; kingdom Metazoa; phylum Chordata; class Actinopteri; order Salmoniformes; family Salmonidae; genus Salvelinus; species Salvelinus fontinalis. Next base: position 47,123,429 of record NC_074674.1, on the reverse strand, counting down.
TTAACAAAACAACAAAACAAAACGACCGTGAAGCTACAAACGTTGTGCACAAACATACAGGCTACTAACGTTCTTACATAGACAATTACCCACAACCAATGAGAGCCTATGGCTACCCTAAATAAGGCTCCCAATCAGAGACAACCGAAATCAGCTGTCTCTAATTGGGAACTCATTCAGGTAACCATAGACTCTCCTAGATAACTAACCACCATAGACAATGCTAAACATCTACACTCAACACAAAACCATATACTACACCCATTAACCCCTTTACCAAATAAACACCCAACACAACAAAACATAAACATTCCCCATGTCACACCCTGACCTAACTAAAATAATAAAGAAAACAAAGAATAATAAGGCCAGGGCGTGACAATTTAATTCTTAATACAATTGCGGAATAACATTTTTTAATTTATCCTTACTTTTCAATACAGTTTGCGCCAAGCGAAGCTACGTCAAAAAACATGGCGTCCTAAGCCACTAAAATGTTTCGACAGAAACACGATTTATCATAATAAAAATGTCCTACCTTGAGCTGTTCTTCCATCAGTATCTTGGGCAAAGGATCCTTTCTTGGGAGCAATCGTCTTTTGGTGGAAAGCTGTCCTCTTGCCATGTGGAAATGCCAACTGCGTTCGGGATGAACTGAAAAGAGTGCCCAACTATTCACATCGTTGCAAAAATAAATGTCCCAAAATCGCACTAAACGGATATAAATTGCTATAAAACGCTTTAAATTAACTACCTTATGATGTTTTTAACTCCTATAACGAGTGAAAAGATGACCGGAGAAATATAACAGGCTAAACTAACGCTTGGAACAGGAGCGGGTCGGTGTCCAGCACGCGCGTTACGCACCAAGGAAAGACTTGCTAGCTACAGGGTTTTTTTATTTATAGGGCCTGTGAACGCGCAATCGACCCCATTGGAATCGTCATCACGTAAAGGCATCCAGGGGAAGACGTAAGAAGTGTCCGTATAGTCATAGCAATATCAGTGCCGTTTTAACTGACTTCAGAACAGTGGCCAACATTTCTGAAATCTGAATCCATGTCAGGGAAATTGCTGTAGAATGGGCTCTGTTCCACTTAGAGACAAAATTTCAACTCCTATAGAAACTATAGACTGTTTTCTATCCAATAATAATAATAATATGAATATTGTACGATCAAGGATTTTGTGGGAAGCCGTTTCAAAAATTACCCAATTAGCATAAATAGTCTAAACAGCGCCCCCATCCCCAACAGGTTAAGAGCTCTCAGAGCAACAGACTGACAGTAAGAGTGATTGAGTTGATGTTTCATAAGAGGTTTAGGAGTAGTTTTAACATGAGACACACTGATAGTGGGTTGTGTTTAGGAGTAGTATTAACATGAGACACAGTGATGGTGGGTTGTGTTTAGGAGTAGTATTAACATGAGAGACAGTGATGGTGGGTTGTGTTTAGGAGTAGTATTAACATGAGACACAGTGTTGGTGGGTTGTGTTTAGGAGTAGTATTAACAAGAGACACAGTGATGGTGGGTTGTGTTTAGGAGTAGTATTAACATGAGACACAGTGATGGTGGGTTGTGTTTAGGAGTAGTATTAACATGAGAGACAGTGATGGTGGGTTGTGTTTAGGAGTAGTATTAACATGAGACACAGTGATGGTGGGTTGTGTTTAGGAGTAGTATTAACATGAGACAGTGATGGTGGGTTGTGTTTAGGAGTAGTATTAACATGAGACACAGTGATGGTGGGTTGTGTTTAGGAGTAGTATTAACATAAGACACAGTGATGGTGGGTGTGTTTAGGAGTAGTATTAACATGAGACACACTGATGGTGGGTTGTGTTTAGGAGTAGTATTAACATAAGACACAGTGATGGTGGGTGTGTTTAGGAGTAGTATTAACATGAGACACAGTGATAGTGGGTTGTGTTTAGGAGTAGTATTAACATGAGACACAGTGATGGTGGGTTGTGTTTAGGAGTAGTATTAACATAAGACACAGTGATGGTGGGTGTGTTTAGGAGTAGTATTAACATGAGACACACTGATGGTGGGTTGTGTTTAGGAGTAGTATTAACATAAGACACAGTGATGGTGGGTGTGTTTAGGAGTAGTATTAACATGAGACACACTGATGGTGGGTTGTGTTTAGGAGTAGTATTAACATAAGACACAGTGATGTGGGTTGTGTTTAGGAGTAGTTTTAACATGAGACACAGTGATGGTGGGTTGTGTTTAGGAGTAGTATTAACATAAGACACAGTGATGGTGGGTGTGTTTAGGAGTAGTATTAACATGAGACACAGTGATGGTGGGTTGTGTTTAGGAGTAGTATTAACATGAGACACAGTGATGGTGGGTTGTGTTTAGGAGTAGTATTAACATGAGACACAGTGATGGTGGGTTGTGTTTAGGAGTAGTATTAACATGAGACACAGTGTTGGTGGGTTGTGTTTAGGAGTAGTATTAACAAGAGACACAGTGATGGTGGGTTGTGTTTAGGAGTAGTATTAACATGAGACACAGTGATGGTGGGTTGTGTTTAGGAGTAGTATTAACAAGAGACACAGTGATGGTGGGTTGTGTTTAGGAGTAGTTTTAACATGAGACACAGTGATGGTGGGTTGTGTTTAGGAGTAGTATTAACATGAGACACAGTGATGGTGGGTTGTGTTTAGGAGTAGTATTAACATGAGACACACTGATGGTGGGTTGTGTTTAGGAGTAGTAATAACATGAGACACAGTGATGGTGGGTTGTGTTTAGGAGTAGTATTAACATGAGACAGTGATGGTGGGTTGTGTTTAGGAGTAGTGTTAACATGAGACACAGTGATGGTGGGTTGTGTTTAGGAGTAGTATTAACATGAGACACAGTGATGGTGGGTTGTGTTTAGGAGTAGTATTAACATGAGACACAGTGATGGTGGGGTTGTGTTTAGGAGTAGTATTAACATGAGACACAGTGATTGTGGGTTGTATTTAGGAGTAGTATTAACATGAGACACAGTGATGGAGGGTTGTGTTTAGGAGTAGTATTAACATGAGACACAGTGATGGTGGGTTGTGTTTAGGAGTAGTATTAACATGAGACACAGTGATGGTGGGTTGTGTTTAGGAGTAGTATTAACATGAGACACAGTGACGGTGTATTGAAAGGCTGACTAACGTGTCCTTTCCAACAATGCAGAGTTAAATATAAAAATACAGTGGATTCGGAAAGTATTCAGACCCCTAGACTTTTTCCATATTTTGCTACGTTACAGCCTTATTCGAAAATGGATTAAATTGTTTTTTTCCCCTCATCAATCTACACACAATACTCCATAATAATAAATGCAAAAACAGTTTTTTATACATTTTTGAAAATGTATAAAAAATGTTAAACTGAAACATTACATTTACATAAGTATTAAGACCTTTTACTTTCTTGAAGCACCTTGGCAGCAAATAGAGCCTTGAGTCATCTTTGTTTTTATACAAGCTTGGCAAACTTGTATTTGGTTAGTTTCTCTCATTCTTCTCTCCAGATCCTCTCAAGCTCTGTGAGGTTGGATGGAGAGCATCGCTGCACAGCTATTTTCAGGTCTCTCCAGAGAGGTTTGATCAGGTTTGTCCTGCCTCTGGCTGTGCCACTGAAGGACATTCAGAGACTTGTCCCGAAGCCACTCCTGCGTTGTCTTGGCTGTGTGCTTAGGGTTGTTGTCCTGTTCGGAGGTCCTGAGCGCTCTGTAGCAGGTTTTCATCAAGGATCTCTCTGTACTTTTCTCATCTTTCCCTCAATCCTGACTAGTCTCGGCCAAAGAGTTCCATCTTGGTTTCATCAGACCAGAGAATCTCATTTAGGTGCCTTTTGGCAAAGTTCAAGCTGGCTGTCATCTGCCTTTTACTGAGGAGTGGCTTCCACCTGGCCACTCTACAATAAAGGCCTGACTGGTGGAGTGCTGCAGAGATGGTTGTCCATCTGGAAGGTTCTCCCATCTCCACAGAGGAACACTGGAGCTCTGTCAGAGTGACCATCGGGTTCTTGGTCACCTACCTGACCAAGGCCTTTCTCCCCCGATTGCTCCGTTCTTCCATTTAAGAATGATGGAGGCCACTGTTTTCTTGGGGACCTTCAATGCTGCAGACATTTTTTGGTACCCTTCCCAAGTTCTTTGCCTAGACCCAATCCTGTCTCGGAGCTCTACAGACAATTCCTTCGACGTCATGGCTTGGTTTTTGCTCTGACATGCATAGTCAACTGTGGGACCTTATATAGACAGGAATTTACCACAGGTGGACTCCAATCACATTTTACATTTTAAGGATGATCAATGGAAACATGATACACCTGAGCTCAATTTCAAAACTTATAACAAATGTAGAATGATGAGGATTCTTTTTTTTAAATCAATTTTAGTGTAAGGCTGAAATGTAACAAAATGTCGAAATAGGTAAAGGGGTCTGTATACTTACACTGTATAAACGTTTTGGGGGAAATAGTGACACAAGGAATAAATACAGAGTGAATAACGAATATCAGTAACGAGTAAAAAATAACATGTATGTTTAACAGTACCGACTCGATGTGCAGGGGTATGAGGTAATTGATGTAGCTATGTACATACATATAAGGGAAAGGGGGATACCTAGTCAGTTGCACAACTGAATGCATTCAACTGAAATGTGACTTCTACATTTAACCCCTCTGAATCAGAGAGATGCTTGGGGCGGTATTAATGTACGTAATCAAGGCACGGGAGCAGTTGTTGTCGTGGGTTAACTGCCTTGCTCAGGGGCAGAACTGCAGAATTTACTACTTTTGCCAGTTCAGGAAGTCAAAACAGCAACCTTTACTGGCCCAGCGCTCTTAACCGCTAGGCTACCTGTTGCCCCATAGGTAGGGGTAAAGTGACTAGGCATCAGGATAGATAATAGACTAAGTGAGCATAGATGTAATTTACTGTAGCTCGTCTGGTGGACTTGTGTCACTGGGCAGCTCGCGGCTGGATTTCCCTTTGTAATCCATGATAGTTTGCAAGTCCAGCCACATGCTTCTCGCTTCAGACCCAGCACAGTAGGATTCAACCTTAGTCCTGTATTGACGCGTTTCCGGTTTGATTGCTCATCTAGAGGTGGTCGCAGAATTTCTTTATGCGTCCGGATTAGTGTCCCGTTCCTTGAGAGCGGAAGCTCTAGCCTTTAGCTCTGTGCAGATGTTGCCTGTAATCCATGGCTTCGGGTTAGGGTACGTCTGTAGGTCACTGTGGTGACAATGTCGGCGATGCACTTATTAATGAAGCGGTGAATGACTTGGTCAATTCCTCCATGGTATTGGATGAATCCCGGAACATATTCCAGTCTGTGCCAGTGAAACAGTCCTGTAGCTGAGCATCCACTTGATCGGACCACTTCCGTATTGAGCGTGTCTCTGGTACGTCCTGTTTGAGTTTTTGCTTGTCGGCAAAAAAAAGTGTTCATAGGCTGTCCCCATAGGAGCACCCTTTTTGGTTCTAGGTAGAATTATTTTTGGTTCCAGGTAGATCCTTTTTGTGTTCCATGTAGAACCCTCTGTGGAAAGGGTTCTTACATGGAACCCAAAAATGTTCTATCTGGAAACATAAAGAGTTCTTCAAAGTGTTCTCCTATGGGGAGAGCCAAATAACCCTCTAAGGTTCTAGATAGCACCATTTGTTTTCTAAGAGTGTCGACAAATCAACAAGATGTAAATCCATGTCCTCGTTCAGCCACAACTCTGAGAAACATATATGACAGTTATTCAGGTCCCGTTGACAGGATAGTCTCGAGCTCATCCAGTTTGTTGGGCTATTTGGTGGTCTATTTGATCACCGACGTAATCTCGTCAGGATGCCTGCTCGCTTGACTCTCTGTTGCCGGGGATCAGGGTTGCCGGGGATCAGGGTCTGGTCCGGAGTAAGCAGAATGTCTAAAGTTGCAGACTTGTTGAAGTTGAAATTTTTGTCCAAATCAAGTTTAGTGATCACTGTTCTGATGTTTAGAAGCTGTACGCCAAAGGAAATGTGTCACGACTTCCACCGAAGTCAGTCCTTCTCCTTGTTCGGTCGGCGTTTGGCGGTCGACGTCACCGGCCTTCTAGCCATCACCGATCCACTTTTCATTTTCCATTTGTTTTGTCCTTGTCTTACACACCTGGTTTCACTCCCCCACTTACTTGTTCATTATTTAACCCTCTGTTCCCCCATGTTTGTTTGTGAGTGATTGTTTGTTGTATTTACGGTCCGTATTGTGAGCTAGGTATTATTGTCTTGTATTTTTAAGTCTTGAGTAAAATGACGTGTATTACTCATCTCTGCTGTCCTGCGCCTGACTCCTCTGCACCAGCTACACTCAGACCTATTACAAAATGATGGCAGAGACATTAAGAACAAAAAAAAGTTAAGACCAGCATAAAAAACACAAATTAGCATCCACTGCAGCACCATCTCCTTCTATCACATTTAACATTTAAGTCATTTAGCAGACGCTCTTATCCAGAGCGACTTACAAAATTGGAAAGTTCATACATATTCATCCTGGTCCCCCCGTGGGAATTGAACCCACAACCCTGGCGTTGCAAGCGCCATGCTCTACCAACTGAGCCACACGGGACCAGCCTCCTCTGCTGTACATAACGGCCAACATTGTAACATAATATGATAGTGGCTTATACTACAATAGACATCATGTTTGTGTGCTTAAATGTGACTTGGTCAAGTACTAGCCAGTGCTGTGTTTCCTTAGTTTGTTATGTTGTCATTGACCCAAAATGTTTGAGGACATTATTATTAGGTACCGGTACTGTACACAATGACCAACAGTGGTTGTGTCTCAATGTAACTCTCGTCGTTGTAAGGATGGTAGGACCAAGATGCAGCGTGGGGTTGGTAAATCATTTTTATTAATGATAACCAGCAACAAAACAATAAAGAGTAAACAAAATGAACGTGCAGCTTTGTAGGGCTCAAAAGCAACAATACAAAAACAAGATCCCACAAACAACATGTGGGAAAAGGCTGCCTAAATATGATCCCCAATCAGAGACAACGATAGACAGCTGCCTCTGATTGGGAAACATACCCGGCCAACATAGAAATACAAAAAACTAGAGTACGCACCCTAGTCGCACCCTGACCTAACCAAAATAGAGAATAAAATGGCTCTCTAAGGTCAGGGCGTGACACCCAAATGGCACCCTGTTCCCTTAATAGTGTACTGCTTTTGACAAGGGCACGTAGGGTGCATTTGGGATGCAACAAGTGTAACAGAATATCATAGTGGCATTATATCACTGGACAAATTAATGAGGACATCATATGAAGAGATGAGGCTGCAGAAATGTTGAGAGATGCCAGTAGGGAGACTTCTTGTCTAGAACACTGGAACCTTCAGTTCCACTTTGATGCAGCTGATGAGGAGTGATGGGATATAGTCACATTTTGCCTGTTTAAAAATGTAGGTCCACTCCTCAAAATAAGAAATATAACTGTGCTGACTTTTTTGTGGTGTGTGTGTGTGTGTGTGTGTGTGTGTGTGTGTGTGTGTGTGTGTGTGTGTGTGTGTGTGTGTGTGTGTGTGTGTGTGTGTGTGTGTGTGTGTGTGTGTGTGTGTGTGTGTGTGTGTGTGTGTGTGTGGTTTTACTATCCTTGTGTGGACCAGAAGTCCTCACATGGACAGAAAAACAAGGAAAAGGGCTATTTATGGTTGAGGGTTAGGATTACGAGTTAGACTTTGGTTTAGGGGTTAGGATTAAGATTAGGGTTAGTGGTTAGGAAAAACATATTTTGAATTGGAATAAATGTTTTCGTCCAGGATAGTAACACAACATTTTGTCTGTGTTGTTTATCATTAGTTTACTCCAATAAGAGGAGGGGAAGTAGGGTTAGTGGAAAATAATAAAGATTCAGACTGTTTAATAGTCACATGCACAGGGTTGCAGGTGTGATTGCAGGGTACAGTGAACATCTTAGGCTTCGAGCTCCAACATGCAGGACTAGTGAAATAAAATGATGAAAAATGGTAATAAAACAATAGAAATAGAACTAGCACTATATAGATAATAACTCTGGCAGTGATGAATAATGACCATTGGGGTGGAGGCAGAGTAAAGACTGTAGAGGGGGTGGGGTGGAATGACCATAAGGGGAGCAGCAGCATGATCATTGAGTGGAAAATATATTTACAAAATATATATATATAAAAACTGAGCAAAAAAAGAAACGGCCTCTCACTGTCAACTGTGTTTATCTTCAGCAAACTTAACATGTGTAAATATTTGTATGAAGATAACAAGATTCAACAACTGAGACATAAACTGAACAAGTTCCACAGATATGTGACGAACAGAAAGGGAATAATGTGACCCTGAACAAAAGGGGGGTGTCAAAATCAAAAGTAACAGTCAGTATCTGATGTGGCCACCAGCTGCATTAACTACTGCAGTGCATCTCCTCCACATGGACTGCACCAGATTGGCCAGATATTGCTGTGAGATGTTACCTCACTCTTCCACCAAGGCACCTGCAAGTTCCTAGACATTTCTGGGGGGAATGGCCCTAGCCCTCACCCTCCGATCCAACAGGTCCCAACGTGCTCATTGGGATTGAGATCCGGGCTCATCGCTGGCCATGGCAGAACACTGACATTCCTGTCTTGCAGGAAATCACACAAGAAAGAGCAGTATGGCTGGTGGCATTGTCATGCTGGAGGGTCATGTCAGGATGAGCCTGCAGGAAGGGTACCACATGAGGGAGGAGGATGTCTTCCCTGAAACGCGCAGCGTTGAGATTGCCTGCAATGACAACAAGCTCAGTCCAATGATTCAGTGACACACCGCCCCAGACCATGACGGACCCTCCACCTCCAAATCGATCCCGCTCCAGAGTACAGGCCTCGGTGTAAAGCTCAGTCCTTCGACGATGAACGCGAATCCGACCATCACCCCTGGTGATACAAAAACGCGACTCGTCAGTGATGAGCTCTTTTTGCCAGTCCTGTTTGGTCCAGAGACGGTGGGTTTGTGCCCATAGGCGACGTTGTTGCCGGTGATGTCTGGTGAGGACCTGCCTTACAACAGGCCTACAAGCCCTCAGTCCAGCCTCTCTCAGCCTATTGCGGACAGTCTGAGCACTGATGGACGGATTGTGCATTCCTGGTGTAACTCGGGCAGTTGTTGCCATCCTTTACCTGTCCCACAGTTGTGATGTTCGGTTGTACCGATCCTGTCCAGGTGTTGTTACACGTGGTCTGCCACTGCGAGGATGATCAGCTGTCCGTCCTGTCTTCCTGTAGCGCTGTCTTAGGCGTCTCACAATAAGGACATTGCAATTTATTGCCCTGGCCACCTCTGCAGTCCTCATGCCTCCTTGCAGCATGCCTAAGGCACGTTCACGCAGATGAGCAGGAACCCTGGGCATCTTTATTTTGGTGTTTTTTAGAGTCAGTAGAAAGGCCTCTTTAGTGTCCTAAGTTTTCATAACTGTGACCTTAATTGCTTATAGTATGTAAGCTGTTAGTGTCTTAATGACCGTTCCGCAGGTGCATGTTCATTAATTGTTTATGGTTCATTGAACAAGCACGGGAAACAGTGTTTAAACCCTTTACAATGAAGATCTGTGAAGTTATTAGCATTTTTACAAATTCTCTTTGGAAGACAGGGTCCTGAAAAAGGGACTTTTCTTTTTTTGTTGAGTTTATATGACATATATGATGTATACTGTATATATATATATTTATATATATGATATATCCTGTATATATATATATTAATATATATTAAATATAATTGTCACACCCTGGCCTTTGTTATATTGATTTTCTTTATTCGTTTAGTTAGGTCAGGGTGTGACATGGGGGATGTCTGTGTGTTTTGTCTAGTTTAGGGTGTGTGTATTGTTTAGGGGGTTTTGTAGTATGTATGGGGTTGTGTTCAGTGTAGGTGTTTAGGAAAGTCTATGGTTTCCTGGTTTGGTTCTCAATCAGAGACAGCTGTTTATTGTTGTCTCTGATTGGGAGCCATATTTAAGGCAGCCATAGGCTTTAGGTGTTTATTGGTAAATGTCTATGTTGAACGTTAGTAGCTTGTGTGTGCACTTTCGTTTATAGCTTCACGGTCGTTTATTGTTTTGTAAGAGTTTTTCGTGTTTCGTCATCTATTAAAAGATGTACTTTTCACACGCTGCGTTTTGGTCCTCTCTTCCACGTCAAGACGATCGGGACAATAATGTATATATATTTATATTTGATATATATTGTATATATTTACAAAAATTATAAATAGGGAATTGGAAATGATTCAGACAGTTACATTGATGGAAGCCATAATCTATCTGCAAAATTGAAGCTGAGCTACCCCCTTAAAAAAGTGTGTGAGTTTGAGTCACATGCTGTTTATCCTCACAGCTTGGTGATAGCAGCTATCTTTTAACCTGGTGGTCAGTCTTTAGGCTGCTGTACAGCTTGACGGACCGTAAAGGATTGAACATTTATCCTCCTATATTTGGGGTTCTGAGACTAAAACAGCTTCAGAACAATCGATATAGAAATATGTGTGTACAGTTCTACACATCTGTTCAATAAGTTATTGTTGTTGTTGATGATGATTTTATTGTATCCATTAGGAAATAGATTTTGCATCTTGTCAGTTTAAATAGAGAGACATGCAACACATGACACACATTACATACATAGTGATATAGACTTACAGACAGACAGTATTCACATAGACAACCATACAGCACAATACAACACAACACAATATGAGCCTGGTTCATTTTCAGTAATGAGGCCCTGTACCCCATTTACAGTTTCTACTTCAATGTATCAGGTGGAGTTATTCACCAGCTATAGAGTGAGTTGTTGTTTATGTTTCTAAGACTGCAGGGTGGGAGATGCAACAATGGCCTTGAGAACAGCAGGAAGTGTGTTGGTGGTCTTTCTCTGGTCTGTAGCAGGTATGGTCTCATTCTTATCTTTTAGTTCTCTGTTTATCAATCTACAGACATTTCTAAAAGGATAAGAATCATAATGTTATTCTGGTGTGTTCTGTTAGGGGTCTCCACTTCACTTTAAATAGTTATCTTTCACACCTCACTGAGTGATGCTTTTCTACGGTTTCCATTCACACTCAGCAACTATGGCAACAAAGTGTGGAAAAACCCTACTTTCAGTGTGAGTCAATTGGCCTTGGCTTAATTCTGATACCATTGTGTTGTGTGACTGTGTGTTTCAGTGGTACTGGGTCAGGATGGCTGGAGTGTTACATACACCAATCAGAGTATCTGTACCTTGAAGGGGTCAACAGTGGAGATGTCCTGCTCTTTCACATATCCCAGAGGTAGAGTCACAACAACCCTCTGGTTCAAAAATGATGATGCTGTTGGTCCTGTTAGTCTGAGTGATGACCCAGACTACAAAGGACGTGTCACATACCGTAAGGATAAAGAGAATGATCACACCCTGTCAATCACAGACCTGAGAGAGAGTGACTCAGCTACATACAAATTCAGATTTACAGATCAGACTGGAAAATGGAGATATACTGGCAATCCTGGATTGACTCTGTCTGTCACAGGTACATTCAATATAGTTAAACTGTTGAATTTAATTTAGTTCAGGATAAACATCTTGGTTTGTGTTTATGTCTGTATATCATAGGATTTCTGCCATCTTTGTATTAGAGTGATAAGTCAGTGATAAAGGGATTTACAGTGATATTGTTTATTCTCCAGGTCTTCAGGTGAAGGTGACTGGTGGACATCAGGATAAGACAGTGACCTGTATCACCACCTGTACTCTGACTGACAACCCCAATTACATCTGGTACAAGAACGGACAACATCTAGATGAGAGCACCTCCCCCCAGTACAAAGACCCAGTCTCCAGTAACTATGAAGACAGTTACTCCTGTGCTGTAAAAGGCCATGAGGATCTCATCTCTCCTGCAGTGTGTAAGTGTAGACTTTTACATACAACATTTGTTTCAGGTTGTCAGGCGGTCATTATTTAATTTGCTGTGAATGTGACGTCCACTTCTGCTTTAGTTGCGTATGCTTTGCCACACAGTGTTGAACGAGCTTCAAGATATATAATCAAATTCATGAAAATGCATTGAATGGATGAATTTACTTCTACCAGATACCTTTCATTATGTTTTTGCACTTGTACACCATTGCACTACTTTTTGAGCACTGAAGACCCATGAAAAAATAACTACCAAAGTTTAAAAACTACAAAGCTGAGTGGATAATCACTTCCTGGTTACTTTCACAGCATATGATTTTAACATTGTTCATTTTTTTTCATTTATATTTGCAGGTGGGATGCCCCGATTGGCGTCACTCGTTAGTCAGTATGTGTTACAGCTGTGCTGGCATGTGGGGTTTTATTTTGTATTCCTCTTCTTGGGCAAATCATGTGGGCGCACATGTCTTTTTGGTTCCAGTTGTTGTTGATAGTCAATTTCAAAAATGGACACCCCCATGAGTGTCTTTCAGAACCCACTGGTCTCATTTTTGTCTTTGTCAGTGACTCTTTTATTAATTCCCACTTTTGTTTTGGTTACATGTTAGGTTTTCTTGCTGGGGAACGTAACAGCATAAGTGTATACAGTAGATATTGTAATTAAGAATTTTATAATGGTGTTATATTGTCTTGTATTTCAGGTAAGAAGTGTTGGAGTGTGACTTACACCCATCAGAAGATCTGTGCTTTAAAGGGGTCAACAGTGAACATATCCTGCTCTTACACATATCCCAGTTATCATGAGATCAAAAAAGCTTTCTGGTTTACTAAATGGGAGTCTGGTATGGATCCTGAAGATCTGAGCTCAGCTCCAGGGTATGAGGGTCATATAGAGTACCTTGGGGATAAGAAGAGTGACTGTACCCTGAGAATCACAGACCTGAGACTGAGTGACTCTGCTGGGTACAGGTTCAGATTCATGACATCTGGAGGAAATTTTTCTGGCTCACCTGTCTCCCTGACTGTCACAGGTAATCTGTCACTCATCTCACATCTATTACTGTAATTACCTTTTTCAGGGAAGTCATACAGACATAATTGTGGTATGTGATGGAAAAATATCAAATGTAGTGTTTCACATAAGAAACATATATAGGAGGATAATAATCATTTGTTTCCTTTTACTCTAGATGTTGTGTTGGAGATGGATCCTACATCTGTGTCAGAGAGGGAGAATGTCACACTGAGATGTAGAACCAAATGTACACTGGACCCCATCAAAGCCTACAGTTGGTATAAGAATGGACAGCCTTTACCAAACAGCAACACCTCCTCTCCTGTCTATATCCTATTCTCAGTCAGCAGTGAGGATACAGGCAGGTACTCCTGTGCTGTAGAAGGCTGTGAGGATCTCCCCTCTGCTGAAGAGACTCTCACTGTCACATGTAAGTACAAGGGGTTTAAATCTTTAGTTCGGTATATTACAGTAACATTGTAGTGACAGATATTGGCTCCACATGATACTTGAATTGATCATCTTCAATAAGAGGATGGATCTAAAAGTCATTGTGTGGAAAAGTACATTTGTGGAAAGTTTGTGTAATATTTTTACCTGATCTAATTTGTACAATTTTTAAATCCACTGTCTTTTACATCAGATGGACCAAAGAACACCTCAGTGTCAGTCAGTCCCTCTGGTGGAATAGTGGAGGACAGTTCAGTGACTCTGACCTGCAGCAGTGATGCCAACCCACCTGTGGACAAATACACCTGGTACAAGAAGAATGTAACCTCACCAAAAGCATCAGGACAGAGTTACAGCATCACTAACATCAGCTCTGAGGACAGAGGAGAATATTACTGTGAGGCCCATAATGGAAGAGGATCTATGAACTCTACAGCTCTGATGATCATTGTAGCAGGTAAAGTTATGTTCAATAACTTATTGTTTTTCAAGGTAATCTTCTTCTAGTTTGCCTTATTAAACTTTGGTTTATAACTATACATAGGCTTCTACATACAAGTATTGCATTAATGTTCGGTGTTGCTGTATATTCATTTTCACTTCATAATACCATGTACTCATATCATCTATATTATCTTTTAGAGAAACAAACCTCAGTTATAACTGCAGCTGTAGGAATCATAGTGGTTGTTCTAGGTGTCATACTGGCTTCATGTCTCTCTGGACTCATGTGGTTCAGGTGAGTGAAAATGCTTATTTTAAAGATTATTTCACTTTATTATCTTCATTACTTTATTAATATATTCATTCACTCATTCATTTACAAAACAGGAAGAAGGTCTCCGAAACCACCTCTGACACAAGACACACGGCAGACAACGGACAGGTGAGTCTGTTGAAACAGATGTAAGATCAGGTTTATTACTTTGTGGGACATTTCCACTCCTCATGCTGTCTGTCCCCAGGTCTATTTATGTTGTCTGTCCTCTCTCTCCATCAGGGAGACTCTAGTCCAGTGTATGACAACATCTCAGGCATGGCCATGACCTCTACTGCAGAACAGACAGCAGCCACCGTCAACCAGGATGATGTTCACTACGCCAGCGTCCACTTCTCTCGTTCCAAAAACCAGGAAGTGCCTCTGTACTCCACCGTCCAGCTGTGTAAACCCAGGAAACAGGAAGAGGATGTCCAGTACGATGCTGTGAAATTCAACTGCCCCAGTGCTGCCAACCGGTGAGCATGTTCTGCCATTACAACAACAGTCATTTCTAGAGCATTGTGGATACACCGCATTAAAACCTCTTGATACTACAGGGGGTGCTGTTTCAACTTGGACATTTATCGTTCCCAAATTAAACTGCCTCGTACTCAATTCTTGCTCGTACAATATGCATATTATTATTACTATTGGATAGAAAACAATCTCTAGTTTCTAAAACCGTTTGAATTATGTCTGTGGGTGAACCAGAACTCTTTCTGCAGCGAAATTCATGACAGGAACTGCGAAGGTCTGAAAACGAGGCTCTGTTCTCAGATCAGTTTAAAGCTCTGTATGTATCCTATGGGTCGACATGAACTGCACGCGCCTTCCCGTGGATGTCAGTAACCAATGAGAAGTGGAATGGAGTGTCTACGTAGTTCTCAGAGCTTATAAAAGGCCAAGGAACGAAGGGAGCTCTCTTTTCGACGTTCGTCATTGCGCAAAGCAAGACCTCAGGATGGCATTTTGAAACGCTCAGTTATCGGCCTTAGCTATATCCGTCTGTAATTTAATTCGATATAGGTGTTAGAAACATCATAACGAAGTTATTTTAAACCGAGTTAAATCAGTTTATGCGAGTATATTGCTATTTTCGGAATTTCCTTAGTATTGCGTTTTGGGGATTTGGGCATGTTGTGGCCACATAGCTATTGTTAGCTGCTCATTCCGAAGTTGAAGACGACGTTTTACAACCAAGCAACGATTCTTTTGGACAAAGGACCACTTGCCCAAGATTCTGATGGAAGCTCGTCCAAAAGAAAGAGCAATTTATGATGTTATTCCGTATTTATGTGGAAAAATGTAAACGCATTTGTCCGCCATTATTGCGGCACTAGTCTGGCTGTAACGCACACTGTATGTCTAGTAACGTTAATTTTAAAAATCTAACTCAGCGGTTGCATTAATAACTAATGCATCTTTCATTTGCTGTCCAACCTGTATTTTTTAGTCAATCTAATCGATAAATAATCGTAAACTTAGGTGCCTTTCCAAGATGGCGCCGGCCAGAATGCATGATCTGTTGCAACTGATCACATTGTATAACCACGATTTGTGCTGCTAAATATGCACATTTTCGAACAAAACCTATATGCATTGTGTAATATCATGTTACAGGACTGTCATCTGATGAAGTATATCAAGGTTAGTCAAAAATTATATATCTTTTGCTGTATTGTTACGATCGCTAACCTGTGCTGCTGGTAAATTGCTTGTGTTTCTGGCTATTGTGCTAAGCTAATATAATGCTATATTGTGTTTTCGCTGTAAAACACTTAAAAAATCTGACATATTGGCTGGATTCACAAGATGTTGGGCTTTCATTTGCTGTATGCTGTGTATTTTTCAGAAATGTTTTAAGATGAGTAATTAGATATTTGACGTTGGTCTCTGTAATTATTCTGGCAGCTTCGGCACTATTTCAGATTGCAGCTGCAATGTAGAACTGTGATTTATACTTGAAATATGCACATTTTTCTAAAAAAACATATGCTATACAATAAATATGTTATCAGACTGTCATCTTATGAAGTTGTTTCTTGGTTAGTGGCTATTTATATCTTTATTTTGTCGAATTAGTGATGGCTACTGATGGAGTAAAAAACTGGTGGAGTAAAAAAAGTTGTGTCTTTTGCTATCGTGGTTAGCTAATAGATTTACATATTGTGTCTTCCCTGTAAAACATTTTAAAAATCAGAAATGATGGCTGGATTCACAAGATGTGTATCTTTCTTCTGGTGTCTTGGACTTGTGATTTAATGATATTTAGATGCTAGTATTTACTTGTGACGCTATGCTAGGCTATGCTAGTCAGCTTTTTTACTGTGGGGGGTGCTCCCGGATCCGGGTTTGGGAGGAATTAGAGGTTAAAGGAGAAGTTGGCTTTTTTTTTTACAACCAAATTTCTATTTTGTAAGTAAATGCGATGTTATAGATGTTATATTCTGACTTCACTTGTTTTAGAGAAACTTACCCCAACCAGCAATTAACTTCCTCATCCTCGTTGTGGAGTAGAGGCTCTGAAAAAACATGAACAAATGCTCCAAAAACACAATACGTCTTTTAGAAACAGAAAGCTCTCAGTATAGTGATGCAGGACTTTAGATGTAACAGTTGTACACATTAAAGTGTCATTCCAAACTGTATCCACAACGTTATATTCCATTTTGTGACTCGTGCTGTTTCCCCGTCCAACTGTTCCATTCTCAGTGTATCATGCTGCTAGAACGGACGAGAAGCATCGTTCGAGTCTCAACAACATGGAACATAACGTTGTGGATTAAGTTCTGAATGACAGATTTCATGTGTACAACACGTAAAGACCTGCCTCACTAAAGACTACTTAGAGCTTTTTAGTATCTAAAAGGTTGTTTGGGGTGTTTTTGGAGCCAATTACTGAACAACGAGGAGGAGGAAGTGAATAGATGGTTGGGGATAGTTTCTCAAAAACAAGTGAATTCACAAAGAAAATCTGGACCCTTCTATAACATTCCAGTTACATATGTTTTTAGATTTGGTTGTAAACAAGCTATATTCTTGATTACAGCTCATTCATATGCTGCTGCTTATTGGACGAGAAGACCATGACATCATTAATAAGTGAAAGAGCTGACCCCTAGTGGCCACTAGTGACGGCATTTCCTTACAAACCCAACAATATAATGAGAGAGTGGTGGTTTTGAGGAACTGTTCTGTGTTCCAAATGGAACCCTATTCCCTATTTAGTGCACTAGCTTTCACCAGCGCCATATAGGCCTTGGTCAAAGTAATGCACTATAAAGAGTATAAGAAGGGTTTTTTGGGATGCAGATTCTGTTTAATTTCTGTTTCTCTCTCTTCAGACCCACAGCAGCACAAGCAGCTGAGGACTCCTCTGAGATCTATAGTAGAGTCAACAAACCCAGAAGACCTGAACACAACAAACCCAGAACCAAGAGGACCTGAACACAACAAACCCAGAAGACCTGAACACAACAAACCCAGAAGACCTGAACACAACAAACCCAGAAGACCTGAACACAACAAACCAAGAACCAAGACCTGAACACAACAAACCCAGAAGACAACAAACCCAGAACACCTGAACACAACAAACCCAGAACCAAGAGGACCTGAACACAACAAACCCAGAAGACAACAAACCCAGTACACCTGAACACAACAAACCCAGAACCAAGAGGACCTGAACACAACAAACCCAGAAGACCTGAACACAACAAACCCAGAAGACCTGAACACAATAAACCCAGAACCAAGAAGACCTGAACACAACAAACCCAGAACCAAGAAGACCTGAACACAACAAACCCAGAACCAAGAAGACCTGAACACAACAAACCCAGAAGACCTGAACACAACAAACCCAGAAGACCTGAACACAACAAGCCCAGAAGACCTGAACACAACAAGCCCAGAACCAAGAAGACCTGAACACAAGTTTGACAGAAACCCTGTATATCCGGACCTGTCTAGTCCAACTAAGTGTTATAATAATATATCATGATATGCCATTTAGAAACACTTTTATACAAAGAGACTTATTCTGTGTGTATCCATCTGTCATGCCGGTGGCCCCATTGGGAATTGAACCCATACACCAGGCTCTACCAACACACAGGACTACTGTATTCACACTTAGTTGGAGTGCTGGTCTAGGGTCAGCACCATGCTCTACCAACTAAGACACAGGACTACTGTATTCACACTTAGTTGGAGTGCTGGTCTAGGGTCAGTTTTGACTTTTAAACTATGATGAATTAGAGGGGGAACCTTGTAAATAATTTTTATGTTAAATATTGTTCCACTCATTTTTTAAGTAACATGGAACAGAATCTGAACACAATAACTTTCCTTTGTATTTCTGAAATAGCCTCGATGTCCAGTTATATTTTATATGAAGGCTGAGAACCTTATAAATATATGTTTTGATTTCTTCTTGATGTTCACTCACAGGAACAATACTTATATTCTACAGTACTGTACTATTATATTACATTCTACAGTAATATTCTGATACATTCTCCAGTACTGTACTATTCTATTACGGGACATTCGTCAGTACTATTCCAGTATACTGTACTATTCTAGTATGTTATACAGTCCAATTCTATTACAGTACTGTACTATTACAGTACTATTCTATTACATTATACAGTACTATTCTATTAGAGTACTGTTTCTTTTCTATTACAGTATACAGCACTGTACTATTCTATTACAGTATACAGTACTGTTTCTATTCTATTACATTCTACAGTCCTGTACTATTACATTCTACAGTCCTATTACATTCTACAGTACTATTCTATTACATTCTACAGTACTATTCTATTACATTCTACAGTACTATTCTATTACATTCTACAGTACTATTCTATTACATTCTACAGTACTATTCTATTACAGTATACAGTACTATTTTATTACATTCTACAGTACTATTCTATTACAGCATACAGTACTGTTCTATTACAACATAGAGTACTGTTATATTACAGCATACAGTCCTGTACTATTACAGCATACAGTACTATTCTATTACAGTATACAGTACTATTTTATTACATTCTACAGTACTATTCTATTACAGCATACAGTACTGTTCTATTACAGCATAGAGTACTATTCTATTACAGCATACAGTACTATTCTATTACAACATACAGTACTATTCTATTACAGCATACAGTACTATTCTATTAAAGTATACAGTTCTGTACTATTACAGTATAAAGTACTGTTAGATGATACATAATATACGTTTACTTGGTTTGTTCATATACATTTATTATTGGTTTTATGACAAAGTTATGGTAGTATTTTGCCTCAATGTTCTGATGCAACGTTTCTTATCACTTTGTAGTGTCATTGACTGTCTGTGATGACATGCTATTTTATTAAATCGATTACCTAACGTTTAACTGATTCCGTGATTGAATTAAATCATGCAACAATTACCCCAGTAATAACCTGGGGCACCACGGAGAATATTATTTAAAGGAGTTCCGTCTTCTGAATGAACTCTTACAGATCTAAATCTCTTACATTTCAGTCATCGATTATTCTTTACCTCATTCAGTCTCATCTGAACGTCTTAAAATTATTGGTTATCTGCACGAACTCTGCTTTCCATAATGAATCAGCAATATACAAATTGGCTTATATATTTTCTAACTAAATAATCACACAGAATTCCGTAAACAAACAGTAGATATTGGGCCGGATGGGAGAGTGGAGATCCATGGAGGGGTTTTACCCCCCTGACAGCCCTAATTAGTCTATGTTTGGGGATAGAGGAGAGCTAGGGGTGGAGGCTGTGGGGCTAAATATGGGCACCCTGTCCAGAAATTCCTCAATGGTGACCACACCATCTTTGTTCTTGTCCATTTTCTAACAGAGAAACAGTTGAATATTTAACCCTTTCTCCTCCCCGAGGGTGTCTCAGGAGGAGTGGGATATGCAACAAACTATTTCCATTTCACACCACACACAGTGTACAGGTTACACACTTACATCTGAAACAGGACAAATATAAGTAACCTCTATTTGACCTTTTGGTTGTTCACAAAGTCAGAATGCAACAATAAGGAGGTTATGTCTAGAGGGTCCTTTTAAAACCCTTGTGATAAACAATGGAGGTAGACGTATCTAACCCTGGGGCCTGGATCCAATTAGAAAACACTGGAGGTAGAATTATCTAACCCTGGGGCCTGGATCCAATTAGAAAACACTGGAGGTAGAATTATCTAACCCTGGGGCCTGGATCCAATTAGAAAACAATGGATGTAGACTTATCTAACCCTGGGGCCTGGATCCAATTAGAAACTGTGCTAAAGCATTTAAAAGGTAATTTCCAATTGAGCCGACTACTTCTGTGTTTACCTTGAATGTGATCTCCACTAACGCAGGAACTCTGCCTTTAAATAAAAGCATTGTCTACAAGCACATTAGGATTGAATCAAGGCCCACAGTGGATTCAGAAAGTATTCAGACCCCTTGACTTTTTCCACATTTTGTTAACTTCCCTTTAGCGGGATCATTTTTGTAAACAACCGCTGAATTGCAGAGCGCCAAATAAAAAAATATATTAAAAAAATATTTATAATCATGAAATCACAAGTGAAATATACCAAAACACAGTTTAGCTTGTTGTTAATCCACCTATCGTGTCAGATTTTGAAAATATGCTTTACAGCGAAAGCAATCCAAGCGTTTGTGAGTTTATCGATCACTAGACAAAACAGTAAGAACAGCTAGCCTCAAATTAGCTTGGTCACGAAAGTCAGAAAAGCAATAAAATGAATCGCTTACTTTTGATAATCTTCGGATATTTGCACTCACGAGACTCCTAGTTACACAATAAATGTTATTTTTGTTCGATAAAGATTTGTTCTATAACCAAAAACCGCCATTTGGTTTGCGCGTTATGTTCAGAAAACCACAGGCTCGTTCCCGTCCTGAAAGGCAGACGAAAATTCCAAAAAGTATCGGTAATGTTCGTAGAAACATGTCAAACGTTTTTTTATAATCAATCCTCAGCATGTTTTTAACATACATAAATCGATAATATTTCAACCGGACAGTAACCTATTCAATACTACAGAGAAAGAAAATGTTGAGCTACTCTCATGCGCAGGAACTAATCAAAAACCTGACGAGTTTTTAAAAATATCGCTAATTTTTCAAAATAAAAGCTTGAAACTATGTCTAAAGCCTGGTCACAGCCTGAGGAAGCCATTGGGAAAGGAATCTGGTTGATACCCCTTTAAGATGGAGGAGGGGCAGGCAACGGAACAGGGATTTTTCCAAATAAAAGGCACTTCCGGGTTGGATTTCCTCAGGTTTTCGCCTGCAAAATCAGTTCTGTTATAATCACAGACAATATTTTGACCGTCTTGGAAACTTTAGAGTGTTTTCTATCCTAATCTGTCAATTATATGCATATTCTAGCATCTGGACCTGAGAAATAGTCCGTTTACCTTGGGAACATTATTTTTCCAAACATAAAAATTCTGCCCCCTAGCTGAAAGAAGTTAACACCCCTACTCTTACGATAAGTGCCATGGGATCTTTAGTGACCACAGAGAGTCAGGAAACCCATTTAACATCCCATTCGAAATAGGGCACCCTACACAGGGAAATGTCCCCAATCACTGCCCTGGGGCATTGGGATATTTTTTTTTAGACCAGAGCATAGAGTGCCTCCTACTGGCCCTCCAACACCACTTCCAGCAGCATCTGGTCCCCCATCCAGGGACCAACCCTGCTTAGAAGCAGTGGGATGCAGGGTGGTTTGCTGCTGACAAACACATTCCCATCATATTGTATCGTAGATGGAGTGCATGATATCAGTCATCCCCTGGAACGAACACCCCCCCCCCCCCCCCCCCCCGGTCAAAAGTGTTGCACTTTTGAGAAAGGTTTTATGTTCGGGCGCCAGACAACCCTGTTGAACTGAAAAGAGTAGGATAGATAGAGAACCACTACCAGACAGGTATTAACCTGCTGAACTGAAAAGAGTAGGATAGATAGAGAACCACTACCAGACAGGTATTAACCTGCTGAACTGAAAAGAGTAGGACAGATAGATGACCACTACCAGACAGGTATTAACCCTGTTGAACTGAAAAGAGTAGAATAGATAGAGAACCACTACCAGACAGGTATTAACCTGCTGAACTGAAAAGAGTAGGATAGATAGAGAACCACTACCAGACAGGTATTAACCTGCTGAACTGAAAAGAGTAGGATAGATAGAGAACCACTACCAGACAGGTATTAACCTGCTGAACTGAAAAGAGTAGAACAGATAGAGAACCACTACCAGACAGGTATTAACCTGCTGAACTGAAAATAGTAGAATAGATAGAGAACCACTACCAGACAGGTATTAACCTGTTGAACTGAAAAGAGTAGAATAGATAGAGAACCAGTACCAGACAGGTATTAACCTGCTGAACTTAAAAGAGTAGGATAGATAGAGAACCAGTACCAGACAGGTATTAACCTGCTGAACTTAAAAGAGTAGGATAGATAGAGAACCAGTACCAGACAGGTATTAACCTGCTGAACTGAAAAGAGTAGGATAGATAGAGAACCAGTACCAGACAGGTATTAACCTGCTGAACTGAAAAGAGTAGGATAGATAGAGAACCAGTACCAGACAGGTATTAACCTGCTGAACTGAAAAGAGTAGGATAGATAGAGAACCAGTACCAGACAGGTATTAACCTGCTGAACTGAAAAGAGTAGGATAGATAGAGAACCAGTACCAGACAGGTATTAACCTGCTGAACTGAAAAGAGTAGGATAGATAGAGAACCACTACCAGACAGGTATTAACCTGCTGAACTGAAAAGAGTAGGATAGATAGAGAACCAGTACCAGACAGGTATTAACCTGCTGAACTGAAAAGAGTAGGATAGATAGAGAACCACTACCAGACACATTAGCAGAAGAGACTGACTATAGGTTAGCCTGTTGGCCAGATAGCCAGTGGGGAGAAAGGAGAAGACAAGTCACAGCACAGGGGTAACCCAACCAACAATAACTCATACAAGATTAATGGCAAAGCAATTCAAAGGCAACTTCCTAGAAACAATGGACAAGAAAGAACGCAGTCATAAAACTTAGAGAATTTGCAAAATTCTGTTTTACCTCCAAGTGGAGGAGGGAGGGGGTATGAATGGGTGTGTAGGTGTGTTCATAGACAACAAAACGCCTTGAAATGTCAAGATGTCTGTTGTCCCACACAAAATCAATAAAGTTCAAAACACTCAGCAACCTCCCTTTAACTAGAATGTCAAACAGTCCTACAGTGCATTATTAGTTTACTAACGTCTCTGAACATGAAGAGACAGCAGCACTAAGAGAGAACATATTTCACTGAAGAAGGAGATAGAAAGAGAGATGGGCTTAGCTGTTGTGTCCAGGCTTGAACGTGTATTTGTCCGTCCGACACAATCCTTGGTTGTTCGTTTGACAAAAGCTTGCAACAATGTTGCTAGTAATCGATGAGATCAGAGGCCAGAACGCTTCCTACTCGTCAGGAGTAGCGCGATAACAACAGCGATCACACTTAGAAATGTTATAAACTAGGCAAGCTGAAACCAAACAAGACGTAAGCGGAGTTGAACACACCCGTCAAAACTGCCCCGCCAATCGAGAGCTCCGACACTGAGCCTGAAGAGCCGTCTTGATTTCCTCCTTCCTGACTGCTGCTGCGCTCTTAAAGTTCACTGTCTGTTGTACATTTTCTATTGAAATACAGTGACCTCCCCTTTCTATGTGCTGGTCTGGTCGTCATGCATGTTAATGACTTCAAGAGGAAGGAAGTTCTGCATCAGCTACTTGTGTCTTAACTACTTTAAATATGTATCAACCACAGAACACACACTTAATGTCAGTTCTCACTCACTACAAGTAAGTTGACTCATTGTACAAGACCTCTCCCCTTCACTTCACTCTGTAAGTACTCTTGACAATATCTTGAAATATAGTTTTGGGATATTTGTTTTTAGTAATAAGTCATATACTTGAGGGTAATGTATCATTTTACTTGTTATGTTTTGATCTGTGTTTTGGTTGTTACATCAGTGTCAGTATTCATAAAGTGTCTCAGTGTAGGAGTGTTGATCTACATAGTGATAAAATGATTAACCAGGGTAAAATAGACAAGCAATGGTGCAGCAACTATCTCCTCCCTTTTCCCCCTCTCTTCCTCCCCTCTTCTCTCTCCAGCAGTATGGTGAGGCAACTCTCCCCTCCCTTTTCCCCCTCTCTTCCTCCCCTCTTCTCTCTCCAGCAGTATGGTGAGGCAACTCTCCCCTCCCTTTTCCCCCTCTCTTCCTCCCCTCTTCTCTCTCCAGCAGTATGGTGAGGCAACTCTCCCCTCCCTTTTCCCCCTCTCTTCCTCCCCTCTTCTCTCTCCAGCAGTATGGTGAGGCAACTCTCCCCTCCCTTTTCCCCCTCTCTTCCTCCCCTCTTCTCTCTCCAGCAGTATGGTGAGGCAACTCTCCCCTCCCTTTTCCCCCTCTCTTCCTCCCCTCTTCTCTCTCCAGCAGTATGGTGAGGCAACTCTCCCCTCCCTTTTCCCCCTCTCTTCCTCCCCTCTTCTCTCTCCAGCAGTATGGTGAGGCATCTCTCCCCTCCCTTTCCCCCCTCTCTTCCTCCCCTCTTCTCTCTCCAGCAGTATGGTGAGGCAACTCTCCCCTCCCTTTTCCCCCTCTCTTCCTCCCCTCTTCTCTCTCCAGCAGTATGGTGAGGCAACTCTCCCCTCCCTTTCCCCCCTCTCTTCCTCCCCTCTTCTCTCTCCAGCAGTATGGTGAGGCAACTCTCCCCTCCCTTTTCCCCCTCTCTTCCTCCCCTCTTCTCTCTCCAGCAGTATGGTGAGGCAACTCTCCCCTCCCTTTGTCCCCCTCTCTTCCTCCCCTCTTCTCTCTCCAGCAGTATGGTGAGGCAACTCTCCCCTCCCTTTTCCCCCTCTCTTCCTCCCCTCTTCTCTCTCCAGCAGTATGGTGAGGCAACTCTCCCCTCCCTTTTCCCCCCTCTCTTCCTCCCCTCTTCTCTCTCCAGCAGTATGGTGAGGCATCTCTCCCCTCCCTTTTCCCCCTCTCTTCCTCCCCTCTTCTCTCTCCAGCAGTATGGTGAGGCAACTCTCCCCTCCCTTTTCCCCCTCTCTTCCTCCCCTCTTCTCTCTCCAGCAGTATGGTTAGGCAACTCTCCCCTCCCTTTTCCCCCCTCTCTTCCTCCCCTCTTCTCTCTCCAGCAGTATGGTGAGGCATCTCTCCCCTCCCTTTTCCCCCTCTCTTCCTCCCCTCTTCTTTCTCCAGCAGTATGGTGAGGCATCTCTCCCCTCCCTTTTCCCCCTCTCTTCCTCCCCTCTTCTCTCTCCAGCAGTATGGTGAGGCATCTCTCCCCTCCCTTTTCCCCCTCTCTTCCTCCCCTCTTCTCTCTCCAGCAGTATGGTGAGGCAAGTCTCCCCTCCCTTTTCCCCCTCTTCTCTCTCCAGCAGTATGGTGAGGCAGAGAGGGCCATGCAGCAGGTGTTGAAGCTGGATCAGGACTGTGAGGAGGCCTCCACTGAGCTCTTCTACTGCGAGGTCCTGCAGCTCATGGTGAGGGAAGACAGGGGTCAGGGGTCAGACTCTAGTCTTGTGTTACTGGATTTCTCAAAGTGTTGAAAACTTTGTTGATTGGTGAACTTGTCTGCTTCTTTGCATTTTCAGATGTGTTTCTGAGATCTGAACTGATATCAGTTTATCAATTCACCCCTCCTCTCTCTCTCTGTCTCTCTCTCTCTCTCTCTGTCTCTCTCTCTGTCTCTGTCTCTGTCTCTGTCTCTCTCTCTCTCTGTCTCTCTCTCTCTCTCTCTGTCTCTCTCTCTCTCTGTCTCTCTCTCTCTGTGTCTCTCTCTCTCTCTCTCTTTCTCTCTCTGTCTCTCTCTCTCTGTCTCTCTCTCTCTGTCTCTCTCTCTGTCTCTCTCTCTGTCTCTCTCTCTCTGTCTCTCTCTCTGTCTCTCTCTCTGTCTCTCTCTCTGTCTCTCTCTCTGTCTCTCTCTCTGTCTCTCTCTCTGTCTCTCTCTCTCTGTCTCTCTGTCTCTCTCCCCCCTGTATGATCTGGGTTTTGAGGAGATGCATATTATGTTACTGCTAGAAGTTTACAATGGTGCAGGATGCTCTCAGCTCTCCTGGGGCTGCCAGATGTATAGTATTAGCATTAGCAGACCATACCACAGAGGACATAGTATAGACAGGCTGTACTACCAGACCGCACCACAGGGGGCATAGTACAGACAGGCTGCACTGCCAGGCCCCACCACAGAGGGTATAGTAGAGACATGATGCACTAAGACCCCACCACAGGGGCACAACTACAGCATAGCATCTAGAATTAGACTGAAAAACCCTAATTTTATTTATCCCACAGGGGATAAATAAAATACACTTTTTAACTGAATATAGGGCGTGTTCCAGGCAGACTAAATTGCAGTCACCGGCCTTCTTTCACAACACCTGGATAGGTGTTTGTTTAAGATATCCGCTAACCCAATCATGAACCATGAGTCAGCCTGGAACGTCACCAGTGTCCATGGGGTGTTCTAACGTCCACACCAGACCACCTTAAATGAAACAAGTAGTGTGCTGCTGTGGACGTTGGCCTTTATCTTCAGTTCAGTGATTTTATACATATACACTGAGTATACCAATCATTAAGAACACATTCCTAATATTGAGTTGCACCCCCCACTTTTGCCCTCAGAACAGCCTAAATTCATTGGGGCATGGACTCTACAAGGTGTCAAAAGCGTTCCACGGGGACGCTGGCCCATGTTGACTCCAATGCTTCGTACAGTTGTGTCAAGTTGGCTGGATGTCCTTTGGGTGGTTGACCATTGTTGATGCACCAGGGAAACTGTTGAGCAAGAAAAACCCAGCAGCGCTGAAGTTCTTGACACAAACCAGTGCGCCTGGCACAAACTACCATACCCTGTTCAAACGCACTTAAATCTTTTGGCTCACCCATTCACCCTCTGAATGACACACATACACAATCCATGTCTCAAGGCTTAAAAATCCTTCTTTAACCTGTCTCTGATCAATAAGGGATCATAGTCTTCAGCTGGATTCACCTGGTCAGTCTGCCATGGAAAGGTGTTCCTAATGTTTTGTACATTCACTGTTTGTTCCATGGACTAATACATGTCTGTTCAGTGAACTAATACATGTATGTTCAGTGGACTAATACATGTCTGTTCAGTGGACTAATACATGTCTGTTCAGTGGACTAGTACATGTCTGTTCAGTGGACCAATACATTTATGTTCAGTGGACCAATACATGTATGTTCAGTGGACTAATACATGTCTGTTCAGTGGACTAATACATGTCTGTTCAGTGGACTAATACATGTCTGTTCAGTGGACTAGTACATGTATGTTCAGTGGACTAGTACATGTATGTTCAGTGGACTAGTACATGTCTGTTCAGTGGACTAATACATGTCTGTTCAGTGGACTAATACAAGTCTGTTCAGTGGACTAATACAAGTCTGTTCAGTGGACTAATACATGTCTGTTCAGTGGACTAATACAAGTCTGTTCAGTGGACTAATACATGTCTGTTCAGTAGACTAATACAAGTCTGTTCAGTGGACTAGTACATGTATGTTCAGTGGACTAATACATGTCTGTTCAGTGGACTAATACATGTCTGTTCAGTGGACTAATACATGTATGTTCAGTGGACTAATACATGTATGTTCAGTGGACTAAAACATGTCTGTTCAGTGGACTAATACATGTCTGTTCAGTGGACTAATACATGTCTGTTCAGTGGACTAATACATGTCTGTTCAGTGGACTAATACATGTATGTTCAGTGGACTAATACATGTATGTTCAGTGGACTAATACATGTCTGTTCAGTGGACTAATACATGTCTGTTCAGTGGACTAATACATGTATGTTCAGTGGACTAAAACATGTCTGTTCAGTGGACTAAAACATTTCTGTTCAGTGGACTAATACATGTATGTTCAGTGGACTAATACATGTATGTTCAGTGGACTAATACATGTATGTTCAGTGGACTAATACAATTGAAGTTGACTAAAGTGACAATATGAGGAGCACAGAATGATTGATTGAGAGCATCAATGTAAAAAGACAATCTGTCTGTATCCTCTCAGCATGTGGGGGAGCTGAGTGTACAAATGACTTACTGTTTAATTATGTCAATCAGTTGTATTAATTCATAATAAAATACAGTTTAATTAAATCATATGTAGTTTCATTATTAAATGTCATTTTTCTCTGTATCTTTATCCGCTGCCACGTGGCGTATATTTATATTTACGTTTCCATCTCTAATTAGATTGTCTGAATTCACTCGTCGAGTGACAATTAAAGAAAAAAAGCGACATTGATGAAAGATGTGAATCCCTCTACCCTGGCAAAGACATAGACCGTATCTAGAAAAACGATTTAGGCTTTGACTGTTCGTCTCTGCCCCTGGCCTCTACCCTTTCTGTCTGTGTCACTGTTCTCCACCCTTCTAAAAGTGTGCACTAGCAATGAATCACCAATCACACACACACACACACACACACGCACGCATGCACGCACGCACGCACACACGCACGCACGCACGCACGCACGCACGCACACACGCACACACACACACACACACACACACACACACACACACACACACACACACACACACACAGAGGCGGTGTTAACTGAGTTGTCTCATTTCAGGTGGAGAGTTCAGAACCTGTGAAGAGGAGTCTCACTAAAAGGTGAGAATCTAATCTTACTCTCTCTCGATCTCTCTCCCCTCCCTCCCTCCCCCCTCCCCTCTTCTCTCCAGCGCTATGTTGAGGCAGACAGGGCCATGTAACACAGTGGAGGCTCCTCAGAGGAGGAAGGGGAGAACCATCCTCCTTAGTGACTTTCATAAAAATAAAATGTTTCAAACATTTAAAAATTTATCCTTTTAAGAAAAAACTATGTCATCAAATAAAAAATGTTAAACATACTATTTTGCAATAAAGGTCTACAGTAGCCTCAACAGCACTCTGTAGGGAGCACCATGGGGTAGCTGGAGGACAGCTAGCTTCCGTCCTCCTCTGGGTACATTGATTTCAATACAAAACCTAGGAGGCTCATGGTTCCTACCCCCTTCCATAGACTTACACAGTAATTATGACAACGTCCGGACGATGTCCTCCAACCTATCAGAGCTCTTGCTGCATGAACTAACATGTTGTCCACCCAATCAAAGGATCAGAGAATGAATCTAGTACTGAATGCATAAGTTACAGCTAGATAGCATTGCAGTGCATACAATGTGGTGAGTAGTTGACTCAGAGAGAAAGACAATAGTTGAACAGTTTTGAACAAACACAGTACTTCCAAAATGAAGGAAAAGCAGGAAAGAGATATTTCAACAACAAAAAATCTCTTTCATTTACATAGCTAGCAAATGCAGCTATCTAGTTTAGCCTACTCAAACACCCTGCTCAAACAGAGAGATGCTATATTAGCTAGCTGGCTATGATTATCCAACACAACACTGGAACTCTTCCAAGTCAATGTAAGCTTTTGGTTTTACTAATTTAGTGACAACGATATAGGGTGTGTGTAGTGGTTTGGTTTGGAAAGGTTTTGTCGCCTTGTCACATACAGTAGGGAGAACAAGTATTTGATACACTGTCGATCTTGCAGGTTTTCCTACTTACAAAGCATGTAGAGGTCTGTAATTTTTATCATAGGTACACTTCAACTGTGAGAAACGGAATCTAAAAGAAAAATCCAGAAAATCACATTGTATGATTTTTAAGTTATTAATTTGTATTTTATTGCATGACATAAGTATTTGATACATCAGAAAATCAGAACTTAATATTTGGTACAGAAATCTTTGTTTGCAATTACAGAGATCATACGTTTCCTGTAGTTCTTGACCAGGTTTGCACACACTGCAGTAGGGATTTTGGCAAACTCCTACATACAGACCTTCTCCAGATCCTTCAGGTGTCGGGGCTGTCGCTGGGCAATACGGACTTTCAGCTCCCTCCAAAGATGTTCTACTGGGTTCAGGTCTGGAGACTGGCTATGCCACTCCAGGACCTTGAGATGCTTCTTACGGAGCCACTCCTTAGTTGCCCTGGCTGTGTATTTCGGGTCGGTGTCATGCTGGAAGACCCAGCCACGACCCATCTCCCATCTACTGAGGGAAGGAGGTTGTTGGCCAAGATCTGGCGATACATGGCCCCATCATCCATCCTCCCCTCAATACGGTGCAGTCGTCCTGTCCCCTTTGCAGAAACGCATCCCCAAAGAATGATGTTTCCACCTCCATGCTTCACGGTTGGGATGGTGTTCTTGGGGTTGTACTCATCTTTTTCTTCCTCCAAACATGGCGAGTGGAGTTTAGACCAAAAAGCTCTATTTTTGTCTCATCAGACCACATAACCTTCTCCCATTCCTCCTCTGGATCATTCAGATGGTCATTGGCAAACTTCAGACGGGCCTGGAAATGCGCTGGCTTGAGCAGGGGGACGTGCGCTGCAGGATTTTAATCCATGGCGGCGTAGTGTGTTAGTAATGGTTTTCTTTCAGACTGTGGTCCCAGCTCTCTTCAGGTCATTGACCAGGTCATTGACCAGGTCCTGCCGTGTAGTTCTGGGCTGATCCCTCACCTTCCTCACGATCATTGATGCCCCACGAGGTGAGATCTTGCATGGAGCCCCAGACCGAGGGTGATTGACCGTCATCTTGAACTTCTTCCATTTTCTAATAATTGCGCCAACAGTTGTTGCCTTCTCACAAAGCTGCTTGCCTTTTGTCCTGTAGCTCATCCCAGCCTTGTGCAGGTCTACAATTTTATCCCTGGTGTCCTTACACAGCTCTCTGGTCTTGGCCAATGTGGAGAGGTTGGAGTCTGTTTGATTGAGTGTGTGGACTGGTGTCTTTTATACAGTTAACGAGTTCAAACAGGTGCAGTTAATACAGGTAATGAGTGGAGAACAGGAGGGCTTCTTAATTAAAGAAAATCTAACAGGTCTGTGAGAGCCGGAATTCTTACTGGTTGGTAGGTGATCAAATACTTATGTCATGCAATAAAATGCAAATTAATTACTTAAAAATCATACAATGTGATTTTCTGGATTTTTGTTTTAGATTCCGTCTCTCACAGTTGAAGTGTACCTATGATACAAATTACAGACCTCTACATGTAGGAAAGTAGGAAAAGTAGGTAAGTAGGAAAACCTGCAACATTGGCAGTGTATCAAATACTTGTTCTACCCACTGTACAGATGATGTGTTGAGCATTGCTAATATAACAACCTCCACTCTTCTGGGAAGGCTTTCCACTAGATGTTGGAACAATGCTGTGGGGACTTGTTTCCATTCAGCCACAAGAGCATTAGTGAGGTTGGGCACTGATGTTGGGCGATTAGGCCTGACTTGCAGTCAGCGTTCCAATTCATCCCAACTGTTTTTGATGGGGTTGAGGTCTGGCCTCTGTGCAGGCCATTCAAGATCTTCCACACCGATCTCGACAAACCATTTCTGTATGGACCTTGCTTTGTACACGGGGGCATTGTCATGCTGAAAAAGGAAAGTGTATTCAACAAACTGTTGCCACAAAGTTGGAAGCGCAGAATCGTCTAGAATGTCATTGTATGCTGTAGTGTTAAGATCTCTCTTCACTGGAACTAAGGGATCTAGGCAAAAACCATGAAAAGAGCCCCACCAAACCCAGATTCATCCGTCTGACTGCCAGATGGAGAAGCGTGATTCATCACTCCAGAGAACGAGTTTCCACTGCTCCAGAGTCCAATGGCGGCAAGCTTTACGCTACTCCAGCCGACGCTTGGCATTGCACAAGGTGATCTTAAGCTTGTGTGCGGCTTCTCGGCCATGGAATCCCATTTCATAAAGCTCCTGACAAACAGTTCTTGTGCTGATGTTGCTTCCAGCAGCAGTTCGTAACTCAGTAGTGAGTGTTGCAGCCGAGGACACACAATTTATTTTACACGCTAGGCACTTCAGCACTCAGCGTTCCCGTCTTGTGTGGCCTACCACTTCGCGGCTGAGCCGTTGTTGCTCTTAGACGTTACCACGTCATAATAATAGCACTTACAGTTGACCAGGGCAGAAATTTGATTAACTGACTTGTTGTAAAGGTGGCATCATATAACGGTGCCACGTTGAAAGTCACTGAGCTCTTCAGTAAGGCCATTCTACTGACAATGTTTGTTTATGGAGATTGCATGGCTGTGTGCTCGATTTTTTTTTACATCTGTCAGCAACGGGTGTGACAGAAATAGCCTAATCCACAAAATCGAAGGGATGTTCACATCCCTTTGTATATATTGTGTCCCCACAAAAATCTATATATTTCCTGAGCTTTGTTATATATCCTAGATATAGGACTGTCACTTCAAAACCTTAGTTCTTATGATACATTTCTCCACTGTCTTTGTTTTTTGCCATTTATTAATGTGTTATTCAATTTGTTTATATGGGCTATAGCAGTAAAGGAGTGTTAATTGCTATAGCAGTATTTTTTCAATTTTTTAATGGATATTTTTTTTCATATATGGGAACAAAAATTTAAAATCAAATATCTAAACAATCCACGGTATGACCACCTTAAAACAATTCCATATGTCAGCTAGTAGAACCCCCCAAACGGCTCAGACTTTTAGATGTTCGGAATCCCAGTGTCAGAGGGAGCAATGTCCAGCACCTAAACACACAAATCAAATCAAATTGTTTTAGTCACGTGTGAAATGGTTAAGGACAAGCTCTCAAGCAACAATGCAGTTGTTTATATGTAAGAAAATATTCGATTTCTTCAATTAAGAAAATGCTAAAAATATATATATAAATCACACAATAAAATAACAATAACGAAGTAGCAATAAACATTTTCATGAAAGATTATTCAATGTCATTTTCAAAAAACATGCATCAATCAGACACAATAGGACACAATAATCCCAGACAGACAGACAGACTTAGTTATATGCATGTCATGGTTCACTTTGGGTCCGTTGTTCTGAAGATCAGTGAGCTGAACACATCTCTTTCACACAAGAACACACTGGAAACTCAGAGCAGCTTGCCTTGGCCTTGGCATAATGACAGCTCACTGTTGTCTGTTGTTTCTAGCTAGCTAACGTTGATAGCTAAAAGTAAGCTAACTAGCTAGCTCACTAGCTAACGATGGGGTCTTGGTGTAATTCAGCTGCAGCACAACATATTGTTCACAATCCAGTCCATTCAGAGTAGCTGTGTGATGCACAAAAATACTTGTTTATCACTGAATAACAGCAGCTTCATGTAGCTAACAAGCTTGCTGAGATCACTATTTCTCTCAATTCAAACACCAGTTCAACATATGTCCAAATGAAACAACATTTTTATGGCTGTGCCTGGTTTATTCTAAATGTATTTTTTAAATTTTCTTCCTTAGATTTTGTATATTTTCATCGGACTAGTAGGGACATATGAAGCCTGGAAGCTGCAGTAATGTTGAGATGTCAGTAGGGAGAGCTCTAGTCTAGAACACTGGTACCAAAGATACTCCCCTTTCATCTGTTCTGGAAACTTCAGTACCAGCTGATGAAGAGTGATGGGAATGGGTCACATTGTGTCTCTTGTAAAACATGTAGGTCCACTCCTCAAATAAAGAAATGTACCTACAGTATTCTGACTTTAGACCATTTTCCATTTAGATACAGTAACATCCCTTATGTGATATGCTGTTCATGCATGTTAATGCCCTGACCAGGCTACTTTTAAAATGTGTTAACCACAGAACTCACACTTAGGCTTTGCCTGCTTCTACTAATACTTACAGAAGACTACTTCTTGTTTCCACGCAGTGACAGTACGTTGACTCACTGTACAAGACCTCTCCCCTTCACTTCACTCTGTAAGTACACTGGACGATATCCTGGAATATAGTTTTAGTTTTAAAGTTTTTAGCCGTACGTCACATGACTTACTGTATCTTTGTTCTTGTTGGTTTATTTTGAACTGTGTTTTGGTTGTTACATCAGGGCCTGTTTTCATAAAGTGTCTCAGACGGTCCATATAATTATGATCTAAAAGGCTAAACTGATCCCAGATCAGCACTGCTACTCTGATACACTTTGTGAATACTGATCCTGGACTGTGGTTTCATGTGTTTAGTTTAGTTCAGTTTATTCATTTACATGTTTAAAACATGATCAGTAGAGTTTGCCAGTAATACCCAGATCTCCATTCAATAGGGTCATGTTCACTGTCAAAGTATAACAGGGTCAAGTATAACTGTGTGTGTCCATGTGTGTGTATGTGTGTGTGTGTGTGTGTGTGTGTGTGTGTGTGTGTGTGTGTGTGTGTGTGTGTGTGTGTGTGTGTGTGTGTGTGTGTGTGTGTGTGTGTGTGTGTGTGTGTGTGTGTGTGTGTGTGTGTGTATGTGTGTGTGTGTGTGTATACATGAATTTTGATATATTAATCTGATTGTTAGATATACAGTCATGACCAAAATTATTGGCACCCATGACAAATACTGAGCTATATTGTGTGCTACAAAAGATGGGAAGTACATTGTACATGTTGTTTCACATGACAACTTTAGCATGCTATTTTAAGAGCTCTCAGAGCAACAGAGTGACAGTAAGAGTGATTGAGTTGATGCTTCGTAAGAGCTTTAGGAGTAGTTTTAACAAGAGACACAGTGATGGTGGGTTGTGTTTAGGAGTAGTATTAACATAAGACAGTGATGGTAGGTTGTGTTTAGGAGTAGTATTAACATGAGACACAGTGTTGGTGGGTTGTGTTTAGAAGTAGTATTAACATGAGACACAGTGATGGTGGGTTGTGTTTAGGAGTAGTATTAACATGAGACACAGTGATGGTGGGTTGTGTTTAGGAGTAGTATTAACATGAGACAGTGATGGTGGGTTGTGTTTAGGAGTAGTATTAACATGAGACAGTGATGGTGGGTTGTGTTTAGGAGTAGTATTAACATGAGACAGTGATGGTGGGTTGTGTTTAGGAGTAGTATTAACATGAGACACAGTGATGGTGGGTTGTGTTTAGGAGTAGTATTAACATGAGACACAGTGATGGTGGGTTGTGTTTAGGAGTAGTATTAACATGAGACACAGTGATGGTGGGTTGTGTTTAGGAGTAGTATTAACATGAGACACAGTGATGGTGGGTTGTGTTTAGGAGTAGTATTAACATGAGACACAGTGATGGTGGGTTGTGTTTAGGAGTAGTATTAACATGAGACACAGTGATGGTGGGTTGTGTTTAGGAGTAGTATTAACATGAGACACAGTGATGGTGGGTTGTGTTTAGGAGTAGTATTAACATGAGACACAGTGATGGTGGGTTGTGTTTAAGAGTAGCATAAACATGAGACACAGTGATGGTGGGTTGTGTTTAGGAGTAGTATTAATATGAGACACAGTGATGGTGGGTTGTGTTTAGGAGTAGTATTAACATGAGACACAGTGATGGTGGGTTGTGTTTAGGAGTAGTATTAACATGAGACACAGTGATGGTGGATTGTGTTTAAGAGTAGTATTAACATGAGACACAGTGATGGTGGGTTGTGTTTAGGAGTAGTATTAACATGATACACAAGGCCAACCTTCTCATCAGGCAGGACTAGGCATATGGAGGCAGATTGACGAGGCAGCATTTTCTGAGCTAAACTGACCAAGACCCACACCCAACAACACAAAAAACCTCACATAATTCTGCCTAAAAAGAAAGACAATTTCTCTCAACCAGCGGGGTTTTTAGGTGAGTGCTGATTCCACCCTGTGATAAGCAGTAACCACTTTGTCAAAGACAGGGATGCAAAATATGTATATTGTCCATTCCCAGCATGCCTCTCCAGGGTGCTGTTGGAGAGACGCATCACTGCAGCGCTCCACCGACATTCTGTCAAAAATAATGCAGCAGATATAACATTTGGTATAAAGAATATGTGGCCTTTCGGGAAACTTTTTACATCAGGTTTCTCCGATCAAATAGCCTAACCTAAATGACGCCCAATCATATAAAAAATTAGCTAACACTTCACAAACAACATATTCTAAAAACAGGACAGGTCAAAGTAAAATAGACAATATGGACTGGATAACCAGGCTAGTCACTGCTGTCCAGGAGATTCATCCCGTGGGCTAAATTGTCATGATCAGTGGTTTCAAGTTTGTATCCTTCAATGTTTTACTAAGCTGATCATAGTGAGAGAAAAAACGTATTTCTGTATTTGCCGCTGTGTAAACACATTGCAAATAGGCTCAGGATAACTTCTCCTGATAAAGTTGGGTAGCTGAAATTAAGAGCTTAATTAGCCAAATTGATTAGACACAGGAATTAGGACTAATTAAGTTGATGCAACGGCCTGTTTTACAAACGGTGGACCTACCAAATGGACGGTCATTCATAAAATTCCATTGTGGGCCGACATGGTAGAAAACACCCCCGTAAGCACAGGCCAACATCTTATGGACATCTTTTTTGGTCATGTCCGAACTGGCAGTCTTCTTTGGTGTTTTACAAATGGTAGGCCTACAACATAGATGGGCATTCCTAAAATTACATTTCAGACAACACTGTAGGCTATGCCTCAGTAAGCACCGTCCTACACTGACACCTCTTGGATGTTTTTTGGTGCATTCTGGACAAGCCCTGATTTCCACGTTCACGGACGTTGGTTTTTGGTCTGGTCCGGACCAAATCTGAACCAATCATAGACGTCTAGTTTGGTTGAGATTTTGCCCGGTCTGGACCAGCTTTCATTTGGCACAAACAAAGACGTCTATAAATAACGTCTTTTCATCTTTCATTCAGAACCTAAAGTGAACCTAACTTCAACGTCTGGAAAAATAAGTATTTTAAAACCACGACCTGGAGAGGTAACAACAGCAATAGACTTAACACTTTACAACTAAGCACGCTGAAAATAAACAAGCCTTCTGCAGAGTTGCACACACTGTGCACCAACCAACAGCTCCACACAGAGAGCCAGAAGAGCTTTATTTCCTCCTTCCTGACTGCTGATGTGCTCTTAAAGTGGCAGCGCACGGTGAAGGCTCTGTGCAGAATACGCCACAACATTAAACTATATATGAATAACAGGCTACATTAGAATATATATGGATAACATGCTACATTAGACTATATATGGATAACAGGCTACATTAGAATATATATGGATAACAGGCTACATTAGACTATATATGGATAACAGGCTACATTAGACTATATATGGATAACAGGCTACATTAGACTATATATGGATAACAGGTACATTAGACTATACATGGATAACAGGCTACATTAGACTATATATGGATAACAGGCTACATTAGAATATATATGGATAACAGGCTACATTAGACTATATATGGATAACAGGCTACATTAGAATATATATGGATAACAGGCTACATTAGACTATATATAGATAACAGGCTACATTAGACTATATATGGATAACAGGCTACATTAGACTATATATGGATAACAGGTACATTAGACTATACATGGATAACAGGCTACATTAGACTATATATGGATAACAGGTACATTAGACTATACATGGATAACAGGCTACATTAGACTATATATGGACAACAGGCTACATTAGACTATATATGGATAACAGGTACATTAGACTATACATGGATAACAGGCTACATTAGACTATATATGGATAACAGGCTACATTAGACTATATATAGATAACAGGCTACATTAGACTATATATGGATAACATACTACATTAGACTATATGGTCTACATTAGACTATATATGGACAACAGGCTACATTAGACTATATATGGACAACAGGCTACATTAGACTATATATAGATAACAGGCTACATTAGACTACATATGGATAACAGGTACATTAGACTATATATGGATAACAGGCTACATTAGACTATATATGGATAACAGGTACATTAGACTATATATGGATAACAGGCTACATTAGACTACATATGGATAACAGGCTACATTAGACTACATATGGATAACAGGCTACATTAGACTATATATGGATAACAGGCTACATTAGACTACATATGGATAACAGGCTACATTAGACTATATATGGATAACATGCTACATTAGACTATATATGGATAACAGGCTACATTAGAATATATATGGATAACAGGCTACATTAGACTATACAGTATATGGACAGCAGCAGTCAATACAGCAGGTTATGATGATGATGATACTGATTCCTCTGCTAACTAATGCTACTACCAGTACTGTACACAAGGGTCAACAGTGTAACATAATATGATAGTGACATGTTGTAATACTACAGACATCAGTGTTTGTGTGATTAAATGTGACTTTGTCAAGTAGACAGTGTTGTGTTTCACCATTATATCTGATGTATTATCAGTTTGTAATGTTGTTATTAGCCCAACATTATTGAGGAAATTATTATTAGGATGGTGCAGTAATGTTGAGATGCCAGAAGGGAGAACTCTAGTCTAGAACACTGGAACCTTCAGTACCACTGTGATGCAGCTGATGAGTGTAAATTGAATGGGATGTAGAATAGAATGAATGACATCATGGAACTGACCAAATGTAAATGGAACTTTGACCTGTTCCATGTAGAACTCAGAGGGACAAGGCAACACATTCTGAGATATTATAAACATTCCACATAGAATAGTCAACATATTGTTAACATGGTTCTGTATTTAAATAAAAGTGGAAATGGGGGACATTTTGTCCATTATAGAAATGTAGGACCCATTTTAATACAGTAACCTCCCTTCTCTGACATGCTGTTCTGGTCCTTATGCATGTTAATGTCTTAAAGAGGAAGGAAAGGACAGTTCTGTATCAGCTACTTGTGTTCTACTTTAAATATGTATCAATCACAGAACACACACTTACTAGCAGTTCCCACTCACTACCAGTAATTTGACTCAAAGTACAAGACCTCTCCCCTTCAGTGTGTAAGTACTCTTGATATCTTGAAATGTGGTTTTTGGTTATTTGTTTTTAGTCATAAGTCATATATGATATATGTATCATTTTACTTTTTGTTATGTTTTGAGCTGTGTTTTGGTTGTTACATCAGGGCCAGTATTCATAAAGTGTCTCAGTGTAGGAGTGTTGATCTACATAGTGATGAGATGATTAACCAGGGTAAAATAGACATGCAGACAAACATTGTAACACTGCAGTGTGTGTGTGTGTGTGTGTGTGGGGGGGGGGGGGGGGGGTTTGTACATTGCTAGACATGACCACCTTGTTGACCTGATTGCCAGCGAGGTGAGACAAGTACTCTCACCAACAGCACACATGCATAAACATTCTTGTGTCAGGGGAAACTGGTTTATGTTGATGATGATGTGTTTTCCTGTGTGTCAAATACACCAGATATAGTTGTTGTGGGGAGAGGCCAGGGGGAGGTGCTCATTGTGGAAGTGGGCTGCTCATTTAACTACTACATAGAGCAGGTCTTTACAGAGAATCTGCTTAAATACCAGCCCCTCGTGGTGCTTGGACAGCCTGGGTGGAGGTGCTAGCTGGTGGAGCTGATATTTGGCTGACAGGCTGGCAGTGTGTGGCCTCCAGATTGAGGGTCTGACAAAAACTAGGACAAAACAATTAACTAGGTACTGCTCTGTTTCAGCTGTCATGCTGTTTCAAGAAGGAGGTCATTTCTGGACCCTTGAGTGCCGTACATACAGGGACCTTTAAAATGTTTAAACCCTTTTTTTATTTTTTATTATTGCTTCAAATAAAGTATTTCAAATGTATGTGTGACACAGCAGATTTATCGTAGGGCCCTTCAGGACCAGACTGAAAGTGAGTAGGGTTGACATCTATACATAAGATGTGATGTGGATGAGAACCTGTGGCCAAATGCATAAGACAGGGTTGACTAGTATTGCTACTGTATCTGTATCGGTAGATTGTGTATATACACATTCTTGTATTTTGGAATCACTCAATGCCAAAAAATGACATAAAACATATTGAAGCATATTGCATCAAGTCTGATTCATTCCTGTAACATATACTGCATTGAATTCTAAACAGTAGAGAGGTGTCATTCTTGTTTTGTAAAGGCATTTGACAAAACAAAACATTGTGTAATGCTACATGTTGTTAGTGTGTTTTAGGTCATTGTTTTATGAGGGACAAAGTGTGCTTGTTGGGTGACAACCTTTACTAGTGTTATGGAAGAATGAGTTGATTTGAGACATGTATGAAGTGTTTTAGTAGTTTTAGTGCATTTTGGATGTGAAATTAACTGCTGTGCCAAGCTGAAAGTTGGTTAGGAGAACTGTGTGAAGAGTTTTGAAAAAGTGACCTAAGTATTGAGAGGTGGTCCTAGCGATTGTAATAAAAACTGTAACTACAAAATTGTATTTGTAACATATCAACTTCCACTAGAGGTCAGTAGAGTGAGGCTTAAGTCTTTTCCAGTGTGTGTGTGTGTGTGTGTGTGTGTGTGTGTGTGTGTGTGTGTGTGTGTGTGTGTGTGTGTGTGTGTGTGAGTCACCCTCTGTTTGTCCTCACAGCTTGGGGATAGGAGCTATTATTGAACCTGGTGGTCAGTCTTTAGGCTGCTGTACAGCTTGACGGACCGTAGAGGATTGAACATTTATTCTCCTATATTTGGGGATCTGAGAAAAAAACAGCTTCAGAACAATCAATGTAGAAATATGTGTTTACAGTTCTACAGATCTGTTCAGTAACTTATTGTTGTTGTTGTTGATGATGATGAGGATGATGACTTTATTGTATTCATGTAGCCATGATAAAAAAAGGGTGAAATTAGCGGAAGAGAGTGATTTGACAGTGAGTTTCCATTTACGAGGGAAGAGACTTCGCTTCCTTCCATTGTTAACGCCCCCAAACTATCCGGAGGTGATTTTGCATCTGGGTAACCAAGATTAAGCACAACACAACACAATATGAGCCTGGTTCATTTTCAGTAATGAGGTCCTGTACCCCATTTACAGTTTCTACTTCAATGTATCAGGTGGAGTTATTCACCAGCTATAGAGTGAGTTGTTGTTTATGTTTCTAAGACTGCAGGGTGGGAGATGCAACAATGTCCTTGAGAACAGCAGGAAGTGTGTTGGTGGTCTTTCTCTGGTCTGTAGCAGGTATGATCTCATTCTTATCTTTAAGTTGCTCTGTTTGTCAATCTACAGATATTTCTAAAAGCATAACCATTTTTATGTTCTACTGTCGACACATTTTCCGTCTCCACTTCACTTTAAACAGTTTTCTTCCTCGCCTCACTGAGCGAAGCTTATCTGTGGTTTCCATTCACACTCAACCAAAGAGTATCAATGTCTCAACTCAGCAACTATGGAACAAAGTGTTAGTGTGAGTCAAAAGACCTTGAACTTAATGTAACGTCCTTGTGATGTCTAACTGTGTTTCAGTGGTACTGGGGCAGATTGGCTGGAGAGTGAAATACACCACTCAGAGTATCTGTACATTGAAGGGGTCAACAGTGGAGCTGTCCTGCTCTTACACATATCCCAGAGGTTATATAGTCACAACAACCTTGTGGTTCACTAACATTTATGATGTGGAGAATTATGTGAGTCTGTTAGATGACCCAGACTACAAAGGTCGTGTGACGTACCGTAGTGATAAGAAGAATGGACACACCCTGACAATCACACACCTGAGAGAGAGTGACTCAGCTACGTACATGTTCAGATTTATAACATATCAGACCGGAGGGAAATATGTTGGTAGCCCTGGAGTCACTTTGTCTGTTACAGGTACAGTGATATTATATATAATGCTAATCTGTTTAGTTGGTTCTGGAAAATTGTCTTGATTTGTATTTAAATAATATAAATATGAATGTATGTGTATAATAGGAATGTCTGAGTTGATGATTTGAGAATGTCCACTCCTGCCTCATTTGAACTAGACAACAGGTCATTGATGGTTTTAATGTTGTTATCTACTCCAGACCTGCAGGTGAAGGTGACCACTACATGGTTGTCAACGACACTGACCTGTAGCACCACCTGTACTCTGACTGGTAACCCCACCTACATCTGGTACAAGAACAGTAAGATTGTACAAGAGGACTCCTCCCCCTCATACACAGTCGACTTAAAAACTGAAGACAGCTTCTACTGTGCTGTAAAAGGCATCAATTCTCCTGCAGTGTGTGAGTGTGACTAAAACACTTTTAAAGTCTTACAAAATCATCCAATACATCACTGGTCAGTGTTGATGTTTAGTGAAACAGACATCAAATAGGGCTACTATTTCATTTAGATTAATGGTTGTTGATTTTACAGTTCTATATACTTACACCATTTCATAATGAGTAGGCTAACTTTTAATTTGTCTGTTATCCAGATGGCCCAAAGAACACCTCAGTGTCAGTCAGTCACTCTGGTGAAATAGTGGAGGGCAGTTCAGTGAATCTGACCTGCAGCAGTGATGCCAACCCACCTGTG
Source organism: Salvelinus fontinalis (assembly GCF_029448725.1). NCBI lineage: Eukaryota > Metazoa > Chordata > Actinopteri > Salmoniformes > Salmonidae > Salvelinus > Salvelinus fontinalis. The sequence continues at coordinate 47,080,720 of NC_074674.1, read as the reverse complement.
GACAAATACACCTGGTACAAGATTTATTTTATTTATTTATTTATTTCACCTTTATTTAACCAGGTAGGCAAATTGAGAACACGTTCTCATTTACAATTGCGACCTGGCCAAGATAAAGCAAAGCAGTTCGATACATACAACAACACATAGTTACACATGGAGTAAAACAAACATAGAGTCAATAATACAGTGAAAAATAAGTCTATATACAATGTGAGCAAGTGAGGTGAGATAAGGGAGGTGAAGGCAAACAAAATATATATAAAAATAAATAAAAATATAAAAAGGCCATGGTGGCGAAGTAAATACAATATAGCAAGTAAAAAAAACACTGGAATGGTTGGTTTGCAGTGGAAGAAAGTGCAAAGTAGAGATAGAGATAATGGGGTGCAAAGGAGCAAAAATAAATAAATGAATACAGTAGGTAAAGAGGTAGTTGTTTGGGCTAAATTATAGATGGGCTATGTACAGGTGCAGTAATCTATGAGCTGCTCTGACAGCTGGTGCTTAAAGCTAGTGAGGGAGATAAGTGTTTCCAGTTTCAGAGATTTTTGTAGTTTGTTCCAGTCATTGGCAGCAGAGAACTGGAAGGAGAGGCGGCCAAAGGAGGAATTGGTTTTGGGGGTGACCAGAGAGATATACCTGCTGGAGCGCGTGCTACAGGTAGGTGCTGCTATGGTGACCAGCGAGCTGAGATAAGGGGGGACTTTACCGAGCAGGGTCTTGTAGATGACCTGGAGCCAGTGGGTTTGGCGACGAGTATGAAGCGAGGGCCAGCCAACGAGAGTGTACAGGTCGCAGTGGTGGGTAGTGTAAGGGGATTTGGTGACAAAACGGATGGCACTGTGGTAGACTGCATCCAATTTATTGAGTAGGGTATTGGAGGCTATTTTGTAAATGACATCACCGAAGTCGAGGATTGGTAGGATGGTCAGTTTTACAAGGGTATGTTTGGCAGCATGAGTGAAGGATGCTTTGTTGCGGAATAGGAAGCTAATTCTAGATTTAACTTTGGATTGGAGATGTTTGATGTGAGTCTGGAAGGAGAGTTTACAGTCTAACCAGACACCTAGGTATTTGTAGTTGTCCACATATTCTAAGTCAAAGCCGTCTAGAGTAGTGATGTTGGACAGGCGGGCAGGTGCAGGCAGCGATCGGTTGAAGAGCATGCATTTCGTTTTACTTGTATTTAAGAGCAATTGGAGGCCACGGAAGGAGAGTTGTATGGCATTGAAGCTCGCCTGGAGGGTTGTTAACACAGTGTCAAAAGAAGGGCCAGAAGTATACAGAATAGTGTCATCTGCATAGAGGTGGATCAGAGACTCACCAGCAGCAAGAGCGACATCATTGATGTATACAGAGAAGAGAGTCGGTCCAAGAATTGAACCCTGTGGCACCCCCATAGAGACTGCCAGAGGCCCGGACAACAGACCCTCCGATTTGACACACTGAACTCTATCAGAGAAGTAGTTGGTGAACCAGGCGAGGCAATCATTAGAGAAACCAAGGCTGTCGAGTCTGCCGATAAGAATACGGTGATTGACAGAGTCAAAAGCCTTGGCCAGGTCAATGAATACAGCTGCACAGTATTGTTTCCTATCGATGGCGGTTACGATATCGTTTATGACCTTGAGCGTGGCTGAGGTGCACCCATGACCAGCTCTGAAACCAGATTGCATAGCGGAGAAGGTATGGTGGGATTCGAAATGGTCGGTAATCTGTTTGTTAACTTGGCTTTCGAAGACCTTAGAAAGGCAGGGTAGGATAGATATGGGTCTGTAGCTGTTTGGGTCAAGAGTGTCCCCCCCTTTGAAGAGGGGGATAACCGCAGCTGCTTTCCAATCTTTGGGAATCTCAGACGACACGAAAGAGAGGTTGAAGAGGCTAGTAATAGGGGTGGCAACAATTTCAGCAGATAGTTTTAGAAAGAAAGGGTCCAGATTATCTAGCCCGGCTGATTTGTAAGGGTCCAGATTTTGCAGCTCTTTCAGAACATCAGCTGACTGTATTTGGGAGAAAGAGAAATGGGAAAGGCTTGGGCGAGTTGCTGTGGGGGGTGCAGTGCTGTTGACCGGGGAAGGGGTAGCCAGGTGGAAAGCATGACCAGCCGTAGAAAAATGCTTATTGAAATTCTCAATTATAGTGGATTTGTCGGTGGTGACAGTGTTTCCTATCTTCAGTGCAGTTGGAAGCTGGGAGGAGGTGTTCTTATTCTCCATGGACTTTACAGTGTCCCAGAACTTTTTGGAGTTTGTGTTGCAGGAAGCAAATTTCTGCTTGAAAAAGCTAGCCTTGGCTTTTCTAACTGCCTGTGTATATTGGTTCCTAGCTTCCCTGAAAAGTTGCATATCACGGGGGCTGTTCGATGCTAATGCAGAACGCCATAGGATATTTTTCTGTTGGTTAAGGGCAGTCAGGTCAGGAGAGAACCAAGGGCTATATCTGTTCCTGGTTCTAAATTTCTTGAATGGGGCATGCTTATTCAAGATGGTGAGGAAGGCATTTAAAAAAAATGTCCAGGCATCCTCTACTGACGGGATAAGATCAATATCCTTCCAGGATACCTCGGCCAGGTCGATTAGAAAGGCCTGCTCGCTGAAGTGTTTCAGGGAGCGTTTGACAGTGATGAGTGGAGGTCGTTTGACCGCTGACCCATTACGGATGCAGGCAATGAGGCAGTGATCGCTGAGATCTTGGTTGAAAACAGCAGAGGTGTATTTGGAGGGCAAGTTGGTTAGGATGATATCTATGAGGGTACCCGTGTTTACGGAATTGGGGTGGTACCTGGTAGGTTCATTGATAATTTGTGTGAGATTGAGGGCATCAAGCTTAGATTGTAGGATGGCTGGGGTGTTAAGCATGTTCCAATTTAGGTCGCCTAGCAGCACGAGCTCTGAAGATAGATGGGGGGGGCAATCAGTTCACATATGGTGTCCAGAGCACAGCTGGGGGCAGAGGGTGGTCTATAGCAGGCGGCAACGGTGAGAGACTTGTTTTTAGAGAGGTGGATTTTTAAAAGTAGAAGTTCAAATTGTTTGGGAACAGACCTGGATAGTAAAACAGAACTCTGCAGGCAATCTTTGCAGTAGATTGCAACACCGCCCCCTTTGGCCTTTCTATCTTGTCTGAAAATATTGTAATTAGGGATGAAAATGTCAGAATTTTTGGTGGTCTTCCTAAGCCAGGATTCAGACACGGCTAAAACATCCGGGTTGGCAGAGTGTGCTAAAGCAGTGAACAAAACAAACTTAGGGAGGAGGCTTCTAATGTTAACATGCATGAAACCAAGGCTATTACGGTTACAGAAGTCATCAAAAGAGAGCGCCTGGGGAATAGGAGTGGAGCTAGGTACTGCAGGGCCTGGGTTCACCTCTACATCACCAGAGGAACAGAGGAGGAGTAGGATAAGGGTACGGCTAAAAGCTATGAGAATTGGTCGTCTAGAACGACTAGAACAGAGAGTAAAAGGAAGTTTCTGGGGGCGATAAAATAGCTTCAAGGAATAATGTACAGACAAAGGTATGGCAGGATGTGAATACAGTGGAGGTAAACCTAGGTATTGAGTGATGATGAGAGAGATATTGTCTCTAGAAACATCATTGAAACCAGGTGATGTCATCGCATATGTGGGTGCTGGAACTGAGAGGTTGGATATGGTATAGTGAACAGGGCTAGAGGCTCTACAGTGAAATAAGCCAATAAACACTAACCAGAACAGCAGTGGACAAGGCATATTTACATTAACCTGTCTAGGATCAGCGTGGCGCTAGCGGCACACCCCCCCCCCCCCCCACTGAAAAACCAGTGCCGCGAAATTCAAAAAAAATATTTTTTTAAAATATTTAACTTTCACACATTAAAGTCCAATACAGCTAATGAAAGACACAGATCTTATGAATCCAGTCAACATTTCCGATTTTTAAAATGTTTTACAGGGAAGACACAATATGTAAAGATGTACATCTATTACCTAAAAACACATTAGCATATTCCACCATCTTTTATTTGTCCACCAACACCAGTAGCCATCACCAATTCGGCTAAACTAAGATATTTATAGCCCCTAACCAACAAAAAAACTCATTAGATGACAGTCTGATAACATATTTATGGTATGGGATAGGTTTTGTTAGAAAAAAGTGCATATTTCAGGTATATGGCATAGTTTACAATTGCACCCACCATCACAAATGGACTAGAATAATTACAATGAGCAACGTGTTTACCTAACTACTAATCATCAAACATTTCGTAAAAATACACAGCATACACGAATCGAAAGACACAGATCCTGTGAATACAGACAATATTTCAGATTTTCTAAGTGTCTTACAGCGAAAACACAATAAATCGTTATATTAGCGTAGCACATAGCACATAGCAGCCCAGCATTGATTCTAGCCAAAGTGAGCGATAAAAGTCAACATCGCCAAAAGATATTAATTTTTTCACTAACCTTCTCAGAATTCTTCCGATGACACTCCTGTAACATCACATTACAACATGCATATACAGTTTGATCGAAAATGTTTATATTTAGCCACCAAAATCATGGTTAGACAATGTGAAATGTAGACAAGCTGGTAAAGAAAACGTCCTTGCGCCACTTAGACAGTGATCTACTCTTATACATAAATACTCATAAACGTGACTAAAAAATATAGGGTGGACAGGGATTGATAGACAATTTAATTCTTAATACAATTGCGTTATTACATTTTTTAATTTATCCTTACTTTTCAATACAGTTTGCGCCAAGCGAAGCTACGTCAAAAAACATGGCGTCCTAAGCCACTAAAATGTTTCGACAGAAACACGATTTATCATAATAAAAATGTCCTACCTTGAGCTGTTCTTCCATCAGTATCTTGGGCAAAGGATCCTTTCTTGGGAGAAATCGTCTTTTGGTGGAAAGCTGTCCTCTTGCCATGTGGAAATGTCAACTACGTTCGGGATGAACTGAAAAGCGTTCCCAACTTTTCACATCGTTGCAAAAATAAATGTCCCAAAATCGCACTAAACGGATATAAATTGCTATAAAACGCTTTAAATTAACTACTTTGTGATGTTTGTAACTCCTATAACGAGTGAAAAGATGACCGGAGAAATATAACAGGCTAAACTAATGCTTGGAACAGGAGAGGGTCGGTGTCTTCCACGCGCGTTACGCAGCAAGAAAAGACTTGCTAGCTAAAGGTTTTTTTCATTTGTAGTGCCTGTGAACGAGCAATCGAGCCCGTTGGAATCGTCATCACGTAAAGGCATCCAGGGGAAGACGTAAGAAGTGTCCGTATAGTCATAGCAACGACAGTGCCCGTTTAAATGACTTCAGAAAAGTGGCCAACGTTTCTCAAATCTGACTCCATGTCAGGGAAATTGCTGTAGAATGGGCTCTGTTCCACTTAGAGACAAAATTTCAACTCCTATAGAAACTATAGACTGTTTTCTATCCAATAATAATAATAATATGCATATTGTACGATCAAGGATTTTGTGGGAAGCCGTTTAAAAAATTAGCCACATTAGCATAAATAGTCTAAACAGCGCCCCCATCCCCAACAGGTTAAGGAGAGGCATGCTTAATCGAGTGATCATAAGGGTCCAGTGAGTAGAGGTTGGTTGGGGTCACGGCGATCCAGACAGCTGGCCGGGTAGATGGATATCGGTAGCAAGATAGCATAGGATGGAAGTCTATTTTTTAGACACCTCGTGCGTTTCCGTCGGTAGATTGGTGGGGTTCCGTGTAGTAGAGGGGATCAATCCAATTGGCAAAATAGATATAGTGACCCAAGAAAAATTGTCCGATATACTTATTCAGATAGCAGCCGATAAGACAGCTAACGATTAGCGGGCCCCAGATGAGCGTTCAGGTAACGTTGCGACGGAGGTGCCAGTTGGATAACTCCCTCGGGCAGATAATGTCGGCAGTCAGTCGTGAAGGCCCGATGGGGCTCAGCATCTGCAGCAACAACAACAAAAAAAACGGGTCCGGATAGGTGACTGTAGCCCAGGAGTGGCTGATGGAACTCCTCAGCTGGCTAGCTCCGGAATAATTTAAGTTTGCTCCGGGATCGACGTAAGCCAATAGTCACACGGTTTGCAGCTAGCTAGCTGTGAAATCAAGGTGCAAACGTCCAGAGCCTGCGGCTGAAATCCGGGGACACTGAGAAAAATAGTCCCGGTATGCTCCGGTCCGAGTCGCGTTGCACAAAAGTGCCGATAGATTATCGAGCTAAAGGAATAGCTGAAGACCACAAACGTGGGCAGCTGAAACACCAACGCTAGCCAGCAAACCGGCCAACTTCTAGGCAGCTTCAGATCAGCTACTGGCTAGCTTCTGGTTAGCCTCTGGCTAGCCTCTGGCTAGCTTCCACTGTGGATTTTCAGATTTGAGGTAAATAATACTTTTTTTGTAATTTGTGAGGCGGGTTGCAGGAAAGCTTTTGTAGTTGAGTTCTTGGATAATAAAATATATAAAGATATGTGAAGAAAGGTGTAAATATATATATATACAGGACACGACAAGACGAGGACAAAAAAAGAACGTCTGAACTGCTATGGCATCTTGGAATCTTGGAAGATAACGTACAAGAAAATGTCAATGAGACATTCTGGACAGAGATACACCATCCATAATATCAGCTCTGAGGACAGAGAGGGATACTACTGCGAGGCCCTGAACATTATAGGGAGAGAGACTATCCCTGTCATATTAATGTTATATGTAAGTATGTCACATTCTGTCCATTTTTGGTACTCTAACTTTACAGATTTCATTCTGACATCATGCATTTATAATCTCATGATACTACAGCAGTGTTTCCCTGGTTTCCTCTATGTCATATCTCCACCATGCATTTATAACCTCATGATACTACAGCAGTGTTTCCCTGGTTTCCTCTGTCATATCTCCACCATGCATTTATAACCTCATGATACTACAGCAGTGCTTCCCTGGTTTCCTCTATGTCATATCTCCATCATGCATTTATAATCTCATGATACTACAGCAGTGTTTCCCTGGTTTCCTCTATGTCATATCTCCACCATGCATTTATAACCTCATGATACTACAGCAGTGTTTCCCTGGTTTCCTCTATGTCATATCTCCACCATGCATTTATAAACTCATGACCCTGCAGCAGTGTTTCCCTGGTTTCCTCTATGTCATATCTCCACCATGCATTTATAATCTCATGATACTACAGCAGTGTTTCCCTGGTTTCCTCTATGTCATATCTCCACCATGCATTTATAACCTCATGATACTACAGAAGTGTTTCCCTGGTTTCCTCTATGTCATATCTCCACCATGCATTTATAACCTCATGATACTACAGCAGTGTTTCCCTGGTTTCCTCTATGTCATATCTCCACCATGCATTTATAATCTCATGATACTACAGCAGTATTTCCCTGGTTTCCTCTATGTCATATCTCCACCATGCATTTATAATCTCATGATACTACAGCAGTGTTTCCCTGGTTTCCTCTATGTCATATCTCCACCGTGCATTTATAACCTCATGATACTACAGCAGTGTTTCCCTGGTTTCCTCTATGTCATATCTCCACCGTGCATTTATAACCTCATGATACTAGAGCAGTGTTTCCCTGGTTTCCTCTATGTCATATCTCCACCATGCATTTATAACCTCATGATACTACAGCAGTGTTTCCCTGGTTTCCTCTATGTCATATCTCCACCGTGCATTTATAATCTCATGATACTGCAGCAGTGTTTCCCTGGTTTCCTCTATGTCATATCTCCACCATGCATTTATAATCTCATGATACTACAGCAGTGTTTCCCTGGTTTCCTCTATGTCATATCTCCACCATGCATTTATAACCTCATGATACTACAGCAGTGTTTCCCTGGGTTCCTGTGGTGGGGGTGGGGGCTGTCCTGACTGCTGGAGCTCTTCTATTCACCATCTACTGCTATATGAAGAGGTGAGACAGCCATTTACATCTACTGTATTAGTAACATATCAACTTCCACTAGAGGTCAGTAGAGAGCAGAACTCACTCTGTCCCTCATTACAGGAGATCCACAGGAGGAAGTGATGCCACAGCAGACACACAGGTAATAATGTCAACAACCAAAGTTATTTCAATCCCAATACCACAGACATAGACAGTAAGTGAATGGATTCATGTATTTGTGTTTTCTGCAGTATTGAGTGTTTGTGTTTCTGTGTCTCTCTCCACAGAGTGCCCATCCTGATCCTAACAGTGACACTTACACAGCTCTGAACATGAAGACCAGGTCACCAGAGTATGACACCCTGGCAGTAAGTCTCTTATAACGCAGTCTGCGTGTCCGTGTACATAAAAGTGTTAGAGGGAGTGGTTTGTAAAGTGCTCATTCAATGTGTCTTCTTTCAGAATGTGAGAGACTTCGCAGTGACACAGCCCCTCAGATAGATGCTGAGCCCTCCTATTATGAGAATTTAAGAGAACCACCACAGAACCTGAACTGAAGAGAACCACCACAGAACCTGGACTGAAGAGAACCACCACAGAACCTGGACTGAAGAGAACCACCACAGAATCTGGACTGAAGAGAACCACCACAGAACCTGGACTGAAGAGAACCACCACAGAACCTGGACTGAAGAGAACCACCACAGAATCTGGACTGAAGAGAACCACCACAGAACCTGGACTGAAGAGAACCACCACAGAACCTGGACTGAAGAGAACCACCACAGAACCTCGACTGAAGAGAACCACCACAGAACTTGGACTGAAAAGAACCAAAACAGAACCTGGACTGAAGAGCAACAGCATCAAACCAAAGCTAGGCCTCACAATGCTATTCTCTTACTATCATAATGCTTTCTTATCTATTATGTTTTCCAGACAATGACCTTTAACTTTTGAGTGAATGCTGGAATTTAGATTGTTCTCCTGACGATAAATACAGTATGTGCACTACCGTTCAAAAGTTTGGGGTCACTTAAAATGTCCTTGTTTTTGAAAGAAAAGCACCAAAAAATTGTCCATTAAAATAACATCTAATTGATCAGAAATGCAGTGTAGACATTGTTAATGTTGTAAATTACTATTGTAGCTGGAAATGGCAGATGTTTTATGGAATATCTACAAAAGCGTACAGAGGCCCATTATCAGCAATCATCACTCCTGTGTTCCAATGGCACGTTGTGTTAGCTAATCCAAGTTTATCATTTTAAAAGGCAAATTAATCATTAGAAAACCATATTGCAATTATATTAGTACAGCTGAAAACTGTTGTGCTCGCTGATTAAAGAAGCAATGAAACTGGCCATCTTTAGACTAGTTGAGTATCTGGAGCATCAGCATTTGTGGGTTCGATTACAGGCTAAAAATGTCAACTTATCTGTTTACTATCTATAGATTGTATTGCTTATCTTTTTTTATGGGATTTTGCCAATTCCAGATATTTTTAACATAGAAAGTTTTGGCTTGTCTTAGTGACACAAAAAATAATTATATTGACAGGAGCTTTTAAATATTCTGATGTGTTTAAATATGTTTTACTTTGTATTGCTGTCAGATATTATTGGGCATTTTATATTTTATTTTATGTAATACCATATTGTTCAGTGTCATGATTTTGCTTGTTTCATTATCAAACTATTAATAATGACATATTTTAGACACATTGAATACAGTATAAGCATCATGTTGTAAATACGCTCAAAGGTAGACAATAAAAAGACAAATAAATTGGTTATTTTGTTAATTTACATTGAATCATCATACATTTTCTACCATGTTATTGACTTGTTTATTGTTTACTCCATGTGTAACTCTGTGTTGTTGTCTGTTCACACTGCTATGCTTTATCTTGGCCAGGTCGCAGTTGCAAATGAGAACTTGTTCTCAACTAGCCTACCTGGTTAAATAAAGGTGAAATAAATAAATAAAATAAAATAAAAATATCCATTCAGCCATTCAGCCTATTGGACACATGATGGCGCCATTGAACCACATAACCATGAGTGGCGAGGCACACACACACACACACACACACACACACACACACACACACACACACACACACATACACATACACATACATTTACATTTTACATTTAAGTCATTTAGCAGACGCTCTTATCCAGAGCGACTTACACATACACATACACATACACATACACATACATGTCTAGACCTTGCCAGATTCTTTCCCAGTAGTTCAGACATTGTATGGGTGTGTTCTTGTGGATGCCTGTGTGTGTATGTGTGTGGTATGGGTATGTTGCTCCCTAGATTATTGAAGGAGTACTCACATTTAAGTTGTCAAACAGATTTTCTAGGTGGTAAAGATCTGGACTATTTCTACTTTGATCTCATTTCTTGTATTTCTTTGGGAATGTGGTTTGTACTCCTAATTGTGTCTGGAGCTCTACCCCTCTGCCCTATCAGACGCTCAGAAGTCCATACAGCTCGCCCCCATTGGTCAAATGGATTCTTCCTCAAGGGTAGTGCACTGGTGGGGTGTCTGGGTCAGTGTCTGAGCTCTCTACTGTGAAAGTGGAAATTGCTGACAGTGTGTGTGTCTGTCGGTGAAATCTGACTCTCAATCTCTTCTCCCTCTCCCCACTCATCTTATCTCCCCCGCTCTTCCCCCTTGCTCTCTCTCGCTGCATCTCCCCTCTCTGCCCCATCCTCTCTCTCTCCCTCCCCTCTACCCCCTCTCACCCCCCTCCTCCCATCCATCCCATCTACCTCCCCCCACTCCTCCCATCCCATCCCTACTCTTTTCTCTCTCCAGCAGTATGGTGAGGACAGAAAGGGCCATGCAGCAGGTGATAAAGCTGGATCAGGACTGAGATGAGGCCTCCACTGAGGTCTTCAACTGCAAGGTCCTGCAGCTCATGGGGAGGGGAGACAGGGGTCAGGCTCCAGCGTAATGGAGTTGGTGGTAGTAGAGTTGGATAACTCAATGTCCGGAGTTGAGGTTTGGTTTTCTGTCTCTCCTCCCTCTCGGGACTCCAGTGGTGGATCTCTCCTCCCTCTCAGGACTCCAGTGGCGGACCTCTCCTCCCCTCAAGACTCCAATGGTGGACCTCTCCTCCTCTCAGGACTCCAGTGGTGGACCTCTCCTCCTCTCAGGAGGTCTCCTCTGAGGTCTCCTCCCCTCAGGACTCCAGTGGTGGACCTCTCCTCCACTTCGGGACTCCAGTGGTGGACCTCTCCTCCCCCTTGGGACTCCAGTGGTGGACCTCTCCTCCTCCTCCTCAGGACTCCAGTGGTGGACCTCTCCTCCCCCTCAGGACTCCAGTGGTGGACCTCTCCTCCCCCTCAGGACGCCAGTGGTGGGCCTCTCCTCCCACTCATGACTCCAGTGGTGGGCCTCTCCTCCCACTCATGACTCCAGTGGTGGACCTCTCCTCCCCTCAGGACTCCAGTGGTGGACCTCTCCTCCCCTCTGGACTCCAGTGGTGGACCTCTCCTCCCCTCAGGACTCCAGTGGTGGACCTCTCCTCCCCCCAGGACTCCAGTGGTGGACCTCTCCTCCCCTCTGGACTCCAGTGTTGAACCTCTCCTCCCCTCAGGACTTCTGTGGGTGAGTATGTTTCATATTGGTTATTCCACAGTATACATTCCTACAGTTACAGGTTCTATAGGCTGTCTCAAATAGCACCCTGTTCCTATATTCCTTGTATTTTGACTGTGGTCAACTTCCTCCCTTCCTCTCTTCCTTCTATATTCTCTGCTGTAGGTGATGGGAGATAGAGAGTATCAGAGTTCTACATTCTGATTCTATGTTCTGTATTGTAGGTGTGGGGAAAGAGAGAGTATCAGAGTTCTGCAAGAGAGATTATGTGCCTTTGTCAACTTCAAGAACCCCAACATGTCCACTTGCACCTTGGAGAGGCTAAAGGTGAGATGAAACATAATGCTGTCATATTCATTTAACTATGTGAGATGTGCGTTCAATTATTTAGCTTGAACTTTAGGAGTTTGTACTTTTGGGACTATGCTATTGGTTCAAATGTTCTTTTGGACTATACTACTGGTTCTATTGTACGCTTAGGACTATGTTATTGGTTATATTGTACTTTTAGGACTATGCTATTGGTTCCATTGCACTTTTAGGATAAGCTTTATTTAAGCTTTATTTAACCAGGCAAGTCAATTAAGAACAAATTCTTGTTTACAATGGCGGGAGGCAAAAGGTCTCCTGTGGGAACGGGGGCTTAAAAAAAGGCAATGCAAACTAGTGACATGGACTGACAACTAGAAACAGCTACATGTCTCAATAACCTGTTCATCTATTTAACCTTTGAACTCCTCCAAGGGAGGACATTCCAAGATCAAGGGGCTGAATAATGAATGGACTTTTTCCATGTTTGGTTCCAATTTTCGGTACTGTTAGCATTAAACAAGATTGAGATCTGAGTTTGTATGTGTTCTCATTTCATGCTAGAAGAGAGGATATATAAAATGCCAGTTTTCCTTATTAAATGGTCTTCTGAATAAGAATGTACCAGTGTTTGAGCCTGCGTGTTGCTACTGATGTCCACCTGACAGCACTGTAGAGATCACAATGGTGAGTTAGACATCTCTGCATGATACACAGAGTCAAGAGCCTTCAGTGAAGAGCTTTAGTCTTGCACATAAATAGTATCATCATTGTCCAACACAGAGAGAAAAGTACAACAATTCAACTCCTTTCTGGTGGTTATAAAATACAATGCAATGTTATACTTTTCATTGTACTTTTGGGACGATGCTATTGGTTCAATTGTACTTTTGGGACTATGCTTTTGGTTCAATTGTATATATTTGGACTGCGCCTGCAGTTTGTCCTCCTGTCCAGGGGTTGGAGCTGGAGAGCACCAGGCTGGTGATCAGGTACCCAGACAGCTAGACAGAAAACCACTACCTCTCCTCAGAGGACCAAACCTATAGGCCTCAACACCTCCTCAGCCTCCCAGTACGCCTCCACAGGGTAAGGACATCCGTCTGTCATTCAAAACATCATTATGAGTTATTCTAAAGTGTTACCAATCAACTCATATAAACTTTTGAAATGTACAAAGTGATGGAAGGAGGAAGCAGGAGCACAGGTGCAGGTGGTTGTGTTTTCATACTGTTTGTCTCTCTCTCTCCCAGGACCAGGAGGATGGCTCCCATCAATGGTGACGAGTGTTTCTTCTGGAGGACCACCGGCTGTTTCTATGGTGACAAGTGTCGCTTCAAACACAAGCCTGACCAGAGAGGAAGAGACAGGAAACCATGTCAACCCTGACCACCACGCAGTGACTGGATAGTAGAGAGGGAGAAGAATGATGAAGATTAAGGAAGACGATGAGGGACTGTGTCCCTACTTTAAAAGGGAACAGGTTGCTTGGGGGGGTGTCACCCCGTTTGCAGTCCTCTGGCACAGACCACAGATCCCAGACAGAACACTAGACATATAGAATGAGTGTGTGAAGTGTCAATCAAAGTGAAGAGGAGTGCACCTCTGATTTCCTTCCCCCTCTCCTTCGGCCTGAGCTGTGAAACATGGAAATTACATCATCATTAGAACCTTGAAGGGATCTTTGCCCAGTGAACCTCCTCTATGATGACCATGTTGTAGACACTAAGGGGGGTGACATCTGTTGTTATCATGTGTTTTATTGTGTATGTATTTATGGTCATGTGACTTGACATGTGACCTGAATGTGTGACTCCTTGTGATGTCGCTGTGAGACTCACTGTCAGCCTGATGCCATAGGTTGCCTAGTAATTGCACCAACAGGGGATAAATAAATGCTATTATTTAATAGAATTACAGTTGAATATGGGGCATGTTCCAGGTAGACTATATTGCAGTCACCTGCCTGCTCTCACAAACATTAGTCCTTCTCCTTTTTAACCTAAAGGGGTACTATAATTCAAAATCAAATAGCTAAATGATCCATGGTATGACCACCTTAAAACAATTCCACATGTCAGCTAGTAGAACCCCACAAACGACTCAGACTTTTAGAGGTTCAGAAACCCAGTGTCAGAGGGAGCAATGTCCAGCACCTAAACACACAAATCAAATCAAATTGTATTAGTCACATGCTCCAAGTTTAAATGGTGTAGACCTTACTGTAAAATGGTTAATGACAAGCCCTTAACTAACAATGCAGTTGTTTTCATATAAAAAAATAATACATTTTTTTATTATAAAAATGCTACAAAAAAAGATCACAATAAAATAACAATAATGAAGCAGCAATAAACATTACATGAAAGATTATTCATTGTCATTTAAAAAAAACACACATCAGTCAGACACAATGGGACACAATAATCCCAGACAGAAAGACAGACTTAGTTATATGCATGTCAGGGTTCACTTTGAGTCCGTTGTTCTGAAGATCAGTGAGCTGAAGACATCTCTTTCACACAAGAACACACTGGAAACTCAGAGCAGCTTGCCTTGGCCTTGGCATAATGACAGCTCACTGTTGTCTGTTGTTTGTAGCTAGCTAACGTTGATAGATAAATGTTAGCTAACTAACAAGCTCACAAGCTAACTATGGAGTCTTGCTGTAATTCAGCGGCAGTTGAATGTTCACAATCCAGTCCATTCAGAGTAGCTGTGAGATGTTTATCACTGAATAACAGCCTCTTCATGTAGCTAACAAGCTAGCTGAGATCACTAGTTCACTCAATTCAAACGCCAGTTTAACATAAGTCCCAATAACACAGAATTGTTACGTCTGTGACTGTTTTATTATATATGTATATTTGACATTTTCTACCTTATATTTTGTATATTTTCATCAGACAAGTAGGGACATGTGAAGCCTGGAAGCTGCAGTAATGTTGAGATGTCAGTAGGGAGAGCTCTAGTCTAGAACACTGGTACTGATACTTCCATTTCATTGGTTCTGGAACCTTCAGTACCAGCTGATGAGGAGTGATGGGAATGGGTCACATTTTGCCTCTTGTAAAACATGTAGGTCCACTCCTCAAATAAAGAAATGTAACTACAGTATTCTGACTTTAGACCATTTTCTATTTAGATACAGTAACATCCCTTATGTGACATGCTGTTCCTGCATGTTAATGACCTGACTAGACTACTTTTAAAATGTGTCAACCACAGAACTCACACTTAGGCTACGCTTGCTTCTACAAATACTTACAGTAGACTACTTCTTGTTTCCACGCAGTGACAGTACGTTGACTAACTGTACAAGACCTCTCCCCTTCACTTCACTCTGTAAGTACACTTGGCGATGTCTTGAAATATAGTTTTAGTTTTGATGTTTTTAGCCATACATCACATGACTTCCTGTATCTTTGTACTTGTTGGTTTAATTTGAACTGTGTTTTGGTTGTTACATCAGGGCCTGTATTCATAAAGTGTCTCAGACGGTCCATATAATTATGATCTAAATGGCTAAACTGATCCCAGATCAGCACTGCTACTCTGATAGACTTTGTGAATACTGATCCTGGACTGTGGTTTCATGTGTTTAGTTTAGTTCAGTTTATTCATTTACATGTTTAAAACATGATCAGTAGAGTTTGCTAGTAATACCCAGATCTCCATTCAATAGGGTCATGTTCACTGTCAAAGTATAACAGGGTCAAGTATAACTGTGTGTGTGTGTGTGTGTGTGTGTGTGTGTGTGTCTGTGTGTGTGTGTGTGTGTGTGTGTCTGTGTGTGTGTGTGTGTGTGTGTGTGTGTGTGTGTGTGTGTGTGTGTGTGTGTGTGTGTGTGTGTGTGTGTGTGTGTGTGTGTGTGTGCGTGCGTGCGTGCGTGCGTGCGTGCGTGCGTGCGTGTGTGTATACATGTATTTTGACATATTAATCTGATATTTAGATATACAGTCACGACCAAAATCATTGGCAGCCTTTACAAATACTAAGCTATATTGTGTGCTACAAAAGATGGGATGTACGTTGTACATGTTGTTTCACATGAAGACTTTAACATGCTATTTTAAGAGCTCTCAGAGCAACAGAGTGACAGTAAGAGTAAGAGTAAGAGTGAATGAGTTGATGCTTCGTAAGAGCTTTAGGAGTAGTATTAACAAGAGACACAGTGATGGTGGGTTCTGTTTAGGAGTAGTATTAGCATGAGACACAGTGATGGTGGGTTGTGTTTAGGAGTAGTATTAACATGAGACACAGTGATGGTGGGTTGTGTTTAGGAGTAGTATTAACATGAGACACAGTGATGGTGGGTTGTGTTTAGGAGTAGTATTAACATGAGACAGTGATGGTGGGTTGTGTTTAGGAGTAGTATTAACATGAGACAGTGATGGTGGGTTGTGTTTAGGAGTAGTATTAACATGAGACACAGTGATGGTGGGTTGTGTTTAGGAGTAGTATTAACAAGAGACACAGTGATGGTGGGTTCTGTTTAGGAGTAGTATTAACATGAGACACAGTGATGGTGGGATGTGTTTAGGAGTAGTATTAGCATGAGACACAGTGATGGTGGGTTGTGTTTAGGAGTAGTATTAACATGAGACACAGTGATGGTGGGTTCTGTTTAAGAGTAGTATTAACATGAGACACAGTGATGGTGGGTTATGTTTAGGAGTAGTATTAACATGAGACACAGTGATGGTGGGTTGTGTTTAGGAGTAGTATTAACATGAGACACAGTGATGGTGGGTTGTGTTTAGGAGTAGTATTAACATGAGACACAGTGATGGTGGGTTGTGTTTAGGAGTAGTATTAACATGAGACACAGTGATGATGGGTTGTGTTTAGGAGTAGTATTAACATGAGACACAGTGATGGTGGGTTGTGTTTAGGAGTAGTATTAACAAGAGACACAGTGATGGTGGGTTGTGTTTAGGAGTAGTTTTAACATGAGACACAGTGATGGTGGGTTGTGTTTAGGAGTAGTATTAACATGAGACACAGTGATGATGGGTTGTGTTTAGGAGTAGTATTAACATGAGACACAGTGATGGTGGGTTGTGTTTAGGAGTAGTTTTAACATGAGACACAGTGATGGTGGGTTGTGTTTAGGAGTAGTATTAACATGAGACAGTGATGGTGGGTTGTGGTTAGGAGTAGTATTAACATGAGACACAGTGATGGTGGGTTGTGTTTAGGAGTAGTATTAACATGAGACACAGTGATGGTGGGTTGTGTTTAGGAGTAGTATTAACATGAGACACAGTGATGGTGGGTTGTGTTTAGGAGTAGTATTAACATGAGACAGTGATGGTGGGTTGTGTTTAGGAGTAGTATTAACATGAGACAGTGATGGTGGGTTGTGTTTAGGAGTAGTATTAACATGAGACACAGTGATGGTGGGTTGTGTTTAGGAGTAGTATTAACATGAGACAGTGATGGTGGGTTGTGTTTAGGAGTAGTATTAACATGAGACACAGTGTTGTGGGTTGTGTTTAGGAGTAGTTTTAAAAAGAGACACAGTGATGGTGGATTGTGTTTAGGAGTAGTATTAACATGAGACACAGTGATGGTGGGTTGTGTTTAGGAGTAGTATTAACATGAGACACAGTGATGGTGGGTTGTGTTTAGGAGTAGTATTAACATGAGACACAGTGATGGTGGGTTGTGTTTAGGAGTAGTATTAACATGAGACACAGTGATGGTGGGTTGTGTTTAGGAGTAGTATTAACATGAGACACAAGGCCAACCTTCTCATCAGGCAGGACTAGGCATATGGCGGCAGATTGACGAGGGCAGCATTTTCTGAGCTAAACTGACCAAGACCCACATCCAACAACACAAAAAACCTCACATAATTCTGCCTAAAAAGAAAGACAATTTCTCTCAACAAGCGGGGTTTTTAGGTGAGTGCTGATTCCACCCTGTGATAAGCAGTAACCACTTTGTCAAAGACAGGGATGCAAAATATGTATATTGTCCATTCCCAGCATGCCTCTCCAGGGTGCTGTTGGAGAGACGCATCACTGCAGCGCTCCACCAACATTCTGTCAAAAATAATGCAGCAGATATAACATTTGGTATAAAGAATGAGGCCTTTTCGGGAAACTTTTTACATCAGGTTTCTCCGATCAAATAGCCTAACCTAAATGACGCCCAATCACATAAAACATGAGCTGACACTTCACAAACAACATATTCTAAAAACAGGATAGGTCAAAGTAAAATAGACAATATGGTCTGGACAACCAGGCTAGTCACTGCTGTCCAGGAGATTCATCCCGTGGGTAAATTATCATGATCAGTGGTTTCAAGTTTGTATCCTTCAATGTTTTACTAAGCTGATCATAGCGAGAGAGAAAAACATATTTCTGCATTTCTCGCTGTGTAAACACATTGCAAATAGGCTCAGGATAACTCCTCCTGATAAAGTTGGGTAGCTGAAATTAAGAGCTTAATTAGCCAAATTGATTAGTCACAGGAATCAGGACTAATTAAGTTGATGAAACGGCCTGTTTTACAAACGGTGGACCTACCAAATGGATGGTCATTCATAAAATTATATTGTGGGCCGACATGGTAGAAAACACCGCCGTAAGCACAGGCCGACGTCTTTTGGACATCTTTTTTGGTAATGTCCGAACTGGCAGTCTTCTTTGGTGTTTTACAAATGGTAGGCCTACAACATAGATGGGCATTCCTAAAATTACATTTCAGACAACACTGTAGGCTATGCCTCATTAAGCACCGTCCTACACTGACACCTTTTGGATGTTTTTTTTAATGCATTCCGGACCGGCCCTGATTTCCACGTTCACGGACGTTGGTTTTTGGTCTGGTCAGGACCAAATCTGAACCATAGACGTCGAGTTTGGTTGAGATTTTGCCCAGTCTGGACCAGCTTTCATTTTGCACAAACACAGACGTACATAAATCACGTCTTTTCATCTTTCATTCAGAACCTAAAGTGAACCTAACTTCAACGTCTGGAAAAACAAGTATTTTAAAACCACGACCTGGAGAGGTAACACCGGCGATCGACTTAACACTTTACAACTAAGCACGCTGAAAATAAACAAGCCTTCTGCAGAGTTGCACACACTGTGCACCAACCAACAGCTCCACACAGAGAGCCAGAAGAGCTTTATTTCCTCCTTCCTGACTGCTGATGTGCTCTTAAAGTGGCAGCGCACAGTGAAGGCTCTGTGCAGAATACGCCACAACATTAAACTATATATGGATAACAGGCTACATTAGAATATATATGGATAACAGGCTACATTAGACTATATATGGATAACAGGCTACATTAGACTATATATGGATAACAGGCTACATTAGACTATATATGGATAACAGGCTACATTAGACTGTATATGGATAACAGGCTACATTAGAATATATATGGATAGCAGGCTACATTAGACTATATATGGATAACAGGGTACATTAGAATATGTATAGATAACAGGCTACATTAGAATATATATGGATAACAGGCTACATTAGACTATATATGGATAACAGGGTACATTAGAATATGTATAGATAACAGGCTACATTAGACTATATATGGATAACAGGCTACATTAGACTGTATATGGATAACAGGCTACATTAGACTATATATGGATAACAGGGTACATTAGAAAATGTATAGATAACAGGCTACATTAGACTATATATGGATAACAGGCTACATTAGACTATATATGGATAACAGCTCTCTGTTATATGGATAACAGGCTACATTAGACTATATATGGATAACAGGCTACATTAGAATATGTATAGATAACAGGCTACATTAGAATATATATGGATAACAGGCTACATTAGAATATGTATGGATAACAGGCTACATTAGACTATATATTGATAACAGGCTACATAAGAATATGTATAGATGACAGGCTACATTAGACTATATATGGATAACAGACTACATTAGACTATATATGGATAACAGGCTACATAAGAATATGTATAGATAACAGGCTACATTAGACCATATATGGATAACAGACTACATTAGACTATATATAGATAACAGGTTACATTAGACTATATATGGATAACAGGCTACATTAGACTATATATGGATAACAGGCTACATTAGACTATATATGGATAATAGGCTACATTAGACTATATATGGATAACAGGCTACTTTATACTATATATGGATAACAGGCTACATTAGACTATATATGGATAACAGGCTACATTAGACTATATATGGATAACAGGCTACATTAGACTATATATTGATAACAGGCTACATTAGACTATATATAGATAATAGGCTACATTAGACTATATATGGATAACAGGCTACATTAGACTATATATGGATAACAGGCTACATTAGACTATATATGGATAACAGGCTACATTAGACTATATATAGATAATAGGCTACATTAGACTATATATGGATAACAGGCTACATTAGACTATATATGGATAACAGGCTACATTAGACTATATATGGATAACAGGCTACATTAGACTATATATGGATAACAGGCTACATTAGACTATATATGGATAACAGCTCTCTGTTATATGGATAACAGGCTACATTAGACTATATATGGATAACAGGCTACATTAGAATATGTATAGATAACAGGCTACATTAGAATATATATGGATAACAGGCTACATTAGAATATGTATGGATAACAGGCTACATTAGACTATATATTGATAACAGGCTACATAAGAATATGTATAGATGACAGGCTACATTAGACTATATATGGATAACAGACTACATTAGACTATATATGGATAACAGGCTACATAAGAATATGTATAGATAACAGGCTACATTAGACCATATATGGATAACAGACTACATTAGACTATATATAGATAACAGGTTACATTAGACTATATATGGATAACAGGCTACATTAGACTATATATGGATAACAGGTTACATTAGACTATATATGGATAACAGGCTACATTAGACTATATATGGATAACAGGCTACATTAGACTATATATGGATAATAGGCTACATTAGACTATATATGGATAACAGGCTGCTTTATACTATATATGGATAACAGGCTACATTAGACTATATATGGATAACAGGCTACATTAGACTATATATGGATAACAGGCTACATTAGACTATATATGGATAACAGGCTACATTAGACTATATATGGATAATAGGCTACATTAGACTATATATGGATAACAGGCTACTTTATACTATATATGGATAACAGGCTACATTAGACTATATATGGATAACAGGCTACATTAGACTATATATGGATAACAGGCTACATTAGACTATATATAGATAACAGGCTACATTAGACTATATATAGATAACAGGCTACACTAGACTATATGGATAACAGGCTACATTAGACTATATATGGATAACAGGCTACATTAGACTATACAGTATATGGACAGCAGCAGTCAATACAGCAGGTTATGGTGATGATGATACTGATGTCTCTGCTAACTAATGCTACTACCAGTACTGTACACAAGGGTCAACAGTGTAACATAATATGATAGTGACATGTTGTAATACTACAGACATCAGTGTTTGTGTGATTAAATGTGACTTTGCCAAGTAGACAGTGTTGTGTTTCACCATTATATCTGATGTAATTCCAGTTCGTTATGTTTTATTAGTCCAACATTATTGAGGACATTATTATTAAGATGGTGAAGTATAATTGAGATGCCAGTAGGGAGAACTCTAGTCTAGAACACTGGAACCTTCAGTACCACTTTGATGCAGCTGATGAGGAGTGTAAATTGAATGTGTTTGTAGAATAGAATGAATGACATCATGGAACTGACCAAATGTAAATGGAATTTTGACCTGTTCCATGTAGAACTCAGAGGGACAAGGCAACACATTATAATATATTATAAACATTCCATATAGAATAGTCAACATATTGTTAACATGGTTCTGTATTTAAATAAAAGTGGAAATGGGGGACATTTTGTCAATTATAGAAATGTAGGACCCATTTTAATACAGTAACCTCCCTTCTCTGACATGCTGTTCTTGTCCTCATGCATGTTAATGTCTTAAAGAGGAAGGAAAGGACAGTTCTGCATCAGCTACTTGCCACTCACTACCAGTCAGTTGACTCACTGTACAAGACCTCTCCCCTTCAGTCTGTGAGTACTCTTGATATCTTGAAATATAGTTTTTGGATATTTGTTTTTAGTCATAAGTCATATATGATATATGTATCATTGTACTTCTTGTTATGTTTTGAGCTGTGTTTTGGTTGTTACATCAGGGCCAGTATTCATAAAGTGTCTCAGTGTAGGAGTGTTGATCTACATAGTGATGAGATGATTAACCAGGGTAAAAAAGACATGCAGACAAACATTGTAACACTGCAGTGTGTGTGTGTGTGTGTGTGTGTGTGTGTGTGTGTGTGTGTGTGTGTGTGTGTGTGTGTGTGTGTGTGTGTGTGTGTGTGTGTGTGTGTGTGTGTGTGTGTGTGTGTGTGTGTGTGTGTGTGTGTGTGTGTGTGTGTGTGTGTGTGTGTGTGTGTGTGTGTGCGGTGTGCGGTGTGTGTGTGTGTGTTACTGTTTGTGTGTGTGTGTGTGCGTGTGCGTGTGTGTGTGTTTCTGTTTGTGTGTCTATTTGTGTGTGTGTGTGTGTGTGAGTGTAAATGTATTTTTATATATTAATCTGATTGTTGGATATACAGTCACGACCAAAGTGATTGGCACCCATGACAAATTCTGAGCTATATTGTATGCTACAAAAGATGGGAAGTACATTGTACATGTTGTTTCACATGACAACTTTAGCATGCTATTGTAAGAGCTCTCAGAGTAACAGAGTGACAGTAAGAGTGATTGAGTTGATGCTTCATAAGAGCTTTAGTAGTAGTATTAACAAGAGACACAGTGATGGAGGGTTGTGTTTAGGAGTAGTATTAACATGAAACACAGTGATGGTGGGTTGTGTTTAGGAGTAGTATTAACATGAGACACAGTGATGGTGGGTTATGTTTAGGACTAGTAATAACATGAAACACAGTGATGGTGGGTTGTGTTTAGGAGTAGTTTTAACAAGAGACACAGTGATGGTGGGTTGTGTTTAGGAGTAGTTTTAACAAGAGACACAGTGATGGTGGGTTGTGTTTAGGAGTAGTATTAACATGAGACACAGTGATGGTGGGTTGTGTTTAGGAGTAGTATTAACATGAGACACAGTGATGGTGGGTTGTGTTTAGGAGTAGTATTAACATGAGACACAGTGATGGTGGGTTGTGTTTAGGAGTAGTATTAACATGAGACACAGTGATGGTGGGTTGTGTTTAGGAGTAGTTTTAACATGAGACACATTGATGGTGGGTTGTGTTTAGGAGTAGTATTAGCATGAGACACAGTGATGGTGTGTTGTGTTTAGGAGTAGTTTTAACAAGAGACGCAGTGATGGTGGGTTGTGTTTAGGAGTAGTTTTAACAAGAGACACAGTAACGGTGGGTTGTGTTTAGGAGTAGTTTTAACATGAGACACAGTGATGGTGGGTTGTGTTTAGGAGTAGTATTAACATGAGACACAGTGATGGTGGGTTATGTTTAGGACTAGTAATAACATGAGACACAGTGATGGTGGGTTGTGTTTAGGAGTAGTATTAACATGAGACACAGTGATGGTGGGTTGTGTTTAGGAGTAGTATTAACATGAGACACAGTGATGGTGGGTTGTGTTTAGGAGTAGTATTAACATGAGACAGTGATGGTGGGTTGAGTTTAGGAGTAGTATTAACATGAGAGAGTGATGGTGGGTTGTGTTTAGGAGTAGTATTAACATGAGACAGTGATGGTGGGTTGAGTTTAGGAGTGGTATTAACATGAGACACAGTGATGGTGGGTTGTGTTTAGGAGTAGTATTAACATGAGACACAGTGATGGTGGGTTGTGTTTAGGAGTAGTATTAACATGAAACACAGTGATGGTGGGTTGTGTTTAGGAGTAGTATTAACATGAGACACAGTGATGGTGGGTTGTGTTTAGGAGGTGTATTAACATGAGACACAGTGATGGTGGGTTGTGTTTAGGAGTAGTATTAACATGAGACACAAGGCCGGCCTGCATAGGATTAGGCCTATGGTGGCAGATTGACGAGGGCAGCATTTTCTGAGCTAAACTGACCAAGACCCACATCCAACAACATAGAAAACCTCACATAATTCTGCCTAAAAACAATGACATTTTCTCTCAACCAGTGGGGTTTTTAGGTGAGTGCTGATTCCACCCTGTGATATGCAGTAACCACTTTGTCAAAGACAGGGATGCAAAATATGTATATTGTCCATTCCCAGCATGCCTCTCCAGGGTGCTGTTGGAGAGACGCATCACTGCAGCGCTCCACCAACATTCTGTCAAAAATAATGCAGCAGATATAACATTTGGTATAAAGAATGTGGCCTTTTCAGTAAACTTTTTACATCAGGTTTCTCCGATCAAATAGCCTAACATAAATGACATCCAATCACATAAAAAATTAGCAGACACTTAACAAACAACATATTCTAAAAACAGGACTGGTCAAAGTAAAATAGACAATATGGTCTGGACAACCAGGCTGTGTGTGTGTGTGTGTGTGTGTGTGTGTGTGTGTGTGTTTGTGTGTGTGTGTGTGTGTGTGTGTATGTGTGTGTGTGTGTGTGTGTGTGTGTGTGTGTGTGTGTGTGTGTGTGTGTGTGTGTGTGTGTGTGTGTGTGTGTGTGTGTGTGTGTGTGTGTGTGTGTGTGTGTGTGTGTGTGTGTGTGTGTGTGTGTGTGAGTCACTTGCTGTTTAGACTCACAGCTTGAGGATAGGAGCTATCATTGAACCTGGTGGTCAGTCTGTACAGCTTGTCGGACCGTACAGGATTGAACATTTATCCTCCTATATTTGGGGTTCTGAGAATAAAACGGCTTCAGAACAATCAATGTAGAAATGTGTGTTTACAGTTCTACACATCTGTTCAATAAGTGATTGTTTTTGTTGTTTATAATGATGGTGATGATGATGATGGTGATGATGGCGATGATGATGATGATGACGATAATTATGGTGATGATTCATTTATTGTAACCATTAGGAAATTATTTTCTTTGTTCCACAACATGTCAGGTTAAATACACAGACGTAGACAGACATGCAACACATCACACACATTACATACATAGTGCAGTAGACTTACAGACAGTATTCATATAGACAACCATATAGCACAATACAACACAACACAATATGAGCCTGGTTCATTTCCAGTAATGAGGGCCTGTACCCCATTTACAGTTTCTACTTCAATGTATCAGGTGGAGTTATTCACCAGCTATAGAGTGAGTTGGTGTTTATGTTTCTAAGACTGCAGGGTGGGAGATGCAACAATGTCCTTGAGAACAGCAGGAAGTGTGTTGGTGGTCTTTCTCTGGTCTGTAGCAGGTATGGTCTCATTCATAACTTTTAGTTGCCCTGTTTGAAACTACAGATATTTCTAAAAGCAAAACCATTTTTATGTTCTACTGGCGACACATTTGGCGTCTCCACTTCACTTTAAACAGTTGGCTTTCTCATCTCACTGAGTGAAGCTTATCTGTGGTTTCCATTAACACTCAACCAAAGAGTATCAATGTCTCAACTCAGCAACTATGTAACAAAGTGTTAGTGTGAGTCAAAAGACCTTGAACTTAATGTAACATCCTTGTGATGTCTAACTGTGTTTCAGTGGTACTGAGTCAGAATGTCTGGAGTGTTACATACACCACTCAGAGTATCTGTACCTTGAAGGGGTCAACAGTGGAGATGTCCTGCTCTTACACATATCCCAGTGGTTATATGGTCACAACAACCTTCTGGTTCACTAAATATGATGCTGAGGGGAAACCTGTGAGTCTGTTAGATGACCCAGACTACTATGGTCGTTTGACTTACCATAGAGATAAGAAGAATGACCACACCCTGAGAATCACAGACCTGAGAGAGAGTGACTCAGCTACATACAAGTTCAGCTTTATAACAGATCAGACCGGAGGGAAATATACTGGTGATCCTGGAGTCACTCTGTCTGTCACAGGTAACATTCTATTGTCTGATGTTCTGTTTAATCTTCATTGTCCCTTTAGGTCTGGAAATGGTCTTGATTTGTATTAATCT
This sequence comes from Salvelinus fontinalis, assembly GCF_029448725.1. Taxonomy (NCBI): domain Eukaryota; kingdom Metazoa; phylum Chordata; class Actinopteri; order Salmoniformes; family Salmonidae; genus Salvelinus; species Salvelinus fontinalis. The sequence continues at coordinate 47,054,686 of NC_074674.1, read as the reverse complement.
AATAAAAGTAATGAGCTGGCGCACACCCAGAGAAACGTATTTAGTGTAGAGGTGCTGACTAACGGAGAATAAACTGAAAGCTATAACAACACACCCAGAGAAACTGATTTAGTGTGCTGACTAACGGAGAATAAACTGGAAGCTATAACAACAAAGAGAGTCGCACACTCCATATGTATAACCTCCCAGTCATTTATTGGGTACATTTACATTTAAGTCATTTAGCAGACGCTCTTATCCAGAGCGACTTACAAGTTGGTGCATTCACCTTATGATATCCAGTGGAACAACCACTTTACAATAGTGCATCTAACTCTTTTAAGGGGGGGGGGTAGAAGGATTACTTTATCCTATCCTAGGTATTCCTTAAAGAGGTGGTGTTTCAGGTGTTTCCGGAAGGTGGTGATTGACTCCGCTGACCTGGCGTCGTGGGGGAGTTTGTTCCACCATTGGGGTGCCAGAGCAGCGAACAGTTTTGACTGGGCTGAGCGGGAGCTGTACTTCCTCAGAGGTAGGGAGGCGAGCAGGCCAGAGGTGGATGAACGCAGTGCCCTTGTTTGGGTGTAGGGCCTGATCAGAGCCTGAAGGTACGGAGGTGCCGTTCCCCTCACAGCTCCGTAGGCAAGCACCATGGTCTTGTAGCGGATGCGAGCTTCAACTGGAAGCCAGTGGAGAGAGCGGAGGAGCGGGGTGACGTGAGAGAACTTGGGAAGGTTGAACACCAGACGGGCTGCGGCGTTCTGGATGAGTTGTAGGGGTTTAATGGCACAGGCAGGGAGCCCAGCCAACAGCGAGTTGCAGTAGTCCAGACGGGAGATGACAAGTGCCTGGATTAGGACCTGCGCCGCTTCCTGTGTGAGGCAGGGTCGTACTCTGCGAATGTTGTAGAGCATGAACCTACAGGAACGGGTCACCGCCTTGATGTTAGTTGAGAACGACAGCGTGTTGTCCAGGATCACGCCAAGGTTCTTAGCACTCTGGGAGGAGGACACAATGGAGTTGTCAACCGTGATGGCGAGATCATGGAACGGGCAGTCCTTCCCCGGGAGGAAGAACAGCTCCGTCTTGCCGAGGTTCAGCTTGAGGTGGTGATCCGTCATCCACACTGATATGTCTGCCAGACATGCAGAGATGCGATTCGCCACCTGGTTATCAGAAGGGGGAAAGGAGAAGATTAATTGTGTGTCGTCTGCATAGCAATGATAGGAGAGACCATGTGAGGATATGACAGAGCCAAGTGACTTGGTGTATAGCGAGAATAGGAGAGGGCCTAGAACAGAGCCCTGGGAAACACCAGTGGTGAGAGCACGTGGTGCGGAGACAGATTCTCGCCACGCCACCTGGTAGGAGCGACCTGTCAGGTAGGACGCAATCCAAGCGTGGGCCGCGCCGGAGATGCCCAACTCGGAGAGGGTGGAGAGGAGGATCTGATGGTTCACTGTATCAAAGGCAGCCGATAGGTCTAGAAGGATGAGAGCAGAGGAGAGAGAGTTAGCTTTAGCAGTGCGGAGCGCCTCCGTGACACAGAGAAGAGCAGTCTCAGTTGAATGACTAGTCTTGAAACCTGACTGATTTGGATCAAGAAGGTCATTCTGAGAGAGATAGCAGGAGAGCTGGCCAAGGACGGCACGTTCAAGAGTTTTGGAGAGAAAAGAAAGAAGGGATACTGGTCTGTAGTTGTTGACATCGGAGGGATCGAGTGTAGGTTTTTTCAGCAGGGGTGCAACTCTCGCTCTCTTGAAGGCGGAAGGGACGTAGCCAGCGGTCAAGGATGAGTTGATGAGCGAGGTGAGGTAAGGGAGAAGGTCTCCGGAAATGGCCTGGAGAAGAGAGGAGGGGATAGGGTCAAGCGGGCAGGTTGTTGGGCGGCCGGCCGTCACAAGACGCGAGATTTCATCTGGAGAGAGAGGGGAGAAAGAGGTCAAAGCACAGGGTAGGGCAGTGTGAGCAGAACCAGCGGTGTCGTTTGACTTAGCAAACGAGGATCGGATGTCGTCGACCTTCTTTTCAAAATGGTTGACGAAGTCATCCGCAGAGAGGGAGGAGGAGGGGGGAGGGGGAGGAGGATTCAGGAGGGAGGAGAAGGTGGCAAAGAGCTTCCTAGGGTTAGAGGCAGATGCTTGGAATTTAGAGTGGTAGAAAGTGGCTTTAGCAGCAGAGACAGAAGAGGAGAATGTAGAGAGGAGGGAGTGAAAGGATGCCAGGTCCGCAGGGAGGCGAGTTTTCCTCCATTTCCGCTCGGCTGCCCGGAGCCCTGTTCTTACCTGTAATTCAAAAAAAAAAAAACGTTTCAGCATCACCTTCTTCAGGGTAAATGTATTGCATCATGTGACGACACTAGACAACAGGTGATTCAGGTTGATGTTGTCTACTCCAGACCTGCAGGTGAAGGTGACTCCTTATTCACAGATTTCAACATGGAAGACACTGACCTGTAGCACCACCAGCTGTCCTCTGACTGGTAACCCCACCTACACCTGGTACAAGAACGGACAGGTTGTAACTGAGAACACTTTACCCTACTCAGTCTACCCTTATGCTGTAGACAGCTACTCCTGTGCTGTAATAGGCCAAGAGTATCTTCACTCTCCTGCAGTGTGTGAGTGTTTATTTAAATAATCATTGTAATACTGTATAGTCTGTGTGTGTTTGTTTCACTTTGAGAACTTGAGAACTTTTAGCATTTCTAGAAAGAACTGAGAATATAATCCAGTTGACCTCTTGTTATGTCACTGTGTTTCAGGTGTTCAGGGTCAGGACTGCAACAGAGTGACTTACACCAAGAGGACAATCTGTGTCTTGAAGGGGTCAACAGTGGACATATCCTGTACTTATGTTGGTTATAATAGAGTCAAATCATCACTTTGGTTTAGTCCTAAACGGAGTGCTAGTTGGACTAATAAATTGACACCTGAGGACCTAACCAGAAACCCAGGGTATGCAGGTCGTGTGCAGTACACTGGAAGAGAGACTGGAACATATGAAGGTCCCTCCTCCCTGAGAATCACAGATCTGAGAGAGGAAGACTCAGCTGAGTATCGCTTCACTTTTAAAACTCACAACTTTGAATGGGGTCATAGTTTCCCTGGAACAACTCTGTCTGTCACAGGTAATACTACACTGTATTTTACAATAATATATCATATTGAATTACAGGAGCAAATATATTAACCATCCTGTTAACACAGAGGTGTTTGTGGTTTTATACATACTGTTTCAGGTCTGCAGGTGAAGGTGATTCCTGCTACAGAGGGACAGAAGACACTGACCTGTGGCACCACCTGTACTCTGACTGACAACCCCACCTACATCTGGTACAGGAACGGAAAACATCTAGATGAGAGCACCTCCCCCCAGTACAAAGACCCAGTCTCCAGTAACTATGAAGACAGTTACTCCTGTGCTGTAAAAGGCCATGAGGATCTCCACTCTCCTGCAGTCTGTGAGTGTTCCTTTAATTAACAATTCTTTATAACCTCTGTGTGTGTTGGTTTCTCTTTGTCATTTGAGAACTTTTAGCATTTCTAGGAATAACTGAGAATATAATCCAGTTGACCTCTTGTTATGTCACTGTGTTTCAGGTGTTCAGGGTCAGAGCTGCAACAGAGTGACTTACACCAAGAGGAGAATCTGTGTCTTGAAGGGGTCAACAGTGGACATATCCTGTACTTATGTTGGTTATTATTCCACCACATCATCATTCTGGTTTAGAAGTGATAAGTCGACCCCTGAAGATCTAACCACAGACCCAGGGTATGCCGGTCGTGTGAATTACATTGGAACATATGAAGGTCCCTTCACCCTGAGAATCACAGATCTGAGAGAGGAGGACTCAGCTGAGTATCGCTTCACTTTTAAAACAGACAACGTTGAATGGGGTCATAGTTTCCCAGGAACAACTCTGACTGTCACAGGTATACTACACTTACATAACATGATGATATACTGGTCATACTAC